>NC_079890.1:30959881-31323155 GCF_024868665.1 Triplophysa rosa
CCCTGAACACACACACACACACACACACACACACACGCACGCACGCACGCACGCACGCACACGCACACGCACGCACACACACGCACGCACACACACACACACACACACACACACACACACACACACACACACAAACACTGTATACTTGACACAAACGCACACAAGCATAAAAACCACCCACTGATTTTAGACCCAATTACAGAGCAACATTTCCTGTGTTTGAAAAAACTCTTCTACAACTGTCATCATTCCGTGCCATCTGGGTTTGCAGGGAAGTATTTACACATGGCATGGTTGCTAATGATGTGTTCCTGTAGACTGGTAATGCCAAGGTCATGGGTTTGATTCCCAGACAGCTTATAATATGCTTATAATATGCACTGCTTCAATGGAGATGATGCTGTGTTGAGGCAGCTATAGGCTACTTTTAAACCGATTATAGGATTAAAGTTTCTCAGACTGTCATAGAGTAACATAAGTAATTCTTTCTGCTAGTACAGGTCCCACACATCCCAGCAGCCCAAGGTACAAATTTAACTTCATTGCTGACGTGGTGGAGAAGATCGCCCCTGCTGTGGTGCACATTGAGCTGTTCCTCATGTGAGTCCAACACCATAAACCAAACATTTTCAAAGTAACAGCTTTCTGTACAGTGTTTTTAAAAAGTGAGGAGGGAATGTGAGGACACGAGAAAGGTGCTTTGTGAACATAGCTGTGTGAGAGCCATTGCTGTTTGGCATTCAAATGAACACATGCACTGTTCTGTACAAACAAAGGGTTAGTTCACATTAGTTCACAAAGGGTAAGTTGTCATAATTTACTCACCCTTAGGCTGAACACAAAGAAAGGTATTTGGAAGAATGTTTGTAACCAAACAGTTCCAGGGCACTATTGACAATAGTAAGGGAAAAAATGATTGATGACAGAATTTTTATTTTTGGGTGAACCATCCCTTCAATTATTAAAACTTGACATAGCAATGTGCAAAAGCCAGTCAAATGAATAACAAACACCATGTTTAGAACACCTTTAAATCATTTTAGTATCTTCATTATAGCTATTAACCCTTGTGTGGTGTTCAGGTCTGTTCAAAGATATTTTACAACTATGATATGAATAATTGCTTTTTCAACCTCAGACTTTTGTATTTATTTAAGATAAACACGTTTTCCTTTCATACGTATCCCATATGTTTCTTTTAGGTACACCTGATTTAACAAAGATTAATGACAATTGTTTGCTGTCTCTGTTGCTTTTAATTGGGATAAAGTAAACATACGTAAGTGTTTTTATATACAATGTGTGGCTGTATTGATTTAAGAGCCGAATAATGGTAATAACATTCGCATAGTAACAAAAACGTGAACACCATACTAGGGTTAAAAATGTGTAGACAGTAACACCAAAGTGTATAAAACCATATGATGATAACTTAATATGTCACTTTTGACCCCTAGTCACCCCCTCTTTGGCCGAACAGTTCCACTATCGAGTGGATCAGGCTTTGTAATGTCAGAGACAGGCCTGATTGTGACCAATGCCCATGTGGTGTCCAGCACCACGCCCGTGTCGGGTCACCAGAGACTCAAAGTACAGATGCGTGATGGAGACGTGTATGAGGCCACTATCAAAGACATCGATAAGAAGTCTGACATCGCCACTATCAAAATCAACCCAGAGGTAACACAGCTATCGCTTTATATTAAACCTGTTGTTAACTACTGTGAAACCTATAAAAAAGATCCAATTAAACTATATAATCGACTACCTGTTTCCACCAGAAAATGTTGCAGGTTTTATTACTAGGTCACTCTGCAGACCTGCGGCCGGGGGAGTTTGTGGTGGCCATCGGCAGCCCTTTTTCGCTGCAGAACACAGTGACGACAGGAATTGTCAGCACAGCACAGAGAGATGGGAAAGAACTGGGTCTCCGGGACTCAGACATGGATTACATCCAGACAGATGCTATCATCAATGTAAGACACAGAGGACCACAACAACAGATGTTACCAATCTTTCTCAATTTCTATTCTCAACACATTTGGCACAAATCTAAAATCATATATGGCATGAAAATAATATAAACTATAAAACAATTTTTACAACAATTAACATGAATTGGATTTCTTTCCTTTTCAGTATGGGAACTCAGGTGGACCGCTTGTCAATTTGGTAATTATCCCTCTCTGACGTCAGACTGAATACTGAAACAGATCAAGTCTGTATTTAACAGTTCCTTTAAATTGATCTTTTACAAGGATGGAGAGGTAATTGGTATTAACACCCTGAAGGTGGCTGCAGGAATCTCCTTTGCCATTCCTTCAGACAGAATCACTCGCTTTTTAAATGATTCTCAGGGAAAGCAAAACAAAGGTACATGGACAGACTCGCTGACACTAAACGTGTGCTTTATTCTTGTCGGATTAAATGTCTTAAACCACGTGGCATGTGTTTCAGAGGTGAGATCAGTGAAGAAACGTTTCGTTGGAATTCGAATGCTCACCGTCACTGAAGCGTGAGTGTCCTTCACGGTTGAACACACAATAGACATGCATCACTGCCATTACGCGTGTGTATGTGTATGTGAATGAGTCCTGTCTCGTGTCTCCTCCAGCCTCGTGGAAGAGCTGAAGCAGCAGAATCCAGATTTCCCTGAAGTCAGCAGTGGGATCTATGTTCATGAAGTGGTTCCTCACTCCCCTGCTCAGAAGTAAGCATCCGCCAAACCAGATGCTTTGTAGGCTTTCATTACAGCTGGAACTCTTATCAAAGCAGTTTATCTCAGCCTGTGTCCGGTTTACACTGAAGACACTGAAATCAAAGCGAAATGACAGAGACATTTATATTTTAACTGATTATTTTGTTTGTCTGAATGGATTTCAGAGGGGGCATCAGAGACGGTGACATCATCGTTAAGTTGAACGGAGAGCCGCTGATGAGCACCAGTGACTTGAAAGAAGCGCTCAACAGAGACACGACCCTGCTGCTGGAGGTGCGCCGTGGCAACGACGACCTGCTCTTCAACATCGAGCCTGATGTCATCATGCAGTGATGTCATCATCTGCGAATGTAAACCATCAAGGACCACATTGGTTTAATCATGTGCATTCAAGGCCAAAGGGAAGTCGGTGCATCATAAACACCAAAGATCTCTTGAACAAGCAGAGAGAAAGCTAACAATCAGGTCAAATCTCTGCAAAAGAGTTTATATGAAAAGCACTTCATCTAGTGCTGTCTCTTGAAGCAGGTTTAAAGAGAAGACTGATTTATGGAAACTTCCAGTACTGTATTTTGTAGAGAAGACAAAGCTGGTGATATTTGTGCAGTTTTGCATTTGTGAGAGAACCGGTCAACCCACAATGAAATGTCAGGAGGAATTTCATCCAAATAAATTTCTTGAATATTATGAAACCTAAATACAAATGAATGAGGATTTAAAATATGAAGACTTGTTTCTCTTCCTCAAACTATCAATGCTCAATCTGTGTTGTGACACCAGTGGCATGAATAAATCGCTGTGCGGGGATTTCTTCTTTTTTAGTATCAAGTTTTATATCGTTTGATATTTTTTATGTTTTCGTATAAGCCGATATCAAAATGAGAGATCATCTTCTGTTCACATTTTTATCAATCTGTACATTTTTTTATTAGATGTTTTTGTTTAATCCATTACACAATGATTATGGATTTTGACATTCAGCTGGATCTATGAAATAAACTTGAAAAGAATCACTTGGCATAGTGGATGACAGTAAATCAAGTAATGTATGAATGAGTTATGTACAGTTTGAGTTTACGGTTGCGAGTTAAAATCAGGTTTAGTGATTCAGTATTAGTGATTATTTGGGCTAGAAATTCATGGATGAAATACTCTTCAGAATTTTCCAGTGCACAAAGCTTTTTCTTCAGTTCTCAGAGTCTGGACAGGAAAATCCAGACATGACACATGGCTACATATTTTGAGAAGCAACAGATGATCTTTACAAATCCATATTTTCCCTTGATGTTACCAGTAGAAGAACCGTTACTTGGCTGAACTTAAATGTGACAAAGTTTAACGACCCATTCAACATATTGTTTATTTAATAAAATTAACATACAGCAAAATTCAACAAATTGTTTATTTAATACAATTATAAAAGATTAATATATATGAATATGAATATAAATAGATTACAATATAAATAGTTATATTATTATCCACTAGCCAGACTGATAAAGAAATACAGACCGGAAGTTAACTTCGGGTCAGGCGCATACGTCCGATGAAACCATCTATACACATACAGTTCGTTATTTAATTACTATAAAAAATTACTTATCTCTGCATCAATCATCCCTGATATTCTAAAAAGTACTAAAAACACATTAAATGATCCAACATATATAGAAGTTGAATATCAGAAACAAAAAAGAATATATTTACATTAAACCTGCAATTTGAATTAGCAAATAGACTTGGAAAAATGGCTTCCACTCCTTATGCTGTAATTTCAAGACCTACAATTTAGAGTAGACTGACATGAAGGGCTTCAGAAAATATATATATATATATATTGTGGAAAGGCAGTAAACGTTGTGGTCTAACCAAATTCTGCTTCTGGAGCAATTTTTCCACTTCTTCCTAATACTTGAAGTATTCAAGGTGACCATATGTACTGCAAATGCCAGATGCATGCCACGTGTAAACCAGCAAAACCCAAACAAATTCTTTTCTTCAGATTGTGATTGGTAGGATTAGATAATCATGCTCCGCCCAAATCCCGGATTTAGAAATCTAGTGTATTGTTTTATAGACTGCATGTGGTCACTTAAAGGGATAGTTCACCCAAAAAATCTAATTCTTTCATTATTTACTAACTAACCCTGATATCATTCCAAACCTGTATGACTATGATTTCTGCAGAACACAACAAAAGATATTTTGAAAAACGTTGGTAACCAAAGAACATTGGCCCCCATTGACATACGCATAAATTGACAAACATACTCTCATTCAATTCAAATCTGATTTAATTTTGATAAAAACCACAAAGCAATACAAACTTATACTAGTTCATAAATCAAATGTTTTATGTATCGATAAATAGATTTTCCCAGCATTTATGTCTTAAACCCCAAGATCTAAACCAGATGTGATCAAGTCACATCTTTCAAGAGTCAAACGAATAGTCACATGACATTGTGGCGACAGTTGACTGGTTGTGTTTGGAGACAGACTATTACTGGACTGAAGTGCTAAGCCAACACACCCAAGTGGTTGAACCTGGAACGGATCTTGCTGTGTACAAGTAGGGTAAACAAAGACAAAGCGTGAAAAAAATTATTTAAACAAAGAATTGTTACGCAGGGTGTGTGTGCTGCAATAATAATCAGTTACAGATAAGTGTGGCCTATGGTTCCACAAAGAAAACAGTGAAAATGTTTGTTTGAAATACTTAAATATATGTAATTTATCAGTTTGTGCATGTGTTCGTTGGGAGTCGAACCCATGACCTTGTGGTTGTTACTGTGACATCATATGGTACCAATTTAGATACACACTAATGGTCTGAAATGGAAATGCCATGGTATTACAAGGTAAAAAATTCCATTTCCATGTATCTGGTATATATCAACTACAAATGTCCAGTACACTTCTTGTCATTAAAGGGGGAAAAGGTGTGTGCTTGTCCTGAACATAAACACAGACTTGACACTGTAGCGCACACTTGTCCAGGACCATCTTAAAAGTCCTCGCGTGAATGCAGTCAATGCGTGTGGAATGCAGAGAGTTTCTATCACACATGCAGATGGAGAGTAACTAAAGAGGCAGAGATAGAAAGAGCAATATAAAGATGTCAAGGAACGAATTACATGCAACAGATGAGGAATTGAAAAATATTCATTTTAAAATCAAATGTCATTATATGGTACTTTTTGCTATTCAAAGATCACAATGGAATATGTATATTTCACTTTGGGATGTTTGTCTTTGTTTAACCTTGTATTTTATACAAATCGTGTACAGGACAGACTTCAGGATCAACAATTACTTTCCTCTGGGTAAATTCAGCATTGAAAACTTCGGTCGAGGCCAACATTGTAACATTAGGAACACTCCAGTCTTGCATCCCAAAAAACCAAAATAACAATTTACGTGACACTGAAATTAAGCAATAAAGGACCAAAGCGTAACTTTTGGGAGGATCTATTGACAGAAATGCAATATAATAAACATAACCATGTCTTCAGAGGTGTATAAAGACCTTACATAATGACGCGTTATGTTTTTATTAGCTTAGAATGAGCTGATTCTATCTACATACACCACGGAAATTCGTTGCCAAGAGAAGCGAAAACGTGATGAAATCTTTGTCTTGTGTCAGCCATCGTAGTGCTTTGAAAGGGAGGAGTGGAGTGAGCTGCTGGTTGCAGTTTGCAACCTCACCGCTAGATTTCATACACTGGACCTTTAAAGAGATTAATAGTCTGTCACCACCCCCATGTCATTTAAAAACTGTATTTGACTTTTTCTTCTGTGGAGCACAAAATAATATATTTCGAGAAACGTCTCAGTGGTTTTGTGTCTATACAATGGAAGATAATGGGGACTAGTGTTGTTTGGCTACCAACGTTTTTCAAAATATCTTCTTTTGTGTTCTACATAAGATAGAAAGTCATACAGGTTTGGAATGACATAATTTAAAGAGACCCTTTCATTTACTATCACTATAGTATATCACACCAGCAGCGATAACTCTGCCAGCTGCCAGTAATGCATTTTAAACATGCTGATTTCATTCAGTAGAACTATAGGATCAACCTCACACCTCAGCATCACTCATTTGTAGTGCAAACATATTTGTTAATTATAATGGGAGGATTGTAGTTTTGTTGTTTAACACAAAAGCTCCCTGGTGTAGACACATTATTAATCATTCCCATATGCACCTGCACTCACCATGCGGTCCAACTTTATGCAAAATGACGAGAGATGAGATTAACATCCGTGTTCAGTATGCTGATGCATCACACACTAATCTTCAAATGGGGAAATTCTCTCTGAATCAGCCGTGTTTGTAAATAATACACTGGTTGTGTAATAAACTTCAACATGGGAGAATATCATACAGGTGCACTTACCTTCATACATGGAAATGAAGACTTTTGTGCAAAGTATTCAGAATTTATTTTGATATTAAGTCATTATAGTCAAAACTTATTTTAATAAGGATTTACATTCAAAACCATTATCAAAATATCATTGTGCAACATCATACTTACATCTACCTGTATATTCATTGTTCTTTAGTAATATTATGTTTCCAAATGAACATCAATATTATGAGGTGCAATCCTGCTAAGGTGTCAAAACATTTGTGTTACCACTTTGTACCTATTCCTCTTCAATATTTATATAGACAATTATATTTATTTAGTGTAAAAACAAATATAAAACTTGATCATGGTGCACTGAATAAGTGCTATAAATTGTTTTTCATGTGTATAGTTGATCAGAAAACATGATTTATGTCATGAACTGTTATCCAATCAATGCTGAATTACACTTTTAAAACAAGCTTACAAACTTCTCGCCGAACAGTTCGGCTTAGCCTGAGCACCAGGACATATGGACAAAATTCTGCAATGGTCTTTGTTATAACAAGTCTCCAGCACCAGGAGTTACAGCTTAGCTCTGAGAGATCCAACTGCAGGCTTGTCTGAACAAAACTCAGCCCACCAAGATGGCCGTTCCAAGACATTCTTGCCCTGCACAACTGCAGACCAGAGGTTTTTGTAGAGCTACAACACACGAAGAAAGAACAAAGAACAAAAGTCATTAACTACACAAAAACTCTGGAGTTGCACAATCAGGTCATGTGACTTATTACCAGTAACACCTCCCCAGCTCAGATAATAACAGTCAAACCTTTTATAAATCAAGTCATCCTTTTATCAGAACCTAAAATGATTCAGAGAACTGACCCAATACCAGAGCGAGCCTTGTTCCAGTAAACATCTACTCAACCATAAACATTCCGAAGCGTCTCACCCAGCAGGAGAAAAAGTTAAAAGGTCTTTGTGTCAGTGGGGTGTATCTACAGTACAGTATGTGACTGTTCTGTCTGGCCTCCTAATAGAGATTTTCAATAAAAGCCCTGTTTGTTTGCTTAAAAATTGATGGTCTGCCAGCAAAGTCAAGTCATCAAGTGTTGAGAGAATATTCGTAAAAGACTCAAGGAATGAGTCAGAAACCATAATGTCTAGTTTTACTGTAAAAGAGATAAAATGATTAAACACCCATATGGGCAATGCCCTGCAGGATTGTTTTGTTTTAATGAACTAGTCTGCTTTAGGCTTTTGCTTTGTATAGTGGAAATAAATCTCCAAATCACCCAAAGGTCTGTTAATTGTTGTTTTTATTAGGTGATGTAGCGTGTTCCTGCTCACGGTGACAGACTGACTGTAAGGTTTTCCTGTAAACATTGCATCATCACTGGCTGTCAGTCTCAAGGCCAACTTATTTAATAGACTGGCCGGAGAAATGCTTCTGACTTTTGTCGCCCTTAATTTCTAAATCTGTACTTTGAGTGACTTAAGGAAAATATTTTTACTTGTGAAATAACAAAAGTTAATGTAATGTCCTCACATGAGATCAACTCTGAGGCTCAACTAGAATATATTTTAGGTATACATTACGGGTGGCCTTTCCACATTAAAAAGTGTTTTAAAAGTGAAGATATCTACATTTATGGTTGGTTCCTTTGTGAACAATTCATTTCATAAAGCTCTTAAACAGCCAATTCAGTGTGTTTCTTCTGTGTAGCCCTTTATTGCATTACACAGCAATACAGTATATCAACACAAGTGACATGTGGCTTTATTAAAGATAACACAAGGACTCTGTGGAACATTTCTCAAGAGGTTTTAAATGATAAATAATAAAATACATTATTCAAAAAGACGACAAACTATTTAAACATTGTGGCTGTTTAACTTAGCATGTATGAAGTCATTTCCATAGAAAGATGTAGCAGGTGGCTTAGGTTTTTTTTCAAGTATCTTAAGTTTTATAATACTTTTCTGACACTTTTGTAGACAATCGTCCATATATATATGATTCCATTTTCAGAGTCACAATAAAAGGCTGGTGAGTTTCACTGGTCACGTGCACATGTTTTCTTACCTCACCATCTGCATTGCCAATTGGTGAGTTCAGGATGAAGTCAGGAGGAGCAATCACATCCACCAATGCCACAGCATCATCCTTTAACTAGATGTAAAGATTCAAAAGACAATTTCCATTTTAGCTGCTAGAGCATGACACTAGAAACACTCAGGTCGTGGGTTTCGATTCAAAAGCTATACATATTAACAACAAACAAGTCATCAGATACATAAATGGGTAATTCCAGTGTTATGGATGTCACATTTTCAGTCAAAACTTGAAATATAAATTCTCAGAGAATGTATTTACCAATATATTAAACCATCTGTTTATATTTTACTAAACCTCTGTTGACAGTTGAATCCACACATAAAAAATCAGTCTATGCATGAGTTTTCTATTTAAAAGAGGAAAAAAGAAATGTGTTATGGATGTGACAAAAAAGCAAGGACATTTTTGAGAGACAACATACTTTCTAGAATTTCTGTGAATTAAAATAAATGTGCAAACCAGACCCAATAATACCCAACAAATGGAGTAGGAATGGCTTTTTATAGAACATAAAATAATGATTTTAGTTGAAATGTTTAAGAGAGACTTCACGTGGATATTTAAATACTGACATCTGACCTACAGTATCTGTATGGTGAAAACATTTGGTAAAAACTTGGTAAGTTTCATCTTAAGGTTGAGGTTTGCTTGAAATTGCCCAAATGTAAAAGCTTTCTCTGACATGTAACGCATGTGTTAGTGAGACTGTCTGCATGTACTGTGATTGCCCACCTGCCCACAGAGAGTGAGAATAGCCGTCTGAATGAAGTCAACCGGTTGTCGGCCAGAAAAATAACCACCTGAAAACACAAACAAACTCAGAGTTCCACTCTGGTACTTCACATAACCAATAACAGCACGAGCGTATTAAAAATCAGTGTAGTGAATGTTGGTTGACCTTGATACAGGATGGCCATGTGGTTACTGATGGTCCACAGTCCATAGAGAGCACAAAGACGGCCAAGCACTGATCTGAGACCAGTTGGAGTCTGTTCATCATGAATCAGGTCATGGAAGCGTTGCAGCACTGTGTGCTCAATGTAAGCAATAGCCAATGAACGACAGTAATATACCTAAAATCACAGAGAAAGACAAAGATGTTTTAGGAGGATGTCCAAGAAAACCCTCAAACAAAAAAACAAATGTCTAGTAAGAGGATGACCGCATTTACAAAGCTGCCCAAGGACAAGAGTTACTCAAAGACAATTTGACCCAAATAATCCCAAACCAGGAGGTGACGGTACAATAACAGACATGACACATAGACGAGACACTTGCGATGGTTAGGAAAAAAACCCATGTAATTGGGTTTGTGTCTGGTTGCTAGTGAATGACGCTTTGTCAGTATTGTACGTAGGGAACTTTTGAGTTTTTTATTTTCAAGTCAGTCGACATATCAACATTATTATTAAAGTGATAGTTCACTTAAAAAAGAAAATCCTGTCATCATTTACTCATCCTCTTGTCATTTCAAACCTGTTTGACTTTTTCTTTTGCAGAACACAAAACAAGATATTTTGTTGTTAACATGCATCCATTCACTTGCATTGGTTTTGTGTCCATACAATAGAAGTGAATGGGTGCCCCTGCTGTTAGGTTACCAACTTTCTTCAAAATATAGTCTTTTGTGTTCTGCGGAAGAAAGAAAGACTTGATTTAAAAGACCACATGGTGTTCTGTTTTTCTTTTCGATTATTGTTTTTCCATCTTAAGCTGTGATTTAAAGCAGGACTCAGACATGTGACAGTAAATTTAATATGAACACTACAGCTGCGGGTGGAGACTTGAAGGAGTGGAGACCGTCTCCAAACTCATTATATCATATGACCTTTTAACTGTCTGCATGTTTATTGCAGAGGTTAGTCCTTCAAACCAGAAACACACACACACCCATCTACCTTCACTTCATTCTGTTCTATTACTGTGTTAGATTCGTTCCTGTGATACTGGCAGAGCAGACACATGATGCTAGAAACTTCCACATCCTGCTTGTGACTTTGACCTAGTGGAGCAGAGTAGTCGTCACACTTTCAATACACACATCTAAATGAATCTGATAAGATAGAAAAAACCCAAATCCTTCAAGATGTAGAAGTCTCACAGCGGTTCTTTGAAATGCCTAGTGTGAGTAGATTTGCAGCTCAGTGGTATAGATATTAAATGTATGGATATGCCTGAGCCAAGTGTCTGTTCAGTGTTTAAAACATGCTTGAGAAACCAGGAGGTCTGTTCTACATTGCACACAAGTCACTTTACACAAGGTATTAATGGAAAACATTAGAGTGCATTAACTCCATTAATCATTCAGATAGTAAAAGATCAACAAAACATTAGTAACACATGAATAATCACATTAATATCTATGAAAGATTATTATTTAAAGCTGCAATCCATAACTCTTGCCTGTTTATTTCCATCTGTTTTAAACATAAAATTGCAGGTTACAAACATACTTATCATGCTTATACATAACGTATGTGGCATTTCCCATGAAATCCTTGACGAATAACTGATTACCGCTTTAAAGGAGAACCTTATGTCGAACCTTATTCGTTTTGAGACACACGAGACATTGAGATATGTGGACCCGGCCTGCTGCCGTTACTCATAGTTTTTCATCTTAATATTTTACTACTTAAAGGGAAACATCTTATTTTTGACTTTCAGCAAAAAATAAAAATTCTGTCATCACACCCTCGAGTTGTTCAAAACTGTATGAATTTCTTTGTTCTGATGAACACAGAGAAATATATTTGGAAGAATCCTTGTAACCAAACACTTCTTGGCCACCATTAACTAGGAAGATATACAATGGTAGTCAAAAGTGCCGCAGAACTGTTATTAAAACTTATTGTTTTGCTTATTAACCCCTTGAGTCGTATGGATTAGTTTTATGACTGATAAACATCAAAAAACAGGTTTCTATCAATGACATTACAAAGCTGGAAAGAGCCAGGATGACTTTAAAAAAATAAAACCTAGGACGGCATGAGAGTGAGTAAATTATGGATTAAAGTTACACTAATCCTTTAATAATACATGCCGTTCACACACCTAAAGCGATAAACATTAAATGTGCCCGTTTGTCGTGTAAAATCTATAAAATAGCAGGATAATCTTAAAAATCTAACCGTTCTCCTTTTGAGTTGCCAATAAATAGCATAAACATTGTGATGTGTGATTTTAGGGAGTTTTATTATGCAGGTAATAAAGTCAGGATTAAAACATACTTGGCTGTTGTTTCGGGCCTCAAAGTCTCCAAGTCCAGAAGATTTCTCATGCAACAGCTTCTCCTGGCTCTCACCCAGCAGAAAACACACCAGCCACTTATACGCCGCCAGAGGAACTGAGAACAAATGTTATAATGACATTAAAAAGAGAAAGAGCCTCAAGTAAAATAACTAAATAGATCTGGACCTGAAAGTACTGTGTTCAGAAACACTGTTGAAGCAAAGTAAATGAAGTTTAAATGGATTCAAAAGTATGAAAGTAATGTTGGATGAGTGGGGTGGGAAATGTGAAAAGGGATTCTCCAAACTGGGTCTGTTTTCCTGAGGTTTGGTGCACGCACACATTGGATCATAGATGAGGTATCTGGGTGGGAACCGTGACTAAAAAACAAGGAGTCTCATGTTTTGGATGGTTGAGGGCTTGGCTGTAATTTTTCTACACATGGCGCAGAACTGGATCAAACTTCAGGTCCATTGAGAGAAGGATTTCAATGCATTCATGCTATACATGAACAGTGTGATGAAAAGTTTAAATGATTAAGTACACAAATCATTGTGTGAACAGGTCAAACTGAAACATTTAACATCGCAAAAGACAAAAAGACAAAAACAAGACTCGAAATTGCTTCTCAAGAATCTAGTAAATCAAACAACCCAATTTCAATCCAACACCAACTCTCGTTTTTTAGAACAAGTCCATAGAATGCTAGTCCACACACAAACATCTTCACAATACTTACAGCAAAGTTAGTCTAGAAATGATTCTAACATCTGAAGACAATCTGTTACAGGTATAGAATGAGGGGTTAACGTTTTAATGCGAAACAGCTGATATACTGTGTATATATTACACAGTATATCAATATTACACCTGGTATAGTGTTTAAAAGCACCCTAGGTACTTTCGTCACGTGATGTTACCGTTGACAAAATCGGTTAAACTCTGTACAGTCCACTCCCCTCCTCATGAAATGAAAACAATGATCCTCTGACCCCTGTAACCAGGCAACGGTGAGTTGAGTCACCAGCTGAGGAATGATGTCAATAAAGCGAGCAGATGTGCAGCAGATGTGCAGCTCGGTTCGGGATGTAAAACTCTCCCGCTGGAGCCGTCTGCAGCATCATGGAGCACTTTTTACAGTAAACCACACAGCAGACTTACGTTCTCACTCTGTGTGCGGTGAAGGTGTGGTTCTCATCAGATAATGTGTTAAAGAGAGGGCAGTTTATGTGCAAACATCTCGTATTACACAAAATACCACAAAATCAAGTTTGGTAGTAAAATATGACAGCGTGGATGTAAAAGTACTAAAAAAAACCTCACTATCTGAATAAAATCACAATGTTGGCAAGGAAGAAAAGAAATGAAAATTAGGATTCAGGATTTGTTCTTGTTTGCAAATGGTTGTGCATAAGAAACAACACATAAAAGACAAATCGCATCTATATCCAAG
Organism: Triplophysa rosa; assembly: GCF_024868665.1. Lineage (NCBI taxonomy): Eukaryota > Metazoa > Chordata > Actinopteri > Cypriniformes > Nemacheilidae > Triplophysa > Triplophysa rosa. The sequence continues at coordinate 30,973,768 of NC_079890.1, forward strand.
AAACAAATCAAATTAATAATAAATAGACCTATTGAATTCAGCATGCAGATCATTTTAATCTCGTCACCATGCTCAGTTAGATTTTGAATTTCATGCACATTTTTCAAACATACTGTATATGTATGTACAGTATATATGATGTAGTTGGATGTGCAGGGTGCATAGGTGTCACATATGTCCGTATGTATTGGTGCTATGGAGAATCCAGAGTTAATGTTGCGTACCGGCTGAGTTCATGCACTCTTCCACTGAGGCAGCTGTGAACTTGCTCTGCAGAATGCTGCTCATGTCCTCTAAGAAGTTTACAGTCTCAAGGGGGGATTCAATCTTGCCTTGACCTTGAAAAGAGGCAAAAAGAGAGCAAGAGATGGAGACAAACAAAGATGCAAAATCCACCCCTTACAGCACACAAAGACACTTCAGATTAGCATGTCTATAAAAACAACACCATCAGATGATGCCTCGATGGTCTGTGAATGCTTACAGGAGATGTCATTTCTATCTTTTCTTTCTCTTTTGAAAAGACATCTTGACTTCAATCTTGGATGTTAACAGTCAGATAAAAGTAGAAAAAGGAACCTTGCTGTTTGTGCTGAAGCCAGCCGAGCAGGTAGTTGCTGGTCTGCTGTAGGATAACGTTGTTATCACCCTCATATGTGCAGTTTGGGTCATTGTCGTCGCGCATGACTCCCAGGCGGTTCACTGAAGACAGAAAGATCAATGGAAGGAGAAAGATACAATTCACCCAAAAGAGAAAATTCTGCATTTACTGTTGCTGCAAAACCATATGTTGTTCTTTTTTGTACATTTAAAAAGGAAATAACTGAAATATGTATGTACTTTTCGTACAGAGACTAGTACATAGTATGCATGGGATGTCAAGCACCCAAAAAAGCTAACTTTGTGTGACAATTAAATAAAAATTCCATTGGTCAATAAAAGTCAAATATGGTGGTTTGGTTTGTCATCATGAACTGTCACTGTATATAAAGAGTGCTTCGTGGGAAAATAACAGAACGTTGTACAGGTCTGAAAGAAAATAAAGGTGAGTAAATAATGACATAGTTTACGTAAACTATTGTTTTATGCTGACCAGACGCTGTGTGTAAATATGTTCTATCATCATCGAACCATGTTTTGTCATCATCAAACTGTTTACAAGATGCTTATTTGTTTAAATGAGATGTAGAGATTTCTCACTGGCAAGGAATCCGTGTCCTCCACAAGCTTCCCGACATTCCTGTATGGCTCGCTGGGCCGTCCATGATGCTAAAGCTTTACTAGCGCATGATATGGCGTGAATCTCTCTGCCCAGTTCAGCCTGATAAATGATGAAAGACTATGTACATTTAACAGTACGAGAAGATTCTCAACATCAATCTTTGGTGATCAACTCATATATTTTCAACATCAGATATTTTCATCAGACAACATCTGATGTTCTTGAAAGAAAGAGCTTGTGGTTTCTAATCATAATCACATTGATAGTTTTTGCGGATGTTTGTACACAGTATAGAGCATTTAATACTTTCATCTAGTTTAATCTGTACCTGTCTGTCACTTTTGTCCTTCATCATGAGTCCGAACTGAAATTCCATAAAGTTCATGGTGAAGGTTTTGGTAAAATGCTCTAGCGCGTACACTGCTGCCAGGTATGGAACCAGACGCCATTGCTGCGGATAAAAAAAAATGGTCAAAATAAAAGCTGCCTATCCATTTTCATTCTATTACGCAGAGACAACTATAAGGAATCTATTCGTAGTTATAATTGTGTACCTGCATCTGATATTCCAGCACCGGAATCTCCTCATCCTCTTTAGGCCCAAACTGTCTGCGTGTGGCAGAGAACCGCACAGCCACCGTCAGAGCCAGCTTTAGATTGACTTGTGCCATTCTTGTAATGCCCACCCTGCCTCCTGACAGAGCCCCTAAAGATGCTCCAAACCGCTTATTGGGGTCCTGCGAGGGTGTGTTGTTAGGACAAAGATAAGATAGAAATAGAAACCAGATGATAGAAGTTAAGAGTCACAAAACAGAAGATAATACCAGAAAAATCCCCATATCCCCATAAAGATATGGGGAGCAATGGCTAATTTCCTCATGAAAGACAATCCAAACAAACAAACCATTTAAATGAAGTCACACATCACTAAAGAGCTGTAACCTCACTCTCTCTGCTCTGTTTGTTTTCAGAACACCCTTTTATGTATTTCTGCCAGTAAGAACGACAGACTGACTGTGATTAAAAACTCTGTTTGTTTAAAAAGAAACCAAAGGGATTCCTCCTTATACGTCTTGCACAGCAGAGCTGCTGGGACAACAGCTGCTGCCGTAATGGAACTTTCTCTTTAGACAGTTTACACAACAGACACACACCAAAACAGACCATTTTCTCCTATGATAATACAATTATCAAATATTGCAGATTGGGGTGCATTTTGGCATGCATCTGTGAAAACTTTGTTTTAATTTTTTAACCAAGTTGCAAAATTGTTCTTACTTTAAAAGGTGAAACATAGCACCCATCAGGCGTAACATCTCCGGTTTTGTTCAGCAAGTTTTCCCGTGGAACCCTCACATTATGAAACAGTGCAAAACTGAAGCAGGAAAAAAACAGATTTCATTGGTACAAACATCATCATTTATAATACTCATACCAACAAAAGATTAAAATATTGGTATCCATGATTACGGGATTCCCTTTATGTATGTCACCATCTACTGGACACACATTATAATTGCAGTCGCTTTCAGTCCACAGTCTAGCTGAAAACTCACCCATTATCCAGACCATTCTGACCCAGTTTCTTTCCTATATCCCCAACCATCACACCTGGCATCGCCAGCAAGGTCTTTGGATCCCTGACCTATAAAATGAGGTTACGTTAAAACACACTGCTTTCACAAGACACCATCACACAAGAAAACCAACTGTTCATACATACTTGGACTACAAAAGAATGGAGGCCATGACATTTTCCATCTGGTGTGTAGAGCTGGGCAAACACGACTGCATGAGTGGCCGTCTTCCCCATATTCCCCACCCAGAACTTTGCTGCTTCAAAATCCGGAGAGTTTATCACAAATTCCTAGAATTTGGTAAAATCACAAGAGTTTGAGAAGACAGCGACCACTGTGCACAGTACATGAACATAACAAAAACACAGAAAAAATAATTTTGAGTTGACGTTTTTGGGACATGCAGGTGTAGCATTGTATTTGGCAGAGCATGGTTTAAACTGTATGTTCAGTAACTAGGAAGTGTTGGGAGTAATAATAAAGTACCTGTGTGCTGGGATCATATCTGGCGGTCGTTCTCATTGCTCGTGTGTTGCTACCATGGCTCAGCTCTGTCAGTGCAAAGCATCCAAATGCCTAAAAGAGACAGAAACTATATAAACGTGATGTCAGTGGCTAATGTGGTTTGATATGACCAATGTCATTATGGGGAATAAGTTACAAAAAATGTGTTTGAATCATGCTATACATATAAATAATGGCTTTAAAACAATCAGCATTGTCTTCCATTTAATGTCAAATTAATTTAAAGTATTAGTTCACCCAAAAATGAAAATTCTGTCATCATTTACTCAATCTCTTGTCTTTCTTTAAACCTGTATGAATTTCTTCTTCTGCAGAACACAAAAAAAGATATTGTGAAGAAAGTTGGTAAATGAACAGCGGTGGCACCCATTCACTTCTATTGTATTGACACAAAACCAATGCAAGTGAATGGGTGCCACTGATGTTTGGTTACCAACTTTCTTCACAATGTCTTCTTTTTGTTCTGCAGAAGAAAGAAACTCATACAGGTTTGAAATGAAAAGAGGGTGAATAAATCATGATTTTTCGGTGAACTATCACTTTAAGTAAAATGTAGAAATGCAAATGAAGAGTTTGGTTCCAAAATGAGATAACTCCGTTTTTTTATTTTTTCAAAAATCATGTTTTTTATTATGTTTTCATTGTGTTTTATTGTGTTAGTTAACTGTATTTCTTTTGTTATTATGGCAGTTTGATTGATATTAAATGGAATGCACAATACAAAAAACATGATCTTTGAAAAATGTATCTCATTTTGAAACCTAACCGTTCAAATATAACCCAACAAATATTCTTTGTTAAACAAGGTTACATTTATGCAAAGTCATTTATTGCTGCTAGAAAAATAAAGGGCATATTTATTCGGCACACTGAACCTGAAAAGTCATTGTTGCACACTAACAATGAAAATTTTAGAACGTAATGGTTCAACATTTGTTTTAATAATGTAAAGACAAGGAACATTCACCATCATCTCCTCAATGTCCTTCACAAATTTCAAGTGCCTCTGAGATCCTGTGTTTGCCACTGTGGCTCCAAACATCTAACAAGAGTTAAAAGAAATAAAGCTGATCAATGATTATGGTTTTAGAAGCATTTGAATAAAATGACTATTTTCACCAGTTCAGGACCTCGGAGAAGAGGTGATTGTAGCAAAACGAGTTTACCCCTTTGTTGAGGTTGTACTTCGCTCCTAAAGACCAGTCGTACATTCCCAGGCAGTCGCTAAGGATTGTCAACGTCATGGGGTTTTGAATGATGTCATCTTGTGTTAGAAAGTTGTATTTAAATAATTGTTTACAGCGACGGAAGGTAAGCTCTCTCATCTGGTCCAAAGATATATCCTCACCCGGCTGCCGGGCAAACAGCGGGTCATTCTCCAGTGTTCTGAACACATGACGCTGCTCAGAGAGAGAAACGCATCAATATTAATTTATAAACCCAACATAAAAACAAAGCAGAGATACTCTGAAGACATGAGCATCTTACCTTAAACGCAATGATTTCTGCACCTTCCAGAAACCGCATCATATCCTTCCAATCGAAAGATGCTTTCTTCCTGTAGATGTCCAATGGACCACTAGGAAGATCTGGGATGTCCTCAGCCATTTTCTCACCCAAAATGTATTTAGCATCTGTGACGCCAGGCAAACTCATGTTCTGAAGCTAAGGCACTTCAACAAGAAAAATCTGTCAAAATAAACCTGTACAAGACTTTTTGAGGAGAATAAAGTACTGCAAGTGAAAGACTCCTGGCTTATTTTCTGAGACACCTGACTTTGTTTATCTTTCTCAGGTTTTATCAGTTATAGGGACACACAGACCAGAACATCCTTAAACTGTAACCCAGGCCTTTAATAATGCTGTGAAATATCTGTACGCCGTTTATTTATAGGACTCATTGTACTGTTGACATTTGCAAGGACTTTGAAATCCTTTCCAGACCCAATTGCACCAACAATGCATAATTCACGAATAATAACTCATCCATGAGTCTTTTTTTTTTAAAGAAGTCTTTTTCACTGGTAAGAACCCAGTGAGTGTCATTATAACTTATCAATCAGTTATTAAGTCTGACAATACAACTAAATACAAAGTTCAAAGTGACAACACAGCACATACAACACGAACACAAGTCACGACAATCATTATTTAAATGACTTGTGAAGTTAAAACAGAAAATAATATGCTTATGCATTTCTGGAAATTACTAAAATTGTGATGTTGAAACAGTAAAATATTTTTAAAAACATTATCACATACCTTCCCTCCCTCACATTCTATTATATTTTTGCTCGCAAGCTATTGTAACTGTAATTTCACCACTCAGTAACTAGAAACACTGCACAATAGTAAAGCATAGCATTAATACTATTAATCGTAATGAAGATAAAACAACATGTTTGTTTTACCTAGTCCGAAGATCACTTGTTCTTCTTCTTCTTTTAGGCTTTAATGGCGGTTGGCAAACCAACTTAAAAGGTGCATTCCCGCCACCTACTGGAAAGGAGTATGAAGCGCCCAATGACTAGGAAGTTTAGCAACAAAAGCTACTTATTTATTATGAAAAAAAAACGGTATCCTATATCCTATTAATCAATCCTGTTTCTTTTAAATAAACAACTAATTCTCGACATATTCTTGATTGTTTTTGTCCATCACCTAACAAAACCTGGATTGACAAATCATTTATTTCCAAATGTCTTAAAGCTTGACTTAGTTGGAAAACGTTCTCTTTCATAAGCCTCACATTTTATCAGTACATGTTCTACATTTTCTGTTAACCCACATTTGTCACAATTTCCATTCTCATGTTTTCCTATTCTATGTAAGCATTGATTTAATAAACAATGTCCAATACGCATTCTTGTTATTAATACGTCCTCTTTCCTGTTTCCAAATCTTCTTCTGAACAAACTTTCTCTTGTATGCCATATAAATGTCTACCTTTTGTTCCTTCTTCCCATTCCTTCTGCCATATTACTAATACTTCTTTTGCTATTGTCACTTTTATTTCTGTTTTACTTAATGTCACTTCAATGTCTATTTGAGAATGATTTAAAGCCTGTTTAGCCAGATGATCAGTCTCCTCATTTCCTTTCACACCCATATGTGATGGTACCCACACAGAATTTACTAGAAGTCCATACTGTCTTATTCTAAAAAGACTTTGCATTACTTCATTTATCATATCTTGTCTTGCTAATGATTTTCCACTTGACAAACTGTTTATTGCTGAAAGAGAATCTGTGCATATTACTGTCTTTGTTGGTTGTATTTCTTCTATCCACTGAAGTGCTAATACTATTGCTATTAGTTCTGCAGTAAATACAGAAATATGATCTGAAGTTCTTTTTGACATTTTCATTTTGAATAGAGGAATATATACTGCTACAGCAGTTTTCCCAGAGTCTGGATCCTTTAACCATCGGTGTATAATTGCACTGCACTATAATAAGTAAGATCTAAATATTTCTGTACAAATTAACTTACATAACAATGAAACAAGTGTATTAGATTTTCTTTATGCAATTGGATATCAACCAAAGGCATTGGGAAGAGCCAAGGAGGAATGGTTGACCTGTAGGGGCAATATGTATGTCACTTAATCCCATATTCTGTGCTTCCTCATTGGCCTTCCATCCAAAGCTTGACAACTTTTTATACTCATATTCCCAACAGTCCTACAACACCATTTTAACTGGATGACTATCCGAATGTCCCTTTATACTTATCCAGTACCTCATCCTTAACTTAAGCCTACGGATTTCTTGAGGCATCTCTCCCATCTCTACATGAACTGCTGATAATGGTGATGATCTAAAAGCACCGAAACAAAATTTCATTGCTTGTGATTGTATTGGCTTGTCCGAAGATCACAGTACTGTCACTTCAGAGGAGGACGACCTGTCCTCATGTGACAAACCGACCACCAATCAGAAAAGCGCTGCTGCTTAAAGGCGCAGTACACGTCTGTGCACGCTCAACAACTGCTCCACTTAAGACCACAGGAACGAATAAAATGGGGCTTCATAATAGTGAACCCGATACGTGTGATATGTTGTCAATAATAATATGTAAATAAAATAAAATTATAAAGAACAATAAAATAAACAAATATAAATTACTAATAACAATAGTATTTATATTAATCAAGTATCCTTAACGTATTGCAAACTAAAGTACACAATGTACACCAGGGGGCGTTGTTACGGAGCTATACAAAAAGCTGTGTACTGCTTTTCTCCTGAGTTGTGCTCTGCAATCAGATTTGAGGCCATTGACTTGATGGCTAGAGCTGCAGCCTTTCATGAAAACTTTTCATATGCATGCAACACGCATGCATGGGACTCATATCAGAATAAAATCAAAATATCTATTAACCCCCTCAAAAGCAATATAAAATACAAAAAGACATTTAACTCATTTCCCTAAAATGTGTGTCTCCTTGTTTTTAGTTCATAATTAAGGCTATAATCCATGATATAACAAGATACAACCAAATACTATGGTGAACAATGATTCATATTCATACACTTGGTCTGTAAGTTGTAAGAATTTATTAGAAATGTATATTTATTTAGTTTTCATTATGGTCAGGTGAATGTTATGAAGCAATATCATGTCTCTTGGTGGTATCTTTCAAAACTATAACAAAATGATGGGTAGAAAAGAATACAAGACACAAAAGCTAAGAATAACTAAGGTAACTATTTATATGCTTAACACAGTTCTTCATTTTAAATTAATACAGAACTTCTTTTTTAACACAGCCCCTGAAATCTGTGTGTTAAAAATGTTATGACCCCACACATTCTCACGGCCTCTCGTGTCCTCTCTTCCTTTGAGCTCACTCGATCCCTCTCTTCCTTTCTGTTTTGTCCATGGGGAGCAATGGTAGTAGATAATTTGGTGACCCATTTTTAACCCACATCAGGCCTAAAACACAGAACACACAAACACTAAACAAAAAGTGATTCTGAGCATGCATGGGTAAGCAAAAACTGTGAATGCATTATACTGTTTGGCAATAGTACATTCCAATGAAGCATTACAGTTCAAGCAAATACTATTTATACATTTACATTATTACGCATTCATCAGTTTGTCAAAAAGACTTATAAAGGACCTAAATGATGTCACACACAAATGTCCAGTGTCAAGTTTATCGTTTGATTAGGTTTTGCAAAGAAATTTTAACACAGATCTGTTTTAACGGTAACTGAAAATGCAAAATTAGACTATAGAAAGAAGTGTTTGGTCTATTCCTAACACAGAGCAAATAAGTTATATCTACAATGTAATATTTTATGTCCTTTATTTCCTGCTCTCAGTGAGTGCACTTGTCAGTGTCAATGGATCTAGAAACAGGGAAATGCTTTGTGATGTACTGCACATGAGAAGTCTTGCTATTGTCTTATCAGCCTTTTAATCTGTATTTATCGATATGAAACTATGCTAAATATGCTGTTCAGTTTGTACACCTCAATAAGCTTCTACTTTATTATCACAAGCAAAAAACTTTATGATTTCCCCCTTCCGATGACTGCTTTGTGTACATTTCCCTAGTAGCCCACACGTTTAGGGTGTGTCCGCGCCGTCAATCAAGACTTGCTCAATCCGTAAGATCCGCCCCTTATGTTCTCCGCTCGCTCCGTAGATTTGACTGTCAACCCGCCGCGCCGTTGCATTCAGCGGATCTTTACTCAATCACGGGATTTACCAACACTTTTGGAGTACAAAAACTTACTTCACCGTTGTGAAACGTTACCGGGGTGACATCGGAGGAGATGAACTTCTAGGAGGGGCGATTGTCGTTACAAAGAGTAAGATTTTGGTCACATTAAGTGTTTGATGGCTGCTGGGGATGGAGCCCAGCTGCCGGCGACCGTAGCGGCCAGCAGGAGCGTGGAGAAAGCGCTGGAGGAGGCTGCGTCCAGCGGAGCGCTTATCCTCTCCAACCGCAAACTGAAGGAGTTTCCCCGCACAGCCAAGAACTATGACCTGTCCGACCTTACACACGCAGGTAAGTGGACTTAGAAGCAGGCAGATGACTGGGTAAGGGAGTGTATCGGCTCATTTAATGTCCTTTGTTTGAGCCTTTTCACCTGCGCCCCATCTGCAGGGGTGTACAGGCACTACCACCATAATCACGCCCGAAAAGCGGATCTGCTACTTTCAGGTTAATCGTCGGAAGTTGATCGTCTTCACGATCTGTTTCTAAAAGTGTATAACAGCACATGCTTGAGCTGTGCGGACAATATTGTTTGTTGAAAGTCAGGTTGTTGAGTTTGTGACTGGTTTGTTTGGAGTTTGCTTTATAAATTGAAGACATCTGCGCAGTGCTTCTCTTCCTGTTGCGAAGTGGAAACTAAACTCGGGCTGAGCCATCTTACCACAGCGCAACGCACACTTAACGTTTGATATCAAAGCAGTGAATATCTCAACTAATATAAAATGTTATTGTTGTAGTCAGCATATTTGACGAGGAATTTGCATTGCTCGGGAGGACGTGCTAATTCAGACTGGTGAGATCCATCTTGCCAGCAGCACTAATATGACCATCTGCTCCTCTCCCATACAAAGTGGGTATGAAGCAGTTTGTCTTTGAGCCATACAAACCCCCCACACACATGGTCTGAAGTCTTGTAGAGAAGTATGTGTGCTGCAATTTACCATTTAGTTTTGGGCATAGGCCCATTATTAATATCAGCATGTGGCATTTCATGCCATTTTGACTAATTTCAGTTCCTGTACCTCTTTTGCAGTTGTTTGTTATTGAGTCTTTAAAATGCCATTCTGAAGTGAGATGCACTGTGATGTATGTACATCTTTGTGCATGTACTGTACATACGTTGCGCGTACAAGCAGTTCCGAAGAGCCCAAGAATATATTCATCATATTAATGGTAGTGGCCAATTTTTGATGACACAGTTGTTAAATAGTATGTTTAAAGGACCAGTTCACCCAAAAATAAAACTTCTGTCATCATTTATTTACCCTCATATCATTCAAAACATGTAGATGACTCTTTCTTCTCTGGAACATAAAAGAAGATATTTTGAGTAATGTCATATTGGTTTTGTGTCTATACAATGGGGGGCAATGTTGTTTGGAGACAAACATTCTTATAAATATCTTCTTTTGTGTTCTGCAGCAGAAAGGAAGTCACACAGGTTTGAAATGACACAAGTGTGATTTTCTGGAACTATCCCTTTAAGGTCACCAATGTAAACTCTATCAGACTAGTTCAGGACTGATTCTCTGGCACTTGTTATTGGTTCAAGCATGGTAAGCCCTGTTTAAGGTTTAAAAGGCCTAATCCTTTATTTTTCCTGTAGAGTTTATTGACAACAATTCTCTGCATGGATAACCACGTTTCCTTGGTAACCGTGGTGTACGTCTGACTCCTAGAAATCCATGAGCCAGTTTGAGATCAGTCTGAGTGTGTGGGATGGGAGAACTTGCCATGTGTTATTGCTAGAAATCTAAGCGTAGTGTTTAAAAAGCACACCTACCGTAAGGTGGACTGATTATAAGGTGTTGCTCGAAATATTATAGCACAAATTGGTAGGTGCATGAAATGTGTATTTTAAGTAGTTTGGTGGAATCAAGCTATGCATGAAGGTAGGAGGACGATGACAGTGTTTCTAATGCTCAAACATCTATGGAGGCAAAGATTTATGGACCTAGCTTTAGATTTTTTACTTACCTACGACAATACACACTCTTAATCGCCTTAAGATTGCTCTCCAATATGGACTAACTTCCTCTCAGGAAGGTCATGGGTTCAGTCCTGCAGGGTGTAATTGCCGAGATGGGGAACAAAGCCCAGAATCATCAAATCCTCCCAGACTTTTTAATAACAGACCACTACACAATCTCGTAACCTGAGCAATAATACAGCCACCGCCGACTTCACAACAACAACACATGCTAGGCTGTCCAGTTTCAAGTGAAATGACATCACAGTCTGCATGTGTGTCCAATAAAGGGAAATAAAACTAATTCATCTAGTTTCATGTAGAAAAGAGGTACTTGAAGATTAAAAGAGAGAAAACTAAAGGAAAGAGTTTTTAAGAACGTAAAGGGCCTCAATGGAGTTCTGGGAGAAAAATGATATCAGGAGGACATGGGCATGAAGAGGATCCTCTGAATGAAACAGGAGTGAATGGGTTTTTCTGTGCGTGTTAGAGGAAAATATTTGTTTCCTTACGGCTCCCACAAGCTTGTGACCATGCCCGGGGCATGAACGTATGGCCTGTAACACAGAGTCTCATTCAGAGGGATACACGCTCCATACCACATCTAAACCTCACAGCAGCTGATAGAAAGAGGGAGAGGCCTTTTCTTGATCAAACAGGCTCGTGGGCTGCTCCTATTGTCGTGAAATTCCCGAAATAGGGACCCTCCTCTTCCCCCCCACCCCTCTCAGCTGAAATCCCATTCGGCAGAACCCCTTTTCCATTGTTTGCTTCTCTCTCTCTCACCCTCCCTATCTCACCCTGTGTCCTGCCATCATGTTTCTTCTTTATGTTTTGTGAACATTCCTATTTTTACAGGTCATCGTCTAACGTACGTACAAATGTAATCCGGGTCATTTGTGTTTTACAAATAGTTTTCTAGAGATGTTGACCTATAGATTCTAGAAAACGCTGTTTCCTCATGGCTTCTTTCACAATAATCATTCCATTGATCGCTCACTGCCCATAATGTTTCCTGTACAACATCAGCCTGTAGGCATGACTGTGTCTACAGTGGATTTGTCTGTCTGGATTTTGGCCTAATAACTGTCTATGAGACATTCACAGCAGTATTTGATTGTCTGTGTTGCTGGATTAGATCTGATTTGATTGCCTTTTTGTTCAAGTTATCGTAACAAGCAAACAAACTCCTAGTGCACGACATTCATTCAAAAATGTTAAAGGAGTAGTTCCCTTCAAAATATCCTCGTATTGACCTTCCATAGTAGGAATAAAAAATACTATGGAAAGTAAATGGGGGCAAATTTTGAAGTAAACTACTCCTTTAAACATCCTGTTGGGAGAAAGGATATTGTTTTTGTGGAAATAAATTTGAATTAAGAAAATAAGTTTTGTTTGTCTGACCATTAATTTTAAAGGGGTCATATTGGATGGCTAAAAAGAACATTATGTGTATTTGGGGATATAATGTGTTTATGCAGTTTACGGTTAAAAAACACATTCGTTTTCACACACCGTGCATTACTGTTGCTCCTCTGTGCCCCGCCTTTCTGAAACATCTCGATTTTTAACAAAGCTCATCGTTGTGTAAAGCGCAGTGTGCTCTGATTGGCCAGCTACCCAGTGCGCTGTGATTGGCCAAATACCTCAAGCATGTGGTGGAAATGTAACGCCCCATACCATATTCGGAACATCAGCCTTCAAAGCGTATTGACAGCTGATAATGTCACTGGTACTGTGTGAGTTCAAGCCCGAATATGATCCAGAAAATGCATTTGACCAAGCAGATTAATCAACTTTGCCAGAAGAGAGCGTATCAGATCAATAAGGTTTTATTTAAAAAAAAACTATTAGGTTTAACAATTAGCTAACTATAGCTAACATCTTGAACAGGCTTTGACGCGGTGTCTCGATGCAAAGCGACAAAGTCAATAAAACGTATTATAAACGAGGCTGTAGCGAGGAAGGCGGGACGAGAGCCGTGGGGCAGGAAGGCGGGGCGTGAGTGATAATGAGTATCAGCTGTACGCGCACCGGTCCCGCATGCCTCACGGGGAGCTAGGGAGCATAAGAGGATGAGCGACGGGACTGCCGAGGAGAGAGGACCGGGCCTGGAAATGTTAAGTTTTATTTATGTTTGTGTGGCCGGCAGTCGACCGTGAGGTGGCTGCCGGCCTTTTACTTCCGTGTTATTGTTTGTTTATTTTGATTAAAGTTTGTTAAATGTTCGCCGGTTCCCGCCTCCTTCCTTCCCTACATTGAACTTTGTTACATTGGTGCCGAAACCCGGGAGGAAGGAGGGACATGCTGTCGAAGAGCCCTCGCCGCCGAGCGGCCTCGCGGTGCTGAGGAGTTCGGGCAGCGCGGGCGAAGGACGTCCGCCAGCGGCTGCCCGAGGCAGTGGTGCTGAAGCGAGAGGAATCGATGGGGACGGAGAGCTCGCGGCCGTGCTCCTGGGACGAGGTGGGATGGCGGCCATAGAGGGAGCGGAGGAGTTGCCGCCGTTGGCCTTGAGCCGGAATCCTGTTACCAACAGCCATGATGGTGAGGAACCGGAAACGGGGAACTTGTTGCCGGCTGCCCTCAGCCAGAAGCCATCGCCAGCTGCCAGGAGGCGGAGGAGGATCGGGCCGTCCACCGAACGTCCAGCACCACAGCATAGCACCGCGAGGAAGAGCCTCACGGCTGGCTGAGGACCGAGCGACGGCGTGTCGGGGAACCAGACTATTTTTTTTCCTCTCTCACCTCTCTTGTCCCTGTCACTCGGGTGCTCCCGGCTCCGTTCTCTCGTCTCGTCGGTGTGTACCCCCAGGCGCTGGGGCTCTCAAGGGGGGGCCCCCCGGGGGGAGTAAGCACAGGCGCGGTGGTACCCCCGGCCTGTGAGGGGCGATGGGGGTATGTAGCGAGGAAGGCGGGACGAGAGCCGTGGGGCAGGAAGGCGGGGCCGGTGGCGTGAGTGATAATGAGTATCAGCTGTACGCGCACCGGTCCCGCATGCCTCACGGGGAGCTAGGGAGCATAAGAGGATGAGCGACGGGACTGCCGAGGAGAGAGGACCGGGCCCGGAAATGTTAAGTTTTATTTATGTTTGTGTGGCCGGCAGTCGACCGTGAGGTGGCTGCCGGCCTTTTACTTCCGTGTTATTGTTTGTTTATTTTGATTAAAGTTTGTTAAATGTTCGCCGGTTCCCGCCTCCTTCCTTCCCTACATTGAACTTTGTTACAGAGGCATTTGCTGCATCCAGCGGGGCATTTTTCATGTAGCATCATGCTGCAGTGGAGAACAGCCAGAGGATACGAGGTTGCATCCAGCTCCCGATGGATTCAGCCTCGTAAGTTTAAAACCATTTCTGCATTTGTGATCGTAGGACTGACAAAAAGCTAACGTTTGAATAGTCAGTTGTAGGGATGTAACGATTCACCGTGAGCCAGTTGAAAATCGGTTATAATGAGCGACGATTCAAATCGGTTGAGGCTTGAACTGAATCGCAATACATTTTTTGAACAGCAGGGGCCGCTATTTTCACTGCAAACCTAAACGTGGATGCTGATATTTCTTAAATGCAAAAAATCCAAGAAAAGCACAGACAGTATTAGTTTGTTTATATTAAAGAGACTTTTTCTATTATTAATTTGTTATAAAATTGCAGTTTAGTTTTGTTATTTGAAATAAAACATTATTTTATCATACAAAGAAACGTGAAGCATTTAAGAAATAATGCAAGGGACGTTGTTCATTTCTAATTGGTTTCAACTAATTTTTTCAAAATAAATCGTGAGTAAATCGTGAATAAATCGCATCGTGAGATCAGAATCGTGAATCGCATCGCATCGTGAGCTGAGTGAATCGTTACATCCCTAGTCAGTTGCAAATTCATTAATATTGAAAACGTACTTACAGGCTGTGAGTGAGAAGCGGCAGACTGTCCTTACAAAGTTGGATTTTCCCCACCTTTTTAGAAACAGCCTTTGTGCACAATAGGGTTGCGCGGTAAACAGGTTCTGGAAGTTTACCGGTACATGTTAGATTTCAAACGGTTCAATACCAGAATTTTGCTTGTTTCGGTACTTGAAACACTGCTGTTCCAAAGTTCACCGCTATGCGGCAGTATGCCACAGAACTGACGCAGAACCAGCAACATAGAAGAACAAGATGAATCGCTCTACAAGCACTTTTGCGACCATTTAACCTGAGACACTGAGTGATTTATTACAAATTCTGCTCTTTCTACTTTTGCTGAGTAGAGAGATCTTTAGATTGTTTTACAGTGTAACGTATATTCTACATGCTGCGATGCGTCTGTACATCCCCATTCAATGGCATACATAGCATATATAACGTTATCTCTGTTCCAGACATCTCAGTTAGCCTACTAATCATCATGAAGTTCTCTTTCACGTCTTGTATATGTTCACGTATCTCAGTTAGCCTACTAATCATCATGAAGTTCTCTTTCACGTCTTGTATATGTTCTTATACTGTCAAATACACACGCTGTTATGTCAAAAACACAAAAGGTTCACATAAGCACAGTCTGTTGTGTTTTAAATGTATATCCGCATTAAAAAAAGAATTTGCCTTAAAGTGACAGTAACCTAATAAATCTGTGTCACTTATTAAAGAGACAATGAAAATTTTGTAGCTTTATTTAGAGTCATTGCATATTTATTTTATACAGTGAAGACTGTGCAGTGTTTTATTTTTATTGATCATTCAGTTTTCATCTTGAATGCTACTGTTAAATAGACCTACTTGAAACATTTAATTGTTGTTCAAAATTTAATTGTTCATATTTGTGGGATTATGATGATAAGTCTATATAACCAAAGCATTTTTCAGTAATACAGTGTAAAAGTGTAAAAATAAAATGGTGCTATATAAAATATAAAAATAATATATAAAATATGCATTAAAGCAGGTACAGCAGTTTCATGCAATCTTCTTAATATTTTTTCAAATAATTTATTTTGGGGCTGTTTATGATCACCTATGGTACCGATGTGGTACCGATATTACCAGTATTAGATTCTGGTACCATACCGAAGCCAAAATTTTGGTATCGAGCCAACACTAGTGCACAATCAGGTTTTAATGTGCTGCACACACTCGGATTTTGGAGTTTTGGAACAGTGTATAAAACACTTGTAAATAAAACGTAACCACTGATTTCCAGGGTTTTTCCTGCATAGAGAAATTGGAGGCGGCCGCCTCCGTCAAATGTCGTGCCGCCTCAAGCTCTAGTCTTCACAAGAAATGCTGCGTGCATTTAACAGACTGTCATTTGGAACTGCAGTTGCGGCATTACGCCACAATGAAGGCGCTGTTTCGTATCAGCACACTGAGGCACTAAAAAGAGTTGCAGAACAAGAGCCAGCCTGTGTTTCACGGCTGTTTGTTTTGCATCCAAGTATGTTTATTTCTTGAAATTTCTTAAATTAACATGATGTACATCATTGTAATGTCTTTAGCTGTGCAGTTGGATCGTTGAATCAGCGTATACTGTACACAGCGAGTTCGCCAGTATGAACGCACATTGCGTTCAGAACGACTAGCACACGAATGACTCATTTGAACCGATTCATTTAAACTATTGAACTTTTCAGTTACTAGCGAATATAAGAGATCCTTGAATCATTTAAAGTGAACCACAGAGAATGCAAGATGTGAATGAGCTTTGCTCATTTAGAAAGACTGGTTAATTCAGTTGGCTGTTGTGGGCTGAAAAGTTAATTGAAAATGATAAAATGCTTTATTTGATTAAAAAAACATGTCTGTTTGGTTGAATAAAGGTAATGTTTTATATAACTTAATAATTGTCATTTTTATCTAATTTTGTTAGAACTTTTAATATGTCAAGCTCAAAGTCACTTTGGTTAAGCCACTTAAAGGTATGGTAGGCCTGTCTCCACGACATGGCGGCAGCAACAACAACACTACAGTGGGAATAGACACGCCTTCTTTCTTTGCGTATACATTTTGGGCGGTCAACGCTTCTCGCGAACTGACTTAGAAATGTGGCGGTATGTTTAACAGAGGCGTATTAGGCAGGTTTGGATGAGCCTCCGCTTTTGAATAAAACATCTCTTTAGGTTTGAGACTTTAACTTTTGCTATTTTACGTGTCTAATATATGCATGACCAACTTGTAACACACCATAGATACAGGAAAACACGAAATCGTGTCATATGACTCCTTTAAACCGTATCATCATGGTAGAATAAAAGTCGTCTTTCTCCTGGTTGGTGTTTCTTCTTTTTTTGGCAGTGTGCTGACATGAGTGTTTTTTGTGTATTAAACAGTTTGAAGGAATAAGCTGAAGCTTTAGTCCACACCCACATGCTGATGTCATCAGGGAGAACCAGGAAGTTGACAATGACAGACAGTCAAACACATGACTCCATGAACACAGTCAATACAATAACCATTTCATGGATAGCTTGACCTGTGAGCTGTGTGTGAATTGTTCAGGGAAGGGTTTGCATGTGTGTTACATTTCTGTGTTCACAATTTTGCTAGTTAATGATACACTGTTTCTGTGGGTCATTCAGATCCAAGGCCACTGCATAAAACATTTCCTGTTGTATTAGGATGTGGCAAACTTCAAGTATCACTGATATATAAAATGTGTGGCTAGAGTTTTGCAAATCAACCTCAGATTCGATTCGAGAGTTGAGAGGCTTTTGATTTCAGTTGTGTTTTTGTGAGATCCCAGTTGTTTTTCTTTACTCAAAGCTTTATATAAAGCCATTTGTGTTTCATAAGAATGTGTGCTGAGATTGTTTTTGTGTGGGTTTGTGTGTATGTGGTCGATGTTGTTTTAGCATGTTCAAACCTGCACATAAACCTATGTCAAAAATGCACATAATTCACACAGTGTTTGCGTGAGGGGGAATTGGTGTGTGACTGCACCAGCTGTGTGAGAGGCCGCACACACTCGCTATTGCACAGTGTTGAACTGTTTCGCCTTGCAGTTGCATTTCCACTACACAGCTACCGGATGTGGGCTCCTTGACTTCTGCTTCTCTTCATCGACAAGCTCAACTCTGAATTGCTACTGCTAATTCAAACTCAAATCCACACAGATGCTGTAATACAGTCCTCAGTGTTTTTAAAAGAGGGAGAAGCAGAGACACAGTGACAGACATGCAGGGAGTCATCTAAAATTTAGTATTACCTCTCTGTCTG
Organism: Triplophysa rosa; assembly: GCF_024868665.1. Taxonomy (NCBI): domain Eukaryota; kingdom Metazoa; phylum Chordata; class Actinopteri; order Cypriniformes; family Nemacheilidae; genus Triplophysa; species Triplophysa rosa. The sequence goes on from NC_079890.1 coordinate 30,991,980, forward strand.
AGTTGTCACATGGGGATAGATACAGGCAGAGGATACTCAAAAAAAGCACTGGACATTTTTCTGAATTGGTTGTGTTGGCAGGGAACTTTCTGCTGCAATCGCAGACAATACTGCACTGTTTAGTAGTTAAAACAAGGCTTAGGTTTGTTGCAAAATTACTGTATTCACATATTCCTCAAAAGTTTATATGTGGATTTGAGTAACTATGTTCTAGTTATTTCAAGAATTGTAAACAAAATTATCGTAAGATCATAAGTTGCATAATAAAAGTGTGGTCAATTGTTATTTTTTAATACCCGATACTGTCTCTTAGAAAGCAGGATGATATACGTAATATACATTGTGTGAACACAAAATATGTGGCATATAATATTCATACAACGGAAAAATGATGTACACAAAATGCTGAATCACAAAATCTATTGACAAGACTCTTGATAGATATTATGAGGAACTAAAACATCTGTTAATCAATCTTATATTGTGTACTATAAACAATTCTTTTAAACTTTTAATACAAATGAACTACAAGGTTGAACCGACAGATCTGTTGTGCTTAGAGACTGTTTAGTAAATGAAACCTGATATACTGTATGTCCACATGTGTTTGCTGAATGTCCTCTGAACCGTGTCATACTGTGCAAAGTGCAAATGTACACATGCTAAGCTAACCTCAACTACAGAAGAACACATGGAGTGATATTTTACCGCACACATGGCCACGTTTAATGATCTCGCAGTTAACAGATCTCACATGCTACCCAAGCATCTGATCTGAAATCAGCTCCTCTCCTTTTCATATAATCACACACACAAGCTCAAATCTGATCAGTTCAGCTCAGCTATACCAGCTCTTGGAAAGTTATGTAACCCAAAGCTGTCTCCTGCTTGGCGCCTTTTAGCGTGTCCAGATGGCAGAATCTCCCATTAGGCTTTATAGAGGCTACGGGGATTACTCAGTGTGTTTGTGTGTTGTGTGAGATGATGATGCTGAATGTTTGGTTGAAAGTAAAAGAGAGCACACCAAACCTCTGGTTTAGGTTATCTGGAGAATGAGAACATTCAGAATTATCACACGATTAAGTTACTATGGGTTGAGTTTGTGTAGTTTTTATGAGTTTGATTTAAAGTTATACTGCGGTAGCGAAGACAACGTGGTTTCTGCATTTAATTGAATAAAGTGTTTTTGGAAGTGGTTGGAAAGGTGTTCTGAATGTTTCTTGCTATGTTGTTGTTGCTAGAATGTTTTAGGTGGTTGCTATGGCTTTGGTTACTTACTTCCTAGTCTCTATTATATTCTGGCCCCTATATCAGGACTGTTTCTACATTTATGTACGGTGGATCTAATATAGATTTAACCCTTTATTTGCTTGCTAGATGTAAATCTGATCATTTAGTACAGTTATATGACACCTACAAGCGACGTGATTTGGGCTATAATACATGAACAATGACCTGCTTGACAAAGTTTTAAATGTAGTACGAAAAATAATAATGATGCGCAACTACAAACAGCTAAAAACTGCAGCATTTAAGGTGATCATCCATTGTTTGCCAAAAGCATTTATCTGTTAACTAAAGTGAAAATATAGTACAGTATTAGTAAAAAATATGTACAGCCGTGGAAAAAATTAAGAGACCATTTTAGAGACTGTTTTTAAAATGTACTATTTATAGGTATGTGTATAGGTAAAATGATTGTTTTGTTTTATTCTGTGAACTATTAACAATATTTTTACCAAATTTCAAGTAAAAACGTTGTTTCTATTCACATTTATTTGCAGAAAATTAAAACTGGAGAAACGGGTCAAAATAATAGAAAAGATGCTTTTTTCAGACGTCAAATACTGCAAAGAAAATAAGTTCATATTCACTTTTAAGCAATACAAATTTGTACATGTATTTAGTAAAAGTTAAAAAAAAAAATTATGTGATAACCTTGATTTGTATCACAGTTTTGATGTGTCTTGTCATGCTGTCAGTCTTTCACATTGACTTTGTCACTCCTGAGGTTTGATTTTGTTGAAATTCAACAGACACTGGACTGGAATGGCCACGATACATGGTGATTTGAAATAAAAATTTGGAGTGGTCTCTCTTAATTTTTTTCTGCGGCTGTATATTAGAAACTATAAGTCGCTAGAGATAAAAGCGTCTACTAAATAAATAAATGTAAATGCAAAAAATAAAAGCATGTTTCTTTTAAAGTAACAAGTATGTGTCAGTTCATGAATAAACAGAATGCAGTGCTGTTTGTTTTGACACATGATTCTGGTTGTCATGGTAACCGAACACATCCGCTCACCACTGGTTTGCTTGTGCGAGATGGATTTCACCACGCTTTCTTGTTTCTTCAGTCTTGTGTAACAGATACGTGCGCATAAAGGCGAGACTTGAGTCACCGCCGAACCACCTCCACGGCAATAAGATCAAGGGCTCAGAAGTACACAACATAATCTGATTACACCATGAGCGCAGCAGAAAATACTGTCAGTGTTTCCACCTGCATGTACCTGCCTATTAAAGCTCTAAAGTTACTTCTTATGCTTTATAGCAACAGATCCTGCAGTTGTCGGCTGTTGGTACAAAGCTTTGTTTTTGTCCACACCTCTTCCACATCTTTGCCTTCCAGTTTGGAGAGTTTGTATAGATGCTGGCAGAGACGCACACTCACACACTCACATACACACACACGCACACACACACACACACACACACACACACACACACACACACACACACACACACACACACACACACACACACACACACACACACCCGTGGGGACAGTCCATAGGCGTAATGTTTTTATACTGTACAAACTGTATATTCTATCCCCTATCCCTAACCCTATCCCTAAACCTAAAGATCATAGAACACTTTTTGCATTTTTAGATTTGTAAAAAATATTGTTCTGTACAATTTATTAGCTTTTTTGCCCCTGGGGACCTCAATTTTGGTCCCCACGGTGACACGAGTCCCCATGTGTTGGTGTGTATTCAGGTTTAGGTCCCCACCGGGATATACAAACATGAACACACACACACACACACACACACACACATGTCTGGTTTACTATCCCCGTGGGGAGGGTCCATAGGCGTAATGTTTTTTATACTGTACAAACTGTATATTCTATCCCTAACCCTATCCCTAAACCTAAAGATCATAGAACACTTTTTGCATTTTTAGATTTTTAAAAAATAATGTTCTGTACAATTTATTATCTTTTTTCCCATGGGGACCTCAATTTTGGTCCCCACGGTGACACGAGTCCCCATGTGTTGGTGTGCATTCAGGTTTAGGTCCCCACCGGGATATACAAACATGAACACACACACACACACGCACACACATGTTGGGTTTCCATGTTGTATGGGGACATTCCATAGACGCAATGGTTTTTATACTGTACACACTGTATATCATATTCCCTACCCCTAACCCACCCCCTAAACCTAAAGATCACACACAACTGTCTGCTCTTTTAGATTTTCAAAAAAGTTAATTCTGTATGATTTATAAGCTCGTTTCCTCATGGGGACAAAAAATTGTCCCCACAAGGACAAGGATTTTGGATATTGCCATCTTTGTGGGGACATTTTGTCCCCATACCGTAGGGTTTACCCTTCCCACACACACGCACGTGTTTACTTCGTAAAGTGTCAAGCTGGTATGTGCTGAGAGTAAATATTTCATCTGAGTTTACTTCATTAAGTTTGATTACATAAAGTGATCTTTCACCATCTGTCTCTAGGTACAGGCCCTGTGTAAAATAAATAAAAAGGTTGTTTGTCACTAGATGTTATGATCAGGTGAATACATTTTTCTAATGATTGCTTCTGGGGTGATAACTTGAGAGTTGCCTTTCCCGATTGGGGAAACGTGACCTGATTTTTTTATAACTGTTTTACTGTATCAAATTCAATGTTTTATAAATCACTCTTATTCGGTGTGGCTTTAGGAAAACTGTCTTTGAAGTTAGTGCACCGAATGTTCATTTAGATGAATAGCGTCTGTTAAACAGGCTTATGTAAACTGACATTAGCGTACTAAACTATCAAAGGTCCGGCCTACAGCACATTCTGAAGAAACCCTCACTTAGTCCTCCTTGACTGACAAGTAAAACAACCAGCCACGGTTCAAAAAGCTTTTTAGTTTTGTGTACAATATGCATTATGTGGTGTGTAAATACAGTCTTTGTACCTGAGATTGAATCAAGTCTTTCCACTAGCTCAAATTGTAGAGCAATGAACATCAAAGTCATGCCATGGGTTCGATTCCTAGGAAATGTATGTACTGATAAATGTGAAGTCAGAATGCACTGTAAGTAGCTTTGAATAAAATTTTATCAAATGCATAAAACGTACTCTGTTACTAACGTAACCTCGGTTCCCTGAGATACGTGAACGAGTACTGCGTAGCAGGACGCTATGGGGAAAACTCCTTTTCTCCGATGACTGAAGCTTTACAATAACACAGTGAATACTGCACGGCCATTGGTGCTTGCAAAGTAAAACTTTGAGCCAATGGCAGCGAAGCTGCACGGACCTATGGCGATGGTGCCCGCCAAAATGGGCGGGGCTTATGGCTATATAAGCAGACACATCACCGTAGGGTCCTCAGGTTACTTCGACTGAAGCGACGACCATATGCAGCTTGTAAGCACGGCCAGGAACGCAGTACTCGTTCCCGTATCTCAGGGAACCGAGGTTACGTTAGTAACCGAGTACGTTCCCTATCGATACTTAACTCGTACTGCGTAACAGGACACTATGGGGAACCAGTATAATCCCGCAGTGCTACAAGTGGAACGAAAACATCATATAATCCCGAAGCCGTGGCTCGAGGATAGGTATGAGGCAGAGAATTCTGCGGAAGGCGGAAAAGCCAAGCTAATAGGTGGCCTAATCCGGTTAATCGTCCCAGTAGTGTGCTAGGTGCTGGTGTGGTTGAGGGCAACCCCAGCCCAGCAGTAGTTTAAGCAGAAAGGACCCGGGCCTGTAAGGCCGGAACGTCCAGACTGTAGAATCTGGTAAATGTGGAAGGCGAAGCCCAGCAGGCCGCCGCACAAATATCCGCTATGGAGACTCCGCTAGACCATGCCCAGGAAGAGGCGACACCTCTAGCAGAATGGGCTCTAACTCCCGTGGGGCATAGAAGGCCCAAGGAAGAGTATGCCAGCGCGATAGCCTCAACTATCCATTTAGATAGTCTATGCTTCGTGACCGGAGACCCTCTGGTGCGGTTGCCAAAGCAGACAAAAAGCTGTTCCGACTGCCTGAATGGGGCGGAACGCTCAATGTAGATCTTAAGCGCTCTGACTGGACAGAGCAGATTCAGCTCCGGGTCCTGCTCGGAGGAGGGGAGCGCAGAAAGTGTCACTACCTGTGCTCTAAATGGAGTAGAGAGCACCTTAGGTACGTAACCATGTCTAGGTTTGAGGACTACCTTAGAGTTGTCAGGCCCAAACTGAAGACAGGAGGGGCTCACAGAGAGCGCCTGTAGATCGCCCACACGTTTTACTGATGCTAATGCTAGCAGCAGAGTGGTTTTAAGCGTTAAGGGACGGAGGTCCGCAGACTGCAGAGGCTCGAAGGAAGGGCCCTTCAGAGCTCTCAACACCGTGGGCAGATCCCATATGGGAACGGTGAGGGGGCGAGAAGGGCGTAGCCGCCTGGAACCCCTCAAGAAACGAATGACCAAGTCATTCTTTCCACTCCTTGGCCCGCTATGGGGGCATGAGAAGCTGCAATTGCTGCCACATAGACCTTGAGCGTGGAAGGGGAGCGGCCCTTATCCAACAGCTCTTGCAGGAAGGACAGAATTAGTGATATGTCACAGGATTCTGGGTCTGCGCCGCGGGTTGTACACCAGGTGGAGAAGACAGACCACTTGAGGTTATAGAGTCGTTTAGTAGACGGAGCTCTAGCCTGTGATATTGTGTTCATGACACTCTCGGGGAGGACCGTAGGCTCCCGTCGAGAGGCCAGAGGTGCAGAGCCCACAGCTCTGGCTGGGGGTGCCAAATCGTATTGCCTGCCTGAGAGAGGAGGTCCCGTCTCAGGGGAATAGGCCACGGGGCTGCTACGAGCAGCTGAGACAGTTGCGCAACCCAGGGCTGGTTCTTCCAGAGTGGGGCTACGAACAGCACCTTGTGCGCCTGTTCTCTGATCCTCCTGATCGTCTGTGGTATGAGAGCGATCGGGGGGAAGGCATAGAGGAGCCGGTTGGGCCAGTTGCGGGCCAAGGCATCCCTGTCCTTCGAAAAATAGGTTGGGCAATGAGTGTTGTCTTTTGAGGCAAAAAGGTCGATTTCTGCCTTGCCGAAGACTTCCCAAATTTTCTGAACCGACTTGGGGTGGAGCGTCCATTCCTCTGAAGGGACGTTGCTCCGAGATAGCATATCTGCTCCCTGGTTCAGTCTGCCTGGCACATGAGTTGCCCTTAGTGAGCGCAGATTGCACTGAGCCCATTCCAAGAGGCAAAGTACCAGGGAGAAAATGCGTCTTGAGGAGAGGCCTCCCTGGTGATTTATGTAGGACACCACTGTCATGCTGTCTGATCGGACTAAGACGTGGCGGTCCCGTAAGACCGGCAGGAAGTGGCGAAGAGCCAGCCATACTGCCTGCATTTCTAGGCAGTTGATGTGCAGGCCGTTTTCCTGAATCGACCAGTGGCCGAAGGCCGGTGTGCCATCGCACAGAGCCCCCCAACCCGTTTTGGAGGCGTCTGTTGTGACCACCTTTCGTCTGCATGTGGTTCCCAGGGGCACACCCTGCTCCAACCAAAGAGGATCCCTCCATGGGGCTAGAGCTGTTACACAGACCTGATCCACCCAGATGCGTATGCGTCCGAGACGCCAAGCGTGAGGCGGAACTCTCGGTTTCAGCCAGTACTGCAGAGGACGCATCCGAAGAATGTCCAACTGCAGTACTTGAGACGCGGAGGCCATGAGACCCAGCATCTTCTGAAACGCCTTGAGGGGGCGTGACGCTCCGGGCGTAAAAGAGGCCGCGAGCTGCTGAATGGCTAGGGCACGGTCTGGCGCGAAAACCGCCCCCAGGAACGAAATGCGTTGGCTGGGGGACAGAGCGCTTTTGGCAATGTTGATTCTGAGCCCCAGGCATTCCAGGTGACTGAGGAGGAGGGACCTATGGGACCTTAGCTCTTCCTCTGACTGTGCTAGAACAAGCCAGTCGTCGAGGTAGTTCAGAATGCGGATTCCCGTCTGCCTGAGAGGGGATAGAGCCGCGTCCATGCACTTCGTGAAAGTGCGGGGAGCTAGAGACAGTCCAAATGGAAGGACCATGTATTGATATGCAACCCCTTCGTAGGCGAATCTCAAGAATCGTCTGTGATGGGGGGCTATCTGGATGTGGAAGTATGCATCTTTCAGATCCAGGGAGAAGAACCAGTCCCCTGGGTATATCTGCGAGAGGATCTGTTTCAGTGTAATCATTCTGAAACGCCGTTTCATAAGGGCGCGGTTCAGATGTCTGAGATTGAGGATGGGGCGGAGACCGCCATCCTTTTTGGGTACGAGGAAGTAGCGGCTGTAGAAGCCCGACTCGGTTTGATCTGGAGGAACCGATTCTATGGCTCCTTTGTCCAGTAAGTTCCCCAACTCCGTGCGCAGAACGTGTGAATTCGCGCTCTGGACTCGGGTGGTGATCATCCCGCGGAAACGCGGGGGTCTGCGAGCGAACTGGAGTGAATCCTCGAGATATTATTCCCATTACCCAATCCGATATCTCGGGGATGGCCCGCCAGGCCTCGGCCCGTATGGCAAGGGGTGAATGCATTGGGGAGGTATGCCGCCTTTCGGGGGCTTGACTCCTGAGGAGAGTGGAAAAGGAAGGTTGCTCTTTTTCTGACAATGTTTGTGTTTTATATTTGTGCCCGCTATAACAGCGGTGGGTTGTGCGGGCGTTAGAACAGACCCCGTATTCACATTTTGGAACAAAAACACATTTTCGCCGGCACCTGGAACAGAACGGGGTGTTTGGGCGAACAAAAGAGCCCTTCCTCTTCCTTTCCTCGGTCTCAGGATGGTGCCTGAGGCGCAGGGTCCAGCGTGATCTTTGGCCGGGGTCCCTGACGCTGAGGGTGGGGGAAACGTCTCCCGGAGCGAGATCGTTGAAGCGTCTCAGCTCCTGTTACCTTCTGGGCAGCGGGGGGTGTGGCCTTCACCGGCTGCTGAGTTGGTGCTGGCTTGGGGCGAGCCGACGCAGGTCTGGACCCGGGTCTCTTGGGCAGGAAGTGCTTCATGGCCTGCAAAGATTTCTGCGCTGCGGTGAAGCATTCCGCAAAACCCTCCACTGCTGGTCCGAAGAGGCCGGCAGCGGATATTAGAGCCCGTCTCAGGGGAATTCTTTGAAGGGCGCGATATCTGTACCGGACCCGTCCATGCCCTGGAGGAGTTTGGCCTGGTACACTTGAAGCACTGCCATGGAATGCAATGCTGAAGCCGCTTGGCCGGCGGACGAGAATGCGCGTCCAGCGAGGGCCGAGGTGGTTTTGCACGGCTTAGAGGGATGGGCCGCTTTTGCCGTCCAACCGATGGCCGAGGGCGGACACAGATGTGCGGCCACCGACTCATCCAGGGGAGGCAGCTTCTCATATCCTTTTTCTTCCGCGCCGTCAACCGAGGTGAGAGCGGAGGAAGAAGAGGGTCGTAGACGGGCTGAGTAGGGCGCGCGCCATGACCTGGTGAGTTCATCATGAACCTCCGGGAAGAACGGTGAAGTTCGCTGATGAGGGGCTTGGCGGCGCCCCGGCAGGAACCATTCGTCCAGGCGGCTGCGAGTGGGTTCCTCCGGAGAGGACCACTCTAAGCCCAGCTCCTCCACAGCCTTAGTAAGGACCCGAAAAAGCTCGGAATCCAGACCCGGCGCGGGTTCGCTGTGCTCTATAGACGGCAGGGGGGCGGGGTCGAAAACCGAGCCCGACAGCTCCTCCCCGTCTGAAGCCGCTAACGACATGCTGTCGTCTTCCTCGAATTCGCTTCCGCCAAACGAGACCATGCCTGGTCGGCCTGGAAAAACGAACCGGCAAATTTTCTCTCTGTGGAGAAGGCGAGGCACGCCGAGGGGACGTGAGCTCGCGCTTCCCCGAGTGCTTAGTTCCTCTACCCCGCTGCTTCGTCTCCGTAGAGTGAAGCGGGAGGGATCGAGAAGCAGATTCGCTCTCTGAGAAGAAAGCTATCCACGAGCGCAGAGAGGAGAGACTCATGCACTCGCAATGAGGGCATTCCGTCTCTCTGAGTGCGTCTTGAGCGTGGGAAACTCCCAAGCATGAGACGCACTCGCCGTGACCATCAGCGGCGTGCAGGGATATCCCACACGAATGACAGTGACGGCGCGGCATTTGCAACAACGCCGCAGGAAATTTGCTCATGGAAAATTTGCTTTTTTAGAGCTTGCCGGATGGCGGCAGGGAACAGGAACCGGCGCTGCTGAGAACCAGCGAATTGCTGAGCAGAGAGGTCCAGTCCGCTGCAATGCTTTTTCCGACGGCGAAGCTATCAGTCCGGGTAGCGAGGTAGAAGTCGTCGCTGAAGACGAAGAAATCTGAGGACCCTACGGTGATGTGTCTGTTTATATAGCCATAAGCCCCGCCCATTTTGGCGGGCACCATCGCCATAGGTCCGTGCAGCTTCGCTGCCATTGGCTCAAAGTTTTACTTTGCAAGCACCAATGGCCGTGCAGTATTCACTGCGTTATTGTAAAGCTTCAGTCATCGGAGAAAAAGGAGTTTTCCCCATAGCGTCCTGCTACGCAGTACGAATGAAGTATCGATAGGGAACTATAATTGGCAAGCAAACAATTTACAACGTGTCTACACTGGACCCGGTCGGCACGACAAGACAATAGAATGCTTTAGAACCCATTATAATTTAAAATTTTATACACACAGTGTTTCTTTTTTTATTTTGACAAGCTGGTAACAGAGAAAAGTTTAGCATTATCAGTCCAGAGTTGTTATAGTTTTGTTTTGTTTTGTTCCAATTCAAGTTCCAGTTCCAATTCAGATCTCTGCTCTTGGCCTACAAAACCACCAGTGGTTCGGCACCCCCATATCTTCACTCGCTAATTCAGACTTATGTACCCGCCCGATCCCTGCGCTCTGCAATCGAACAACGTCTTGTGGTGCCGTCCCACAAAGGGAAAAAATCACTCTCACGCACTTTCTCCAGATGTGTTCCACGACTCTGGAACGATTTCCCTCTTGCCACAAGCTCAGCGTATTCTGTAGTTGTCTTTAAGAATCGTCTAAAAACAAATCTCTTCCGTCAACATCTGACCCATTAGTACAGTCTTCTACTTCTTTTCTACTTTTCTATCTCCCCCCCCCTCGTATACTGTGGTAGCTGACTGAGACCAGTTTTACTGCACCTATGCATTGTTGTTCCTTTGTTGCACAAATTACTTCAATTGTTTTCCCCTACTTTGTAAGTCGCTTTGGATAAAAGCGTCTGCTAAATTACTAAATGTAACTGACTAAATGTTTACAGTTCTGTTGTAGTTTTATTCATATTTTGAATTGGCTTTTATTTTTACATTTTTAGTTTACATGTTAATTTCAGTTTATTTTTGAGCAATTTTGTTACGTGCTTCTGTCATTTTATTATTTGTTTTGTTGTTATAAGTTGCTATATACGTTTTTATTTTATTTCAGTTTTAGATTCAGTTTAGTTTTAATAACTTGTACAATTTTGTTGACTAAACTTGTGTTTATTGCTGAGGCAACATTTCTGATCTTTGTCTAGTTTAAAGAGATAGTTCACCCAAAAAAAATTCTGTCAACATTTACTCGCCCTTAGGTTGTTCCAAACCTGTATACATTTCTTTGTTCTGCTGAACACAAAGGAAGGTATTTGGAAGAATGTCAAAATGTTTACTGCCAAAGTAGGGAAAATAAATGCAACGGGAGTCAATGGGGATTGAGATCTTTTTGGTTACTAATATTCTTTCAAATACCTTCCTTTGTGTTTAGCAGAACAAAGAAATGTATACAGGTTTGGAACAACCTAAGGGCGAGTAAATGATGACAGAATTTTCATTTTTGGGTGGACTATCCCTTTACTGTTTTTCCATATAATATTTAGGCAGATATTTTAACGGAGAAATTTTTTTTGAAGTAAACTATAAAAATCTTGATCATTACGTTAGAAGTAAGAGGTGGTGTATTTGCACAAAACACTGCACTGATGGAGTCAGGTCCCGCTAAATGTTTAGACGCTTAAGTCCACTGACTTGACCTTTTGTGGCCTCCACCGTTGTTTAAAGACAAAGATAACCCTGTCATCTAAGCGCTGGGCCGTTGACTGTAGATTAAACAGAATGCACACAGAGCCCTCTGTTCATCCAGAGCTTGTGAAGAACACTACCATCGATATAGACCTTCAACTGCAGAAGGATAATATCAAGTGCTGTGTCATCAAAAGAGGGTTTATTGTTGTCGTTGACAACACATCACACAGATTCGACACTCCCTAAACAGCAGCACTAGTTAGACAACTAGGTTTGTACATTTCTGAGGACAATCTATCTAAGCAGTTCATGGAAAAGTTGACCACAGATTGGTTGTTGTGTTGCTGTGTGGTTTCTTTGTGTTTGTTACTCAAACCAAAGACCTGGATCTGAATATCCACACTTACCTGCACAGTAAAAGCAGCACATAAACATTGGACAGGATGCCTGAATGCTTTGTATATTAATAATATAGTAGGCGAACAATACCCATCTGCAAGCAGTGCACACTGTTTTCCCATGAGGCCATGGGAACTGTGAAGCTGTCAGATTTAGAAAGCTTGAAAAGACTGAATGGAGAGCTGGTCAGCACTTTTAAAGTGCTCATAAGTGAGGTTAGACATTTAGAAAAATCTATAAGTAATACTGAAGAAGCTTGCAAACTCCCTCAATCTGCTTTCTAACGTAACTTTGACAGCCTCTTTGCTGTTGTTATGAAGCAAAGAGTGTTAGACCTAAATTCTTCGTAAAAGCTGTAATAAATCAGACCAGTCTTGTTAGATTATGAGGTTTGAACTGTTTGATCCCATCGGTGATCTTTTGGAGTCTGGAGGCCTAGATTTGAAAATAAACCTTGGTTTTATAGCGCAATAAGGAGTAATGAAAAGGGCTTAGCACCCACTGGTGTTGGATCGATTCGGTCAGTGCACTTAGCATTAAAGTGGCAGAAGTATATTGCTGCGAGATGAAATAATCAGCTCTTTTTCTGGCATTAAATTCACCGACGTACTTTAAAAACACTTGTGTTTCTGACACACACCAGCTGTTTTTTTTTTGCTGCCGTTGGATTGTGTCGAGTCATTCTCGCCCCTCAGGACCGTATTCTTGTTTTCATGGCCATTGTCCCGCTGCTGTTACTCATTCACTCACACCCTTTCAAGAGTTGCTTTCCTTTGCCCTCTCTCTCTACCCTTTCTCTCCATGTATCTTCCCTACTGCCCCCATCTCGAGTCAAGACACCGTTTATTGTTCCTCCTTCAGAGAAAGAAATGAAATGTTTCTCTATTGGTTTCAGTCAAACATTTAAAGGTGAGGTGTGTGAACTGTTGAAATGCTTTTAACCCAGATTAAAGTAATAGTTGATTAAATGAAAATTCTGTCATCATTTACTTGCCGTCTTGTCATTTCAAACCTGTATGACTTTCTTTCTTCTGCAGTACACAAAAGAAGATATTTGGAAGAATGTTGGTAACTGAACAACGGCGGTAACAGTGGTTCTATTGTATGGACACAAAACCAATGCAAGTCGATGGGTACTGCCATTGTTAGATTACCATCATTCTTTAAAACATCTTCTTTTGTGTTCTGCAGAAGAAAGAATGTCATACAAGTTTGAAATTACAAGAGGGTGAGTAAATGATGACAGAATTTGTATTTTTTATTAAAGGAATAGTTCACTTTAAAATGAAAATTTCATGATAATTCACTCATCCACATGTCACACAAGCCGTCCGTGTGTTTTTTTATTCTGTTGAAAACAAATTGAGGCTTTTGAGGAAAGCTTTCCAGGATTCTTATCCATATAATGCACTTAAACGGGGAGCAGTTGGTTAAGGTCCAAATTTCAGTTTAATAGCATCTTCAAAAGGCTCTACATGACACCAGCCGATGAATAAGGGTGTTAACTTTTTTTTTTTAATCTATTCTTAACTATTTTTTTATAAATCCATATATGTTCATGGAAAATCTATTCATAAGACCCCAGGTACCACAAATACACAACCTTAACTGGCCATAATGTTCAGAGAAAATTTCAATTTAAGCATGTTCATATGCTTAGCTAAAAGTATAATTAGACCCTATTTGTGTTTATTTATGTGAATGCATTTGAAATGAACAGTGAGGGAGTCTGTTCTTATCCTACAGGCTAATCCATGTGTAAGCTCCTTCCAGGACCAGAGGAGGAGTTGAGGGTGTGGAGAGCGATATGCGTGTGTGTGTGTGTGTGTGTGTGTGTGTGTTGATTAACACTCTCTCGCACACAGCAGATGCAAAACCAGCTTTAGTTACATCGAAGAGACGCTAGCAGGCAGGAAAATGCTCAGATGCCTGAGAGAGAGAGAGGAAAGAGGGGGTCAGTAGACCACCTGCTACTCCTTAGAGTCTCTTCATCAAACACATGATATTTTGAGTCTAAAATACATTGCTGCTTAATAGCTGGTGATTTTTGTCTTACTAAAATAAAATTCATATTGTTGAGGCTGGGAAGAGCTTAAGACCTCACGCAGGAGGGAGTCCCTTCAGAGAAACACAAATAAACATTGCCAGAACATGAATTTAAAGTCCCTGTGAACCGGAAGTTGCGATCGTTTTTACTTCCGTATTCTGACACATTTCCGAGTGAAAAGGAATTTCAAAGGATAAAATGAGTGGGCGTGGCTTGCGTTTTTCCCTGCGAATTGATTGGATGTGTTGCATTTTGAAATGAAACTGGCAGCAGACTGATAGTTGAAGGGGAGGAGTGAACGGATGCTCCGGCCAAGCTGTCTAGTCTACGTCATTTGAGAGTGATAGTCATTTCAGGGCGGAAGTGCATTTTCAGATTTTAACTGAAGATTACGAGGGTACATGAATTTTAAAAAGAAAATGACCCACATTGATAAGCTATTTACTATAAACGCTGCAATATTTCATGAAAAAAATAAGAATTGTCCTTTTTAATTTCACTGGGACTTTAAAGGCGGGGTGTCCGATTTCTCGTAGCCATTTCTCGGCTCGGCTAATGTCCGTCCTGTGCACTGTGCACCTTACTGCTGATTGGCAAGGTTGTTTTGGTACTCGGCCCGACTCAGTTGTCTAAAGCGTAATTCGGAAATCGGTTACCCCGCCTTTAAGCCTTAGAGCAACACTTTTTAACTTTTGCTGATTGCTCCCCCATGTGGTTGATAAGCGCAATTGTCTGTTACCAGTGTTGTAAATAATGTTGCTGTATAAACGTTCCCGTGGGCAGTGCAATACACGAGAATGTATTTACTAAGCTGATGAAACCAGCGAATGCAGAAACGTCATTTGAAAACAATGTCGCACTCTTCCGCAGGCAGGGGATGGGCGGGGCAGAATTTACAGAGTGTGGTTTTAGCCGCTATGAGGCTGCTCAGGTAGCAGCGGCAGTAGAATATGTCCAGTTAAGAGTTGTTCTACTAATGAAAACATTTTTGAGACATTATTTTAAGGTCGAAAAACTGCAAAGTGTTGCTTTAAACCAGGGGTGTCCAAAGTCAGTCCTGGAGGGCCGGTGTCCTGCAAAGTTTAGCTTCAACCCTAATCAAACACACCTGAACAGCTAATCAAGGTCTCACAAAGCAGACTAGAAACTTCCAAACAGGTGTGTTGAGCCAAGTTGGAGCTAAACTCTGCAGGACAGTGGCCCTCCAGGACCGACATTGGACACCCCTGCTTTAAACAATGCAACTTAGACAAACACTTTTTTTTGTCTACCATTGTTGGACAAACAGGAAAATGCTATTTGTTGAGAGAGACAGAGGCTGCACAAGCAAGCAGAGTGATGTTGTAACTAACTATATACACAGTTTTTACACTTTCCATATAAAGATGGGATGCGATTTTAACATCAACATTAAAAACTTTTTACACATAAATAATTGAACACATTTAACTGAAAATGCGTTTTCATAATACAGTATACTTGCATTTTGTTAAAAATAAATACTCATGGTTTCTGTAATATTCAGACTTGTCCATATATAATCTTTCTCCATGATGTGGGCACACTGGCATTTCTCTTCATCTCAACCATGTTAGGCTGAATGAGCAAAGCTGTGCAGAGGATTGTGGGAAATGTGGGCTGCCCTTGGGAATCTTTAGTTCCCACTGGGAAGAGAGAGGCGGGAAATGCTTCCTTGCCAAATAAAACAGCTGAACAAAAGATCTGGAGAAGGAGAGCAGATTGGACAATCAGACAGTCCAGCGATGATAAGAACGCACAATCACGTACACACACACACACGTCCATGCGCTATTGTTCTGTGAGAGTGAAAGTCGATTTGATTTTGTTTATGATCATTTATCAAGGCTGAGCGTGGAGAACTGAATCTGAACGGCCTAATGTACAGTACAGTGAACACATTACACATTAGCCTTCATTAAACCTTATCCGTGTCGTGTTTGTTTTAGGTTTGTCTGGTTTGTTTCTCTGGTTGACGTACAGTTGAGCTACACTTATATTCACACACACCCTTTTCTGAGCTCTCCCTGGCTGCCCTCTTATTAAAATCCTCTCTCCAGAAATATATTCTGACCCTGTGACCGGTATCACAGAGGGAGTGTGTGTTCAAGCATTGTATTTAAGATTGAAACTTCTGTCTAGAAGGATAATATGGGAGTGAATTGGAATAGTTTGGAGCTATATTCGGATAAAAAGTTCACATCCTCAATTTCTGTTAAAAATTGACTTGGAGGAAATCTGAATTCCTATAAAACAGCCTTTCTTCACTTTGGGAAACATCACGGCTGTTTGCGCGCTTCCCGTTCCTGGATAACACAAAACAAAGCTCAAACAAAGTATTGAATACATATACTGGACAATAGATGCGTTCCTGTTGTTTAGAATGCATTTATAGTCTGACTGCTGTCATCCATTGAATGTGACTCAAACAGAATGTAAACACTGGGGCCGAGATCATTTTCAGTTTAGTTTGGTATTGTAAGTTTGGGTAAATGACATGAAACCTGTCCTGGTTTCTTCCTGAAAACCAAATGAATAGAAAAAAACAAGAAATTATATTCTGATTAGGGAAAATTAAGAAAGATTAGGACCTTTAAGGTTTTTTTGCATTGTTAAAATATTTGTTTAAATAAAGAACTAAAAAAGGGCCCCATTTTGTTCAATTGAAAAATATTATAAAATGTGTAAAAATAAAATGCGTAAAAAAGAATATGAAAAATGAAATAATTGTTTTTTGCTGAAAATGTTAGTTTTTCTGTAGTATAATAAAGAAATTCATTAATATAATAAATCTTCATCATATGTAAATGTCAGTCTTGTAACCGTGAATGTGATTTGTCATGTTTTTATTTTGTCAAGTGCTAACTGTTATTGGTTATTCTCTCTTTCAGACCTGTCAAAGAACCGGCTATGTGAGGTGTCAGAAGAGGTGTGCCAGTTTGTCTCTCTGGAGACACTCAGCTTGTATCACAACTGTGTGCGATCCCTCACGCCCAGCCTGTGCCAGCTGCAAGTCCTCACCTACCTCAACCTCAGGTACATACACACGCATCTCACCTGCCTCAACCTCACTCACACACACACTCTATCTGCAAGCCGAACCAAGTTCAGCTTCACATGCATTTCACTAAAGTATAGAGGGTTTCATCGGACGCACGCGCCTGGCCCGAAGCTAACTTCTGGTCTGTTTGTTGATTGGTCTGGCTAGTGGCTAATAATATAACCATTTATATTTTATATTAATTATTTTAATTCATTAATGAATTTAATGAATTTATAATAATATTTTATTGTATAATAATTGTATTTAACAAACAATTTGTTGAATTTTATTGTATATAATTTTATTAAATAAACAATTTGTTGAATAGGTTGTGGAACTTTGTTGCATCTAAGTTTAGCCAAGTAACGGTTCTTCTACTGGTAACCCAAAATAATACTGGCTAAACATACTTTTAACTTGCTAGCGAATGTAATTTGTTTGTTATTTTTTTTGCTTGTTATCAAATACAAACTGCAGGGACTCTTTTATTTGCAGAAGTGTGCCAGAAACTTAAGTTTGGGTCACAAAACCGTGCATTCGCAATAACGTTTGTTTATGTTGTTGCTTTGAAACCGTCTATATTAGTAAGGGCATCCCATAGACTTTAATCGGGCTAATGATATTTTCTAAGCTCTTAAACAAACATATTAACATTATTGAATCAAAAATAAAACATGATTTTTACCACACTATAAAAAACTAATTTCCTGAAATGTTACTCATTCATTTTACAGAATTTTCACATCAAATGCAATAAAAATATGTCAAATTAAAGGAATAAACTGCAAATTACAGTATGTAATTTACAAAAAATATATTTTACAGGCTTTTTTCTTGCTCCCCAGCTGCTGGAATATTATCGTTTTTACAGGATTTCTTTTTTTTACAGTGCAGTGAGAACTAGCTCAGCAACTAGATTTTTCACTACACCATTATTGTTGCCAAAAGATTTAATGCTATCACGATCTGTTGGTTTTTATGTATTAAAAAATGCTAGCAGTCAAATTAATCTTTCACTTTGTTTACATTTGTTTTCTCAGTTTTTGGCCAGTGAATTATACTCAAAGAAAGAGTGTTTTTAATCAAAGCAAATGTTAAAAAGGTTGCCAAAAAAATCTAATTTCAATATTATCACAGGCAGGGCTGTACGTTAACTTTTATTGCACATAGCACTGGTGCCACAGAGGTTTAAAATTTTGTAGCACGGGCCAAACAGTTGTAGTATGAAGCGCTTTGAAGTATATATAATATACAGTTGAAGTATAAAACGTCTGTTGTCATCTTTAAAAAAACAAGTGCAGTTTATCACACGAATAGGCAGGTAACTGACAAATTAAATTAATGTTACATACAGATGGATAAATTAGGGCTGTATAATTTTTAGTTTACCTAAATTAGTTTTCATTTTTCTAAGTTCTGTACTATACAAAAGTAATGTATTTGTCCACATAAAAATACAGTAGTATACAATACTATAGTATTTATTATAGTAAACTGCAGTAAAAGTCTAGATACTATAGTGTTTTTTAATCTTACTATAGGATACTACAGTTTTACAACAGTTTATCAATTTACTACAAGGGTACTACAATGATCTATTGCAAATACTATAGTATACTACAGATTTTTTTATCCGAGTGTTCAGGTTAACGGGACTTTTATTTTGACGGGTCCCCCCGAAGGCGTTTGAGTTTCAGTGTGGTTGACTGTAGCTTTCCTCAAACTGTGAAATGCTTGTGAAATAAACTCTCAGAGAAACGCTGGAGATGAAGTTCATGTGCTCATGTCTTCATACAGTGAACTGCAGACAAGTCCACTGTCACGCGTGTAGTATGTTCAACTAAGCAGCTCATTCACTCACACACGCAGAACAGCGAGATGACATATGTAAACAGCAGGATTCTGAGTCCGCATCTACAGTAGTTATATGGACTTAATGCAGCCGGAAAACAAGTTTCACTCGCAAAATAGACTAAAATGAAGTAAAATAGCGGTGAGCCATTGATTAACGTCACACACAGACAAGCACAATGAAAAACGCACTTCACACAAACACGCGGCTCTGTCACTGCACTTACCAAACTGTATCGCACGTGTGCTACACCGGGAAATTTGTCCTTCGCACAGACCGATGTTTTTGTAGCACGTGCGAGTAGGGATGTGCACATCGATGCTGCAGTATCGATACATCGATATTCAAAAGCTGCTATTTAGGTATCGATATTTTCTGAAAAGTATCGATTATCTTGTTAATTACAGTAATAGTTTCAGCATAACTAAATGTTAGCTCTGCGCATGTTATGAAAGTAGCTCTCGCGGCAGTTTGACGTCACACACGGATCGGTCTCCGGCTGCGCAGCGCCAGCGACGTGGTCACGTGATATTCAGGCACGTACACATACACAACACGCATGCATTGCACAATTCCGCATCAAACAGAGGAGATGTTGACATGTTGCATTTCTTAAACTCCAATCTACAATTTAAAGATTAGGAATTCTTAATCAGCAATTGAAGTGAAACACAAGTGAAAGTATGCACAGTTTATGTTGTTTGTAATTTTGTTAATTGTATTAAGATTTTTGCTAGTTAATCAATATATAATTTTTTTTAATACTGTATGTAATAGTACAAAAAGAATGTTAAAGCCTAAGAAAAATGGCCTGTTTAAAAATAAGACAGTGAAAATATGCACATTTTTTGTTCATTTTATTAAGATTTATGTTATTTATCAATATTTTTGTAAGAAGGTTGTTTAAACATTGTATTTATTTGTTTAAATTGCTTTTTTAATAAATTTGTTATTAGTAGCCAGTACAAGTATGTAATTTGTTTTTTTTAATTGTAATTAGATTTTTATTTAAAAAAAGCATCAGTATCGGTATCGGCATCGGTATCGGTAACATTTCAAGAAAAAGTATCGGTATCGTATCGAATAAAAAAATTGTGGTATCGCCCATCCCTACGTGCGACACATATGTTGCACTGAACAGCCCTGATCAGAATCAGGTAGAATTATATTGATAAACATGCTTTTTATATCACAGTTATTGTAAATACTGGTGTATTGTTACGCCCCTAGTGAGAACAAGTTGGTTTATCAAAAACGTTTCTCTCACAAGCTAAAACTGTACACAGCCACACACACTTTCCAGTTTTAACCTACCTCACCCTCAAGTACGACCAGTGCTCTCCCCGGCTTAAATATCTTCAAAAGAAATTAAATGGATTGGTTATAAATCTGTAATTTACTCTCTGATGTTTGATTGCATTAATTTATCACAGTGATACACACTGGTAAATTGCCTCTCTCTCTCTCTCTCTCTCTCTCTCTCTCTCTCTGTGTGTGTGTAGTCGTAACCTGCTGTCCAGTCTACCGCCATCAGTTTGTCAGCTCCCTCTGCTGCGAGTGCTCGTCGTCAGCAACAACAAGTTATCAGTCCTGCCGGCCACCATACACACACTCACACACCTACGACAACTGGTACATACAACAAACACACTTCTCACTGGTGCTCTCTACAGTCAGTGTGTAGCTGACTGTAATGTTGTGCTATTTGCAGTAGTTCCATAAATTAGTTCATCTAATTGTGGTATATATTCACACAACATTATTCGGTTCCTCATTTCTTTGTTTCTTTTGTGTTCTGGTCTGTTTCTCTCTTGGCATCAGGATGTGAGTTGTAATGAGCTGCAGTCTTTGCCCGCTGAACTCGGCCAGTTAGAATGTTTAAGGGATTTAAATCTGAGAAGAAACCAACTTACCACTCTGCCTGAAGGTCTGTATCCCAAACAAACTCCTTATAACTGTAAATGAAACCTAAATTAAAGGGACACATCCCCCAACTTGAAAATTCTGTCTTCATTTACTTACCCTCTAGTTGTTCCAAATCTGTGTAGATTTCACTGTTCAGATGAACACAGAGAAAGATATTTGGAAGAATGCTTGAAACCAAACAGTTCTTGGCCACCATTGACTACCATAGTATGTAAAATTGCTTTATACATTTCTTGTTGCTGTTGAACGCAAAAGAAGATATTTTGAAGAATGTAGGAAAGCAAACAGTTGGGCCCTTTTGTAACTTTTCCTACTATGGTAGTCAATGGTGGCAAAGAACTGTTTGGTTACAAGCATTCTTCTAAATATCTTTCTCTATGTTCATCAGAACAATTTTGGAACAACTCGAGGGTGAGTAAACGATGACAGAATTTTCATTTTTGGGTAAACTGTCCCTTTAAATGCTAAATTGTTATTGCATTAGGTTAAATACATATCGGATATTGTACACTCACTCCAATTGCCATTTCTTTCACCTCAGAGTTGTCCGAGTTGCCGCTTGTTCGTTTGGACGTGTCATGCAACCGCATATCACACGTGCCTGTATGTTACCGCCATCTACGCCACCTCCAGTCCATCATCCTTGAAAACAACCCCCTCCAGATGCCCCCCGCCCAGATCTGCTCCAAGGGAAAGTTTCACATCTTCAAATATCTAAACATGGAGGCCTGCAAAAGGACTCAGGACCAGTTTGAAAAAGCTCTCCGGCCCACCGCCTTTAACAGCTGGTGAGAAAGAATGCCAGGGTCAGATTGTCAAGGACAAAGAGTCTTAGGGTGTTGAAAATCTGTAATCACTCAGTTCATTGAAAACTCTACTCATGTTTCTGCTTGTGTGCTTGTGTGTGGTCTCTCCAGTCTTTTGGATCAGGACCTCTACCCGTGTCAGTACGGCGGCCTGGACTCTGGGTTTAACAGT
Source organism: Triplophysa rosa (assembly GCF_024868665.1). Taxonomy (NCBI): domain Eukaryota; kingdom Metazoa; phylum Chordata; class Actinopteri; order Cypriniformes; family Nemacheilidae; genus Triplophysa; species Triplophysa rosa. The sequence continues at coordinate 31,013,498 of NC_079890.1, forward strand.
GTGGACAGTGGGAGCAAAAGATGGTCTGGAAATGAGGTATAAGGAGAGCTGGGTATCTGTCAAATATTGAACCATTTAGAAGCTTTCTAAACGATTATCAAGAATGGGATGATTTAAGTGGCTGTTTTTGTGTGTCTGTGTTTCCTGATGTTGACGTTCATGCTCCAGTCGGCCGATGATTTCTCAGACCGGTCGATGCGTTTGACAGAGATTTCCCGTGAACACACAAATTTTCAAGAGGAGGAGGAGAGGGATACGTTACTAAACACACCCAAAGGTAAAAATGCATACAGGGCATCATAATTGTCAAACTTGGTTTTCTATTATAAAATGCTTTTAAATGTTCTATAACTTTGGTTTATCTTGCTGTGTAGTGAATGGAGACGTGGAGCAAGTAGATTTCATAGACAACAGCATAACAGAAGAAGAGGATGAGCGGTGTCTCCCTCCGCTTACGGAGACCCCTCAGGTCAGGGGTCTCACATCAGCAAATCTATTCAAGATGAAAAGCGTTTATATGTTGTATTCTGTATATTTGCTGATAATGATATTTAGCTAAATTAAATGATGTTCACTCTTTTCATGACAGGAAAAAAGCAAAAGTCCCAGTAGCACCCCATCCCAGAGCCCTGAATCTACAGGCACCAGGTGAGTTAACAAATACAAAACACATTTACTGCCTGTGAAATGTATATTCTTGATTAAAATACATAATACATATTAGGGAGACAACCGGGAATAGTGTTCATTCAGTTTTTTTAAACATTCTGTCAGGATACCTAATTTTAGCAAATATGTGATATTTTTTAACTCTGACATTCTTCACATAGGATGCAGTTTGATTTGTTGCAGTTGTCCACAGTCATGCAAATGCTGACTCTTAAAGGGATAGTTCACCCAAAAAAAGAAATTTCTTTCAGCATTTATTTACCATTTATTTACCATCATGTCATCCCAGACCTGTATGAGTTTTTCTGCGGAACACAAAAGAAGATATTTGGAAGAACGTTGGAAACAAAATTGCCGCCCCCGTTGACTTCCATTGTATAGACACAAAACCACTGAGATGTTTCTCAAAATATCACAAACAAATCACAAATTCTTCTGTGTTCCACAGAAGAAAGAGTCATATACAGACTTCGGACGACATACGACAGAATTTTAATTTTCGGGTGAACTATTCCTTTAAGATAATCATCATCTCTCTCTTTAAGATTGCATGTATAGCCTAGACGTAGACTGAATAGCCTATTAGGTCACTGACAGTGAAGCTTTTAGATACTGACTGATTTGCTTTTTATTATTTGGATCAAATATTTAACAATCTGTCAGACAGATGGAAGGGAAGTTTTGGCTGACATTGTTTCTACATAGATCTGCTCTTAGCATTAAAGAGTACCTAGGGATTTTTAAGGTCCTACTTTGGTTTATGAAGTGTCCAACAACAAGTTTATGTACATAGAATGTGTAAAAACACTATGATTTCGTTATAATAGGCAGTTATTCTTACCTTACTTCTTGACTGACTCTCAAATGATTCGTTCCGCAATTCATCTGTCTAATCCCCCCCTTTAGCTAGCCTAGTCTGATGTGATTGGTCAGATGGTCTAGTCTGCTGTGATTGGTCTACCGCGAATGAGGCTCACAGCTACAGTGTTTGGGGGAGAAGAGTGAAGTTTTCGCATGCAGTCCTAGCAAAAGTAGGCGGGGACTATATGTAGTGACGTACATCCGTGGCGGTTCACGAATCGGACTAGGGACGAATCGTTTGCGTGATTCGGAGTCGACTCCCTTTTTTCCAAGCCAATAACTTTGTTATTCATTCACCTTCGGATTTGCAACTTGGCAGACTGCTACCTTTCAAACACGGCAACATTACACACTGCATGAAATGTCATTTTCATGATCTCATGTTATGTACTCTTTAAGAAAAAGCATCATCAATCATGCATCACATAACAAAATCGGCTATGTTGACTGATAAGTATACAACCACACTGAAATTAGAAGTGAAATTCAGGCACCAGCAGCAATGTCACACATAATGTACAGAATGAATTCAAAGCAGAACATACACAACAAATAGAGAGAGTAATGAAGAAGTCAGTAGCTCAGAATTTGAATGTATTTGAATACAGCTGGTGATGCTGTTGACAGTAAGATCATCTTTTGTGTTGATATGTAACATGTACATGTCTCATTGGTGTAGATTAAAGATGGGATAACACACGCAGTTTCTGCCAATCTCATATTAATCTTGAGTACCTATACAATAGTATTGCATACGTTGTATGTTCGAAGAGTATTTTGTTTGCACAAATTTATAAAAGAGAGATACAGCTGTACGATTATTTCCGGAAAAAGACGAGCTGCTGGAGGCAGGCAAGGGGGACAGAACTTCAGCACGAGCACACAATACATCATTGCATTATCCCTTCGTGTTGTTTACATTATGCACGTACACGCCGATTGCCAACAAAACACAGAGATATGACTTAGTTTGACTTACCACGTGCAGTTCATGTCTGTCATGTTTTAGCACTGGGACCGCTCCATCTATCAGTTTCAAACGATCTCCAAATCCAGCGTTATGTCCACTGAACATCCATCAATGAAATGCCGTGAATAAACAAACACACCTCAACTTCTCTCACTATCGCAAGAGTAACAAGCTGCAGCTGCAGGCCCACAGCGCAGCCAATCTTGACGCAGCCCAGCCAATCTTGATAAGCGGGTCTTCCTATCCCTCGTCAGTTGGAGCGTGGGTGGGCTATTTCTTTCACCTTGCTGTGGGTGTGCTTTTCCGGGACAATACGCCCTTTTCACATGACGTCACGCATCTTCCGTTCTGCTGTGAAGCAGTGTATCGTTACTTCCGCTAGCACTCCAGTTCATAAGGTGGCGGTAATGCACCTATAAGCTGGTTTGCCAACCGGCAGTAAAACTCAAGAAGAAGTTACTTCCGCTAGCGCCTCAGAATGGAGTTTACCAAGTCCCTTGCACATCTGCCACAAATACGGCTAGATGATGTACAGTACAACGTCTTGCAGACAAATTTTCGCTAACGACAAGATCAAAGCTAGAGAAAGGATACAAATTCTTCGTTGAACAGTACCTGTTTGATTATGAAGGTAAGTGTTTTGTTTTCTTTTTGTGTTAGCGAAGGTGCTAGGATAAGTACTTGAATACGAGTTCTGTCAATTTTTTTTCACTGTTGTTAAATTCCAGCGCAACGGCAAAACGGAAGTTCTTCTTCTTCTTGTTTGTTGCAAGACGGATGTTATGATGCACTGCTTTGCGAAAAAGCGGAAGTTAAGTGATGTCATTGTGAAAAGGGCCTATTGCCCAATAAAAGGAATAGACTTGTAAAAAACTTTCCAAAACAAGTTGGAGTGCTGGGGGTGTGTATCGAGCACAGAAATACTATGTCATACGTCCAACTCGTTTTTTAACAAGTTGACCATGTTAAGCATGAGAAGCCAGCACATTCAACAGTGTAAAGAAGTCAGAATGCATGACAGCATTTATGTTATCCCGGCTTTAAGAAATGTCCAGTAGCTGTTCAGGTACAAATTAATCCAGAGAAAATGAAGGGCACATTAACAAAAAATTGCTACATTTCTGTTAACCTACATGACATATTGCAAATTGCTAACAATAGTTTGATAGTTTTGGAGTATATTATAATGTCACCATATGCTGTTGTTTTTCAACAAATGTGTTTACAGTATAAATGTATTGCAGTCATTGAGTGTAGAACGTTTTTAGCAATCATTACAAGTTTTTTGTTCAACTTTATTTCAGACAAATATAAAAATGTTGCTGAAACTTAAATGTATAAATTTTGTCCTAGAGATTAGTAAATATTGGCTAGATTTAAATATTGATAAGATGTAAAGTACACCGTGTTGTTCAGTTGATATATTAGATGTTCATGTCAAACAGTCTTTTAATTAACTGATGTTGGACATCCCATCCCACCGCTTTGGTTGTGCGAGGTCACTGTGAACGAGTGCTGGGAAAAGTCAACAGAATGATACATGCCAGCTTCCTCCCACAGTACAGATCAGTGTTGTTGAATCACTGTACTGTCTGAATCACAGTTACTCAGTAAACTCATCTGCCTGGAGCTTTACCAACAGACCTGATTTTTAACACATAACATCTGTCTTGCTTTCATAGTCATTCCATGTCTGTTGAATACAGTGTTGGTGCCTTTGACACTACTTTTGACGTGTGAGACGTCTCTGCATACACTTCCAATATGAGAAAATCGATTAAAGAGTACAATAGCTAAATGTCTCTCTGACCCTCTCTTGTGTCAGGATATTTGTGGTGGGAGATGGTTCAGATGCTGGTTCTCCATCCAGCCCCACTCTGGAGGAGAAGAGGAGGCCTGGAAACCTGCTCATCTGGCAGGAGAGAGAGAGAGCGCAGCAACAGCAGAGAGGCAGAGCCAGCACGTGAGTTTGAAGGGGGGTGATGGGATTGAATGAATTGAACAAAAAAAAATGTAAAGGGCCGGTCACACTTGTTTAGGCATGTGGAATGAACTCCATGCAGCTTTTTTAAAAATCATAAACACAAGCCTCTTTTTTTCATCCCAGAAGCCATTTTCTTACTCTGATATGTGTCAAAATAGGCTTTAGAATTTGTTTCATGCCGACTTTGTTTCGTTGAAATATTGTTTACTTAAGTTTCTATTAGTTTTCTTAAATAACAGGATAATGTGAATTGTCGATATGATATTGACCACTGAAAAGCAAACTTGAGGGAAACTGTAACACTTTAGTTTTTGTTATGTTTTTTTTCTTAAAGATTATGCAGGTCAAGAGTCACTGAACTTAAAGTCACCATGAAACGGAAGTTGCGATTGACTTCTTTTCCATATCGTGATGTATATCTGAGTGAAAGGGCTTCTGAAATTCGAAAAAATGTAGGGCGGGACTTTATTTTGCCCTTCCCTTTTTGATTGGTTTGTTGTAAGTTGACCCTGGAAGGGAGGGCTAAAAATGCCTGGCTATTGGACAGTCAGTATAGTCCAACCTCTTTTTTGTTGCTGACGTCATGTGGTGAAGCGTTGTTGTTGAGAGGGGGAGAGGAGCTTAACGTTTTTGATTAAAGATTACAAGGGCAAATGAATTTTGGAAAAATAATGCACGGATAAATCATTTATAATAATCACTGCAACACTGTAAAACACTTAGAACTTTCCTTTTTACTTAAGCAAACTTAATCAAACACACCAAACCTAAATCTATTTCTAAAATCACTTAATGCCTTTAAAGTACATAAAATGGCCTCTATGCTGACAGCTTTCATCAAAGGCTTGTGGTTTTAAAACCACTATTACCCGCCGTCATGCTATGACTTCATTAGTGTTTGAAAGCTCATTTAAAGTCTTGCTATGTCAAGTGAGATACAGCCCAGATAGCACAATCCTTCTGGTTTACATCTATTTGACGTCTGCATTTACATCTGCAAGACATCTACAATACATAGTTTGCTCATCTGCAATATGTCTCGGTGACGTCTGAACGTCTGTAATACGTCTGCTAAAGATCTGGAGATCTGCTGATTAAAAACATCTGCTAAACATCTTAGAAAGAGCTGTTGTACATCCATTCTAAATCATAAACATCTTACAGACATCTTCTAGATGTCTATATGACGTCTGACAGCAGACATCTCCGAGACGTATTGCAGATGAGCAAACGATGTATTGTAGATGTCTTGCAGATGTAAATGCAGACGTCAAATAGACGTAAACCAGATGTATGTGTGCTATCAGGGAGCCATATGAAAAGCACAGCCAGAGGAAGAACATCAGAGGGCTATCCCAGGATGCCTCTCTATAAGAACAAAGAGCGATTTTTGTTTCTCCTGCATTAGGAAGTTATTGACTAATGAGCGTTCGATGTCTTACAGTTTGCAGAAGATGACTGTAAAAACAGGAAGTAACTTGGCGACGACGACGACCAAGCACGGAGGAACAGGAAGTGTTTCAGGGTAAGAGTGAAACGAATGGGCTGCATAGGCTTTTTGTTTTGTTGTGGTAATCTCAGTCTCTTTAGCGAGAAAAAGCGAAATCTAATTTCGAGAATCAAATTATTAACTACGGTAGAAGTCAAATCTAACAACCATTAAAAGTCATTTATTTTAATAATGCTTTTTTGTCTGAAGTGTTATAATTTTTTTTGTAGTGTTATAGTTTGTAAAATTTCCACTCTATTTGGTTGGTGTTGTTTTTCGAGCTGTTTATTGTTGATCTCTGTCTCTCTCTAGTGGTGACAGCTCAGATAGCAGCTCTCCTCCCAATGGCTTGAAACAGAGGAGTGCTGTAAGTCCATTCTTCATATCCATCTGTGATGTGCTACATCTTAAACACTCGTTTAAAGTATCTTGTTTTTTTCCTCAGAGTGTAGATCAGCCGTCTCCCACCTCTCATGCAGCATCTATACAGCGCTGTGTTAGTCGCACAGGTAACGTCATATCAACATATTTCAACTTTCGGTTACATCACGGCTCAGTTTCAAGGCCGTTGCTAATGCTGGGTCCATGACTAAAATGCATGTCTGAGCTGTGCATTGACATCATCAGTGGTATCTTTTGTGTCAAGATGCTTTTATAAAAGCTATTTAAATGGCCTAATTTAGCCCTATAGCTGGCTAAACTTAAGCCCTGTCTGTGAAACCAGGCGTGTTTATAAGATCAATTCTGATTTATTAAAACATTAAGGCCCGGTTTCACAAACAAGGCTTAGCTTAAGGGGACAGTGCACCTAAAAATGAAAATCCTGTCATCATTTACTCATCCTTGAGTTCCAAATCTGTATACATTTCTTGGTTCTGATGAACACAGAGAAAGATATTTGAAAGAATGCTTGTAACCAAACAGTTCTTGGCCACCATTGACTACCATAGTAGGAAAAAAATTATATGAGAAACGTATGAACCTTCTGTTTTGAATCAGTTCTTTGCGTTTTAACACTTGATTGAACCAGTGAGTTTTAAATAAATCAGGCTGATTCAGTTATGTTTGGGATGATATACAGTCAATGATTGTAACATTTGCTGTCTGTACTGTATATCCTGCTTGTATGCACCCGAGTGGTTATAGACTTTGAGGTCAATAGAGGGCGGATGGTAGACATTAGTGGTCCATGACTTAGCACAGTTACAATTTCATACACATACTATTTTTATAGATTATATAAAATGAATAATGTACTTTTTACGTGTAAAGACAAATAATTGCAGCAGTAGCTGCTTTTGTATTTAGTTTTCCATTGCATTCACACATAATTGGCCTGCAGATGTCCCCATCGTGCAAAACACCAAATCCTTTCACAAAGCAACTTAGTTTCTATTTATAATTATAAATAAATAAAAATGAATAAATAAAGACATTCACAATGTACGGTCTTATATGCCCCATCTCCTTAAAAACTATATTTGAGAAGACCTGCATAAACTGATTGGTTTGTGAAAGTTGTTCCTTACTATGGGGGTGATGGCAGGTTGTTAGATGGAAGGCGATGAAAGGGGATTTGTGAACTCAGCAGAAAAGGAAAGTCATTTCCAAAGTAAAAGCAAGTTATTACACTTTGATTAAAAATAACCAAGACAAACGCTTTTTTATTTGGAACAGCATGCACCGACGAATCGTTCACAATATGACAGGATTGTGTATTAAGGAAAATGTAAGGCGAATGTTGATTTAATATTGACTTGAAGGAATTTTGTCGTGTCGCGTTCCAGATGCGTCATACGTGAAACCCTGTTCTCCCACGGGTTCTGCTCCCAAACCCAACAGCTTCTTGTTCCGCACATCCTCACGCTGCAACGTCAAAACAGGTACACACACACAATCTATAAGATCTATAATCTTAATCAATAGTGTCTGTTATAAATCTTTGCTCTTGATCTCAGGTTTAGGAAACAGTTTGGCTGATTCCGGCCGTAGTGAATCTCGCTCCACGCTTAAATCCCCACGCGAGGAAAGATTAGACGTCCTGCATCTGCGAAAGGTAAAACGACATTCACCACAAGTTCTCACATGCTTCACCCCATTGTCTTTCTCATAAATCTTAAAAACTTGGGCTCACATTTTCAATCATGGCTTGGCTGCGTTTCAGTCTCTGGAGTCACGGCTGAAGATCACCCTGCCTGAAGATCTGGCAGAGGCATTGTCCAATGGCACGGTCCTCTGCCAGCTGGCCAATCACGTGCGACCTCGTTCTGTGTCAATCATCCACATCCCCTCACCGGCAGTGGTGAGCTAACGCTTGACTCTTGTCTCATAAAACAAAACGTGGATCATTGTCTGAGATGCTAATTTATGGCGATTTGAAGAAAACTGATTTTAAGTGACCTGAATTTCTAATGCATCTTTTTTATTTATTCAGCCCAAACTGAGTGCTGCCAAGTGTCGCCTTAATGTTGAAAACTTCATTGCTGCGTGTCGTAGACTGGGAGTCCCTGAGGTAAACCTAAACCTTCTTTTATTGTTAGATTTCATTTTCTTTTATAGGCTCTCAAAAGTACCAAGGTATCAAGTCAATACTGAATAAAAACGTAACAATACAAGTATTTCCGAGTATTAACTTAATTCCTCACCCACACGCCCGTAATAACAGACGGCTTCTGTCAAACGCTTACAAGCGTATCCTCACATATAATTTTACTTTTTGGTAACGTTCCAACCCTAATCCTCTATATTATTTGTTTTCTTGAGTCATGTTTGTAAGTGAAAAAAGTACCCCTATTGACTTGTTTGTGACTGTCTTACAATACTGCCTTCGCGTTTGTTTGCTTCAAGCTCGATTTGCTCCGTTTTGTGCTCTCTGTCAATTTGACATCAAACGATCCTGCCTTCTCTGTTCAACCACGTGTCCAAACATCTTTGTTTGTTCTCCCTGCATTGCCCTTCTTCTCTTTGTACGTCTCTCTCTCTCTCTCTCTCTCTCTCTCTCTCTCTCTCTCTCTCTCTCTCTCTCTCTCTCAGATGGAGTTGTGTTTAGCGTCTGATATCCTGTGCAGTAAGCTGCCCGCCGTGCATCGCTGTGTGAAGGCACTCCTGGCAAAAACAGGAGAGGAGGAGGTGATGGAGGACAAGAGCGGCACCTCTTCCTCTGTGTCTCCTTCCTCGCCCTTCTCCACTGGCTTCCTGCTCTTCTATTCTCTCCTCATGGCTTTGCTCTATTTGTTATACTGCCAGCTTATAGCATAGTGTGTGCGCGTATGAGAGTATTAATCTGTAAATGGATTTTAAAGTCCATCATCTCTGTTTTGTGTACACGGTTACACACAGTCGAAACCTTGCTGTTAAGAAAAATCCCCTTTAATGGCTATTAGCAAATTAATCTTATCATAAATGTATATGAGCCACATACAGCATATCAGATGAGCTCCTTACCCATAATGCTGTTCAGGTTACATATTAATACTTATGGAACATAATGGTAGTTTAGGTTAAGAACCTGTTTTTTCTACAGTAGATATGGTTATGTATTGCTGAAAATAGCTATGTGTGTTTAAGTGATGCTTTTTTGGATTGCAGTCTTCATAGAAAATCCACATTTTGTACCTCAGTTTGCCAGTGGAAAGGATAATAGACTTTAACTGGGCATATGCATGGTTTCCACAATATGAAGGGCTTTTCCACATGATTGCCTTAGCATCACTGTTAATAATGGGATAGATTTGTATACCTTTTAGCAGGAAAGACTTTATAAGGGTGTATTATTATCCTTAGAGTTTTAAGCACTGGCACAAACTCCCCTCGCCAACCTCTTTTCCTTGAGAACATAGGGCTTTAAAATGACTAGTATTCGCTCTAGCCAAAGTGCCTCTGCAGCGAAAAGTCAAACAGAATGCTTGTAGTCTCCAGTCTGCATCTGGGAAACATGTTAACAGGGTGGTGATGGTACTTCTAAACTGTATTTTGTTTAATTCACACATGTAATGGATGAGGGGCCGAGTTGTTTTTCATCTTTGTCTTGTTGACTGTGATCACCAGAGGGCAGCGCTGTTACAAAACTGCCCAACACTTTTGGACGGTACTGATATGATTCAAAGCTGTGTTAACTGTTACATTTTTGTCGTTGAATGTTCGTTTTGGTCTTCTTTAAAGCAACTTAATATAATTCTTGTATACAAGCAGTTCCATATAAGTTATTGTTTTATTTATGTTTGCTTTGTGTGTTCTGCTGAATCTGCATTGGTGGAAATATGGTCTGCCTTGAGCAAATTATCAAAAATCGACTAATGACTTTTCCTGTCGGTCAGAATAATTGCCTAATACAATTAAGAGCGCTTGCATGCTCATTTTGAGCCGGAAAGATGATGGAGAATTCAATAACTGGGCATTGGCCAAGACAGACAATTACATTTAAATATTCACATTTGCCCATCTGCCACAGCTACTGTAGGCACATTGTGGATATGCAGGCGTTACCCAAAAGATATATGTATCCAAAATAAACCAGTTGTGAGTTATGCGTCTCAACAACCTTCTGTTTCCCGATTCTAAATGTGGCCATAGTGTTTTTGTCGTTCTGTAATGTGCCATGTGTACCAGCTTCCCCAGTGCTATATGTTGATGTTGCTTTTGTGTTCTGTGCCTACTTAATGTGATTTAGGAGCTTTGCTGACAGTTTACTAATGAGCAACCTCTCATCTGGAGAGAACGATAAGAAGGAGAGAAAGAGACAGAGACTGGGAAGAAAGGGAAGGGAATACGCTTTAACTGGTTATGTTACCACACAATTCCGAAGGCTGGGATGTCTTAAACATGTTTTAAGGGGGTTTGTTGTAAGTTGAGAATGTTTTGTAACAGTGTACATTGTTTGTTGAGGCTAAAACTAATCATATTAGACATTACGATTTTAAAGGCCACTTTATAATATACTCCAGATGACAGACTTCACCAATAGAGTAGATCAGTCTCCTCCGTCTTTTGAAGGGAATATTATGAAAAGAGGATGCTCTTACAGTTTATGAGCGTCAAAAGGCTTTTAAAGGAGTAATTCCACCCTCTTTCTGATAAATACACTAAATGAAACGCTGACAGTTTAGTGGGCAATAGCATTTCATGAATGTTTTCCGTCCACGTGTAACGCAACACACAAAATGTATTTTGTAATATTTATAAAATACTGTATTTAAGAAGTTTATATTGATATAAAGATTTTTTGTCTGTAAAGAAATGATTAAAAAGGAAATATTGATTCTTGTCACGTGCTGCTTTACCTGTGCTTTTGTTAAATGTTCGTGACTGACTGTGTTGCTGTTGTTCATGATTAATTCTGCTTTAGTTTTATTTTTGTCTCTCTGTTGGGGATGAAATCCTCATGTCAGCTCATCTGTGTCGCTATTCTGTGCTTCCTACCGGAAGGTGAGTATTCATTCTTTGCGGATTGTGGGACGTATATACAGTACTATTTAAATATTTTAAATATACAGCTGCGGAAAAAAATTAAGAGACCATTACAAAGCACCATTTCAGTTTTTCTGAATTTACTATTTATAGGAACTCTATGTTTAGGTAAAAAATTATCCTTTTTTTGGATTCTGTGAACTACTAACAATATTTCTCCCAAATTTAATTCTATTTGCATAAGTTGAAAACTCTAGAAACAGGTCAGAATAACAGAAAAGGTGCTCTGTATTTTTTCACGCCTCAAATACTGCAAAGAAAACAAGTTCATGTTCACTTTTAAGCAGTAATATGTCAATCAATCAATCAGGCTTGATTTTGATCAGTTTTCATGTGTCTTGTCATGCCATGTAATTTCCGCGGCTGTATGCTGTACGTAATTCAATATGTAAATAGTTATAGAAATTTTCGAACCTTCAAAGCAAAGTTCTGACATATGAACTAAGAAATATTGAAGTTTATGTGCTATTTCTAGATCACTAATGACATGTAAACAAATCGGTGACATCGGCAAAAGGTCAGATTTTCTTGCTTTTAATGAAGCACGTGGGATTCTCAAATCATGGTGGGTTAGTGTAGACCATGAGGTTTCGTGCACTCTTTACCGTTCTGTTCAGTAGCTGCAATAAGCAACACTGCCATAAAATCATCTGACATCTGACTCCAAATAAAACATTTGGAAATATAAGTCACAGATCAAAAGTGTCATTGCTTTGAGCAATCTCCAACGGAGATTTTTAAAATAAAATATATTCTTTTCATTACCAGATTTAAATGCACTAATGAGGATGTTAAATTGATGTGTATTTTTCATCTGCATATGGGTGTTCTCTATTTGAGACATTGTATGAGAAGAGTTCCTTTAGAACTCATTAAACTGTCTTAAGTAAGAGAGTGTGTTTATTGTTTTTAATTATTTATTAATCAACTGGCAGGCTCATTTTTACATCACAAAGTACTCTGCATGGCAAAGGTTCTTTGTTAAATATACATCACATTTTTATTTTCAACTGCTATTAACCTGGGGTGAAATTTATATATATTGCACATGCGCTGGATCGTTTATGCGGAAATAACAGACGTGATCATATACAACTCGTCCGTAATCTTACCGTTAGGGTTGGCTGAATTGAATAATTGGAATGCATGATGGATTTTCAAGATGCTGAAGTGTTTGTTTGTTACAGTAAGCTGAACTCAGGCTGTACTTCACCTTTAGATGAAATGACATTCTCCCTGTAAAGTTCTATGACTGCATGGCTGCTTTGTTGAGACACTGTCTGTTAGTCTGTTAATAAACACTGGTGCTTCGTTATGAAGTTGGCAATTTAAAGGAATGATGTTGTGATTGTGTGTTGTGCTGCATGCATGGCTTTGCCCTTTCTGTGACTGAGCTGATGTTTGCTATTGCTTCTGAGTTGAAGTGTATCGAGTGCCATTCAGCCTTGGTTTACGCTTTGCGCACAGAATTGCATTCTGTTTATATGTGAGGAATATTTGATGTTTAAAGGATCTTGCGTGACAGATGCGTTCCTCTTTAAACCGTAGTCTTTGCATGCCTCAAGCACATGTGGTTTCTAATGTGCATTGAAAGCGTTTTGAAATCCTGTTTACCCAAAATACACTTCACCCTGGAAACGGAGTTATGTCTCAAAGGTCTATGTTTGCAGATTTTTTGGGTCTGAAATAAAATATGTTCCTGGAGCAGTTTGTTTATGCCAAGATGTTTGTTTATTGCTTTTACTGCGTTTTATTGTTTTACTTCTCCTTTAGGTAAGCAAACTTACAGTGGAGCTTACTTGTTTTCTTTCTTCCCCCACCAAACCTCACCAGGATGCACTTTGTCCATCCCAGCTGATTCTGGAGGAGGAGGGACTCACGCGCATCGCTCAGACCATTCAGACCCTGTTGGAGATACCTTCATCTGGTGTCCGTCGCTCATCCCGTCAGGACCCCTCAGGGTTGCCCTCTCAATCCACGACTCAAGACGGCACCTCCTAGTTCACTCCAAAAAAAATCTGGCTTGTTTTAACCCATGGTTGGGTAAATATGGACGAAACCAACGGTTGGTTTAAATGAATCTAGAAAATATCCATATTGTACCCAACCATAGGTTAAACCTACCTAGAGTGTATTATCTTCAGCCCATTTCACATAGCAATGGAGATTTTTTTCAAATGTCAGAAAAAAAGAATCTATCATGTATTATTACAAAAAACAGAAGTGATATTTTATAGTTACTTCCAGTAACAAATGTACAGAGGCTTTTATGTAAATGACACAATTTCTTCTGGAAATCGTGTGCATCTATGGCCGTCGAAGCATAAAATACCAATGAAATGAAGCACAATAAAGTGAGCTGAGTTTGAAACATGTTTTTTTGACGTTACGTTAATGAGTGTCGATGCTGAGGTAGTTGGCAGTTCCTGTGTCATCATTCTGTTGGTGCTTCTTCATAATTGGAAATTAATTACGTTTGTAATCTCGTCGTTATTACAATGCAAATTTAATTGGTTTTTCGCAGGTAATTACTCTTGCAGAGAAGCGAAGGCGACAATGTGTGGATACGCCGTAATCCTGTGATAAGCTAGCGACGGCTCATGGGCTTCGGTTGTGACATTTTGGGAGCGCACATTTGGAGTGTTGGACAAACACTGTGGCGCTCTATTGCTCATCGCACCTTTATTTAGCAAAACACACATTACACAACACTGCTCTGATCCCAGGAAATAAATATATGTGAAGTGAGCTATTTAAGTATTAAATTTAAAGTAATTTGGTAGAATTAATTAACCTTTTTTTACTTAAAGGTAGTTTGGGGATTTTCAAAAACAAGAACATTTCCACAGGGACAAGAGTTGAGAACACATTTGTGTGACCCAGTAAAAAAAATCATTTTTTGTGATTTACTGTTAAAAATCATCCTTCATAATGTAAAGAACATTCTTCGGAACATTAATTGATATCTTTAATATTAACTAGGACATGACAAAGATTGAAATTATAGTGAATTTCAAACTTTGATACTCATTATCTCAGATTTTGAGACTTAAGCCTGGGTCACATTTGTGAAATCATTTGTATTTCTGCATGGAGTTGATCTTCATATTGGTCATGATATTATTAAAAGGCTAAAATAAAGATCACTTCACAGCACTTTAGTTGGAAGGGGTCTAGTGGTGTCACTGTGTTTTGTATAATTGTTTCATGACTCAGACTTTTGTTTTGATGTTCAAATGTTTTCCTGATATAGTTTGGAGTTTCAGTGAGTGCAAACTTGTTAGGCCAGAAAAGCAAAAACAAGCACTCCCCACAGTACCGTCACCATTTACATGACCTCACACCGGCATGCACTGGGATGTTTGTTAAAAGCAAAAATTGCCTGTTGGTGCATCTAAGTGAAGGTCATATTACATTTATTAGGCACTATATATAATAATGATCCTTTGTTGCAATGTTACTTTTAAGTTGCCACACTTTCTAGTAAATATTTTTTAGAATATTTTAATTTTTTGAACTTTTAAACATACTTGAGGACATTATTAAATATGTTTGCCATTATTGCCCAACAAGACAATACATTTAAACGCTGACTGCACGTTTGTCCCCAGTGCAGTCAGATTTTCAGACAGTCGCACAGATTTTAAAATGCATTTGTTGTAAAAATGATTTGTTTTTATCTCATTTGAAATTGCAATGCGGCCGTACGTTTCTTTATGATATTTCTTTAAGAATTTAGTACAATTGTGTTTTAAATGTCCAGTGTATGAAATTTAGCAGCATCTAGTGGTGAGGTTGCGAATTGCAACCAATGGCTCACTCCACCGCTCACTACTCTCTTTCGAAGCACATCGGTGGCTGACACAGGACAAAGATGTCATCAAGTTTTTGCTTTTTATGCTAAAGGAGATACGCTTTTTTACAAACGTGCTCTGTAGAGCTGTTTGTCCATTTAGGGCTACTGTAGAAACAACATGGCGAATTCCATGCAAGGGGACCATGTAGATAGAAATAGCTCATTCAAAGATAATAAAAACATAACACTTAATTATGTAAGGTCTTTATACACCTCTGAAGACAAAGTTACGTATATTATATTTCATTTCTATCAGTAGATCCTACAAAAAATTACATACTGGACCTTTAAAACATCAAGTATCTGCATATTGTGGCTAAGAAAATTCCCAATTTTATAAAAAATAATTTTGGGTGTAGGGAGGCAAAGAGAGTTTGTAACTATTGTGGTTGTTGGGGTACATTTTTAACTGGTGCGGAATTATTTATGATGGTAAGTGCTTAAAGGAGTAGTTCACATTAAAATGAAAATTCACGATAATTCCCTCACCCACATGTCATACAAGCCATCCATGTGTTATTTATTCTGTCGAAAGCAAATTGAGGCTTTTGAGGAAAGGTTTCAAGGCTTCTTATCTATATAATGCACTTAAACGGGGGGCTGTTGGTTAAGGTCCAAATTTCCGTTTCATTGCAGCTTCAAAGGGTTTAAACGACACTAGTCAATGAATAAGGGTGTTGTATAATGAAACAATTGGTCATTTTCCAAAAAAACTAACAAAAAATGATATACTTTTTAAACATAAACATATGGCTTGCTCTGCCTCGGAGGTCCTCCAGGATACACGTCAACAAATTCCGTATTACGTAATCATGTTGGAAAGGTTACGTGTGATGAAGATTTCACGTTTAAAATGTTTAAACATCCCTGATACACACGACCATTTTAAACCATAATCTTGCTGAACAAAGACATATAACGTGTCATTCAACATCCAAGAACTTTTAAACGGTCTTCTTTCTCCACACTCATAAACACTAGTCAGGACTTCCGCTTACGTCACGCGCGATCTTTCCAACGTGATTGCGTAATACGGAAGTTGTGGACGCGCATCCTGTAGGACCTCCGAGGTAGAGCAAGCCATTTATTTATGTTTAAAAAGTATATAATTCTTTTGTTTTCTTGGAAAATGTCCAATCTTTCACTAGACAACACACTTATTTATCGGCTGGAGCCTTTTGAAGCTGCAATGAAACTGAAATTGGGACCTTTACCAACAGCCCCCCGTTTAAGTGCATTATATGGATAAGAACCCTGGAAAGCTTTCCTCATAAGCCTCAATTTGTTTTCGACAGAAGAAATAAACACACGGGGGGCTTGTATGACATGTGGGTGAGTGAATTATCATGAAATTTTTATTTGAAAGTGAACTACTCCTTTAACATGGTTATTGTCAATACTGTTTTATATACTGTATGTAAACCATACATAATATATAAAAATGTTACAATTCCAAATGGCCTTTAAAGAATATTCATTATGCTGAAAAAAATTTTTCTTAATAAATACCCAAGTACCTAAATATATTACACTATTGCTGCGCCGGTCAATGAAGCCACAAAACGTTGCTAACCTACTCCATACTTCTATCTTAAAAACAGTTAAAGAATGAAGAGTCACCCTACAGAGGAATCATGGTAGATCTTACATTTGCTGCTGATGATCTGGGGGAGGTTGAGGCTCAGAAGTAACATATCTGAGCTGCTATCCAAAGGATTAAAGGTTTGATTCTGAAGCTGGGTAAAACAAAAGCCAGCTATTGAGATCAATCTCGTCCTGTCACCCTTGAGCGGGAGATCTTAAGTTTTTAATTAGGGATAGGGCAAACTGTTTCTTGTATGTGGCTTTGATTTCAAAAGAATGCGAATTTACATTTGGCACCAAAACAGTCGCGGCAAGAGCATGCTATTTTACATTCAGCCTCAAATGGAGCTCTGTTGAGTCCAAAAGCTGATGTGTACTATGTAAGACGGACCAAATTGATTACAGACGGCTTGCATCAATTATTAATAAGAGGCACTTTCTTCAAAGTGCATCTTTAATATGGAACACACTGCATCTTCCAGACCCACCTGACCAACAGTGGCTAACACTAGCTTGCAAAAGCACGCTTTATGGTGCCAAACTTGTCCTTGATGAGGTAACGGGTGGTTTTGGTCCTGCGTAGAATCGGCAGAACTCAAAAGGAGCAGTCAATATTTCAACCAACTATAATACAGGTTGATTCATTGATATTGTAGATGTTTTATTCCCTGACAAATGGAATTAAAATCAAAGCTGAGTGCCCTGCCCGTGAGCCACTGAGGACTTTCTGATGGAATATCCAAATGCTAGTCTTGTGAATATTACTTTGCATCAAGAAAAAATGTATAAGCTGTAATGCTCATACTCGACCATTTCCATGTTTGACCCGAAATGTAATGACATTTCTACCCTTCTTACCTTGCAATTTGTTCTAAATTCTTGTATCATGTTCTGTTCAATTTAGTTGAATGCCAATGCATTACACTTAAATGCAGGTTTGCTTCGTTCTATTGAATTACTTCTTATGTTCTACGGCTTCTTAGCACAAAGGTGGTATAAAAGAGATTTGACTATTGCCAATGATATCATGAGCATCCCTCAGTGCATATCCTCTAATTGAAGACACTTGAACCAAGCGGCTTATGTAGGGTCTTCTGTTCTTGTGCATTCATTTGTGCATTGGCCTTTATGGGATATGATATAAATCCGATTAGAATCAAGTTAAGTGCTGTTTAATTTTGGTGTGCAAAGGCTTATCAGAGCTGGGCGGCTACATCTGTACGGTCATCAGGACCTTAAGAATACCAGGCAGTAAAACAATTCAGGACACTTTTTAAGAATAAGGGTACAGTTTAGTGCACAATTTGAATTGTTTGCACAGCATGGTATAACATGTTCTCACTTTTTACACAAAATGTAGTGTTGGCTGTATTCGAGTTCAGGTTATCCTTATTTTAATGGAAATATGTTCACAGCCATTATCAGCCCCCAAGCTATCGCTAAATGTCTATTGGCATTGTTTAATTTGAATGTTTAATACAATAACATACGTCACAAAATGTAGGCTTTTAATCTGTATTCTGTGTTAAAAAGAGTTACGGTCCTTGATTCTGATTGGTTGAGCCGCATTACATCAGCAGCTGCGCCACCGCCTCTGTGTTGCTGCCATTTTATACAGTCTATGGTTGCTGCGTACAGCGGAAGAATATTTTTTATTAATATCATTTCGTTGCCGTGGGTTTGCTGCCTTCACGTGCTCTCTGAAATTCGATAGTTCCCACTTCAACCCGGAAATAATTTATGGAACTCATCATTAAAAATATTAATGTTGCTAAATACTTTTAATGTTACTAAATCCAGACGTTACTTCCCGGTTGAAGTGGGAATTATAGAATTTCAGAGAGCACATGAAGGCATACAGGTATACATGAAATCATATATGGAATAGTTTTTGACCGTACATCCTGTAAAGTTTTGCTGACTAATCTGGAATGTTAAATACATGCTATTTTTGCAGCGTATAAAACATACAGTATAGGCTATGCTTCAATTTATTATTCACATATGTAAATATGTACTAATTTACGACAATACAACGAAGTTGTTGCGCTAAAAAAACTAATAAATCATATCTGTCACAGCTGAAATCTGTCTCCCATCCCCCATGTTTAAAGGTTCTGGCCCGCCCATCTCGGGAACTCTGGTATCAAAACTATTTCCCAACTTCCCAGTGGGAACTGCCACACTAGAAGGCGTTGGTGTGCGATTTTTACCTCAGAAATTCACATTTCCGATAATTCCGAGAGCACGTGAAGGCAGCATAAGTAGGCCTACAGCTATGGTGTTAGGCACGACGTGGAGTTCACGTGCTTATTTAACGTATTCATTGAGATTTGTCATTTGTAAATAACGTCATAGTTGGTAACAGCAAAAATATAAACCAGAATAGAAAATAAAACAGCTTGCACAAAATATAGGGAACTTTTGTGTTTCAGGCCCTGTGTGCCCGAAAGCGCCGCAGACCGTAATTTGTTCTGAGCATTTTATGGCTGTCTCATGGTTTAAAGCCCAGTAACTTAAACTAAGAGTTTAAAACGTCCTCTTCAATTAAAGAGGTGCTGATACTGAAGTTGATTCACTCGGATTTTCTGCCGCACTGCTCGATTTCCTCCCGACTTAACAGTCTTTTACCTTTACGTCCATAATGAATCACACAAGATATCTCCTCTTAAACTCGCGAGCGATGGACTCAGGGCAGGAACTCGGGGAAGCTAAATTTAATTAAAACCAATACAATGCAACGCACATGTCCTGCCTGCTCAGCAGACTACACCGAAAATGGCCATGACACCCTGCAGGTTTAATCTAAAGTGAAAACAAAAATTGAAGCGTAACGGTTGCTCGTCAATTTGGAGCTATGCTCGTCCGTGCTGACACACTGAATGTAGCAGCCACGGCTGTCAGCGCAGCTTTTATTGGGCCGTATGAGGAGCTGAGGAGTCTGACTGCTGCAAATCAAACACACGTCTCTCAAGGGTTTGTTGTTCAGTTGCCACCATGAGCCACTGTTTCATGCAGGTGGGTACTAACAATTCAGACTCGATTAACTTGTAAACAAACTAAACTAAATGTTAAGAGTCATTGACCACAGAGGCCAATAATGTTGCACTCTGAAAGTTGAAAATATCCTTTGCTAAACCAGATGATACAGTATGTTGTGGTGTTTTGTCAGATATAAGAATTAGACTTCTATTTATTATAATCATGGGGTATATGTATATATGAATTCAAAATAAATTCTATAAATGTATACTAAATTTACTTTAAGAATATTGGCCCTGCTTCTGTAGGAGCACACAACAAAACCAGTCATAAGGGTAAATTTCTTGAATTTGAGATTTTAACATAATCAAAGCTGAATAAATAAGCTTTCTATTGATATATGGTTTGTTATGATAGGACAATATTTGGTCGAGATACAACTATTTGAAAATCTGGAATTGATGGGTGCAAAAGATCAAAATATTGAGAAAATCGCCTTTAAAGTTGTCCTTCAGAGGTGCTGTAGCAGGCCATTGCTCAGAAGAAACAGTTTTTATAACGCTCTCTATTGGCCTACAGCTGTAATGACGTTGTGGAGAGTAGATGAACCCGAAAGCAGAAATTCTAAGTTCACTTTCGAACATTCGCTCGGTATGTCACTATGGGAACGCCTCTGGCACGACAGATCCTGGAAGCACCAATGACACCAAGTCTGTCAGCTGACAGACCAATCACGACAGTGATGCGGGAGTCCCGCCTCCCTGATACAGTATATATACCACTGCCAGTGGCCCCTACTTCATTCTTGATCTCTTCCCTATGAAGATCTAATTTGGAAGCTATCGCTCAGCAGGCACCATCAGGAAGAAATTAGCTGTTTAACTGCTCTTAGACGAGCCATCAAGGTACGTCGCTGAACCCAGCGATTTTTTCACAGAAAATTATTGCTGCGCTTGATAATTGTAAACTGCACGTTAAGGCGTTTTTCTAGCTAAGTGGCATGTTGTGGTGAACTATGGCAACTTCTGGGTCGGCAAGCAACGGGACGAAAGCGACTTTGCGTCGCTGCGCATGTGGATCTATAATCTCCGGCAGATATTCTCATCCCCTCTGCATCGTATGCCTGGGGGTGAAACACTCGCAGGCGGCACTCGCTAACCCCGAGTGCTGTACTCACTGTTCTCTCTTCTCATCAAGGATGTTAGAGAGAAGAGTGCGGGTGGTGGCCGCTAATAAAGATGACCCCTGCCTTTCTGCGACGCCTGCGGAGGAGACTAAACAGCCCACTGTGTCAAGCTGCCTCCTATCTTCGGATCCTTAACAGATGACGGAGAGGAGGATTATGATGATGAAGCGATCGCTACTCTTTTGGAGGAAGGAGAGGAGGATGAAGATGACATGATCCTCCCACCGACTCCCAGCCAGGCAGCGCGTTAAGTGATGGGGCCCCCTCCCCAGCCCAGGTGGAGTTCGACCTGCTCGAAGTGTGCTGGAGGGGAGTGGCAAAACTCTCCATTGACTGGCCGTTACATCAGGCGGACCTGAGCGGAGAGAGATCTGTATGACAGGAAGATGCTGCCGTCACGCCGGCCGTTAAGCAGCTTTTTCCCGCAGTCCCAGCGTGCGTTTCAAAAATGAAACATTTCTGGGATAAGCAGTTTTCCCATAGAGTACCAGTAAAAGGATTTTCAAGGCTGGATGTTGGTAACATGGACGAGTTAGGGATGTCGAATCCCCCTCCGGTGGAGCCGTCAGTGGCGAATCACCTTAACCCCACCCTTAAAGCAGCCTTGTCTTCTGCCTCAGCCTCACTGCCAGGATGCACTGAACGCTTAGCGGCCTCGGTTTTTCAGAAGATCTACCGTTCTTCTGCCCTGGGGGTGAGGGCTCTTAAAGAAATGGATGCTGGGACACCTAACCCAGCTCTCTGGGAAGAGATCTGCATTATTGCAGATCTCAACCTGAGAACTTCCAGAGGTGCGGTCGCAGAATGGGCCTGGCAGTGGTGGGGGAGCGAGCTCTCTAGCAGGGCTGTCAGACAGAGAGAAGTGGACTTCTTGGATGCTCCGGTTGAACCTGAAGCTCTGTTTGGGTCGTCAGTCACTGCTCTGCGGCAGCGGTGTGACCTCAAAAAACAGGAGGGTGAGGCTTTCCACACCTGCCTCCCTCGTAAGTTCCTGCACGTGCAGGGTTTGAGAACCCCCAGAGAAGCACTCAGTGTTCAGGGGTCCCAGACCTGCTCAGCCACAACAGACTGAGCCACAGCCGAAACCAGCTCAGCCGAAGGTAAAGCTGTCCTTCGCTGCAGCTGCAGCTCTGGCAAACCCTCAGGGAGGGAAGAAGCGGTGTGCTACCTTACCTGTTGTTCGGGTCAGGACAAAAGGATTAGCATCAGCACTCACAGAGTATATGATGTTATCCTCCATCAGAGACAGTCAATTTCTCCCCCTCCTGCCAAGAGAATACATCGGACTCGGGAATTGTTTGAAGAAAGTTCTCTCTCAACCAGTTTTCATGTGAAGTTGGCACCAGTTCCCCCAATGCCCCACAGAAAAGTTTTCCTCCCTCCACCCACGGGGTTGAAACAGAGTTCAGAGAGCAGTTTACACAAAAGCATGTGTGGTGTAAGAATAAATTCATTCCCTGTGCATCCAGGCAGTGTGCCGTGCCACTAGTGAGCGAGAGTTACAGCGGCCCGCTCGCTGATCGGGCAGTGAATTGGTGCACATGCGCAGTTCACCCCTGGGTTTTATCCACAATAAACCAGGATTATCGCCTGCAGTTTACTGTAAAACCACCACTTTTCAACAGTGTGTTGATGTCAACAGCAGTTCAGATTTTGGAGGGGGAAATAAACTCTTTATTGAGCAAAAGAGTGATTCGGAAGATAGCCATCATGGCTTTTACTCCCGGTATTTTGTCATTCCCAAAAGTGGGGGAGGTCTCCGTCCCATACTGGATTTGCAGAACCTCAACAAACACCTCAGGAAGTACACATTCAAAATGCTCACGCTCAAAGCCCTGTGCCAATTTATTCGTCTCAGAGACTGGTGTACATCAGTCGATCTGAAAGACGCATATTTTCACAAAAGCATCCATCCGGCACACAGAAAATTTCTCAGGTTTGCCTATCAGGGCACAGAGTTTTTGACAGTTCCTTTCAGCTCTCATTAGCCCCAACAGTGTTCAGCAAATGTGTCATAGCAGCGCTCACTCCGCTTAGAATAGCGGGTCTCAGATTGTCAGCCTATTTGGACGATCTTCTCCTCTGTGCCCCATCACGGCAACAGGCAGAGTTAGATACAAAAGTGCTCATGTCCCATTTGGAAAGCTTAGGCTTCAAAGTGAGCGAGACAAAGAGCTGCTTAGTGCCTACATAAGAAATGATCTACTTGGGTCTCAGACTGGACTTAGTCCTGTATCAAGCGTTGCTATCGGAGGAACGCATCAGGTCAATTCACAGCTGTATCTCCCTTTTTTGGAAAGAGAGCAGAGTCCCATTCAGGCTGTGTTTACGTCTACTGGGGCTGATGGCCTCGACAGTTTCGGCCATTCCACTGGGACTGTTGCGAATGAGAGAGTTTCAGCACTGGATAGCAGCGCAGCGCTTGTGTCCAAATCGTCACCTCAACCGCAAAGTAATAGTGACATCACTTTGCATGCGCGCTGTCTGTCACTGGAGAGATCACCCCTTTCTCGAGTCAGGGACACTGACAGATGTGTCGCTCACAGGTTCGGGTGCAGTGTGCGAGGGCAGGATAGCGAAAGGGAAATGGCCTGTCTCGCTTCAGAATGTGCACATAAACTTTTTGGAACTGTTAACAGTTTTTCTGGCAGTGAAACATTTTGTGCAGTTCCAAAGAAACCACCACGTTTTAATCAGATCATACAATATGACTGCGGTGGCATACATAAATCGCCATGGGGGCACATGCTCCCCTTAACTTCACAGTTTGGCTCAGAAACTGATAGTGTGGAGGGCAACGCATGTCCCGGGAATAATGAATACGGGGGCACACCTCCTATTCAGAAGAAATCTTCTGTACGGAGAAGGGACTCTCCAACCGCAGGTGGTGAGCCAGTTGTGGGAGAGGTTCGGCCGAGCTGCCGTAGATCTTTTCGCCTCGCACGAAAACAATCATTGCCCTCTGTTCTTCTCTCTGGCGAGAGAGCACCGTCTCTGGATTCTCTGGCACACCCATGGCCAAACGCACAACTGTACGCATTACCTACACTGAGTCTGATTGTGCCTACTCTAAGAAGGGTAAGAGAGTGCGGTCATTCAGTAATTCTGATCGCCACGAACTGGCCGGGGAAATTGTGGCTGACGGAGATAATACAACTCCTTTATGGCCAACTTTACGGCCAACCTCTCCCGTTGAGCAGGGACCTCCTCTCACAAGCATTAGGGGAGATTTTTCACCCAGCCATGGACAAAGTAGCTCTCTGGGCCTGGCCCGTGAGAGGTTGAACTTGAGCGTTACGAGTCTGCTCCCGAGGGTGATTGAAACAATTCAGAGCACTAGAGGTATGATTGGAAAAGGTGCGTGTTTAAGTAGTGGTGCGCGCACAGACATATCGTTCCTTTTCTCTGCTCGGTTGCGGATGTGTTATGATTTCTGCAAGATCTTATAGTCAAAGGCAGATCCTTTTCTACAATAACGCTATTTCTGCGTGCCATGTGGGGATTGACAGAAATACTATAGGGCAACACCCGCTCGTATGCAGGTTCATGAGAGGTACGCTGCGTCTGAACAGGGTTTCAAAGCCGCTGATTCCGCAGTGGGATCTGTCTGTGGTCCTTAATGCATTACCTCCAGCCCCATTCGAGCCTATAGAGACTATTGATTTAAAGCTTCTTTCGCTAAAGGTGGCTTTATTACTGGCTCTTTCAACTGTGAAGCAGTTTAGTGGACTTTGTGCGTTGTCAGTTCATGAGTAACTCTCAAAACTGATCCAGCGTTTGTGCCTAAAGTCAGCAAGTCAGCTCTCACGTGTAAGCAGGTGAATTTGCTGTCTTTTCATCCACCGACTTTTTCCTCAGCGGAAGACAAGCGGCTTCACTGCTTGTGCCCTGTCCATGTGCTGCGTCGCTATGTGGATAGAACGAAGGCACTAAGAAAGAGTAATCCGTTATTTGTGTCATGGGCTGATTCTCATAAGGGCAAACCTATGTCAAGTCAGCACCTGTCCCACTGGGTAAAGGAAGCTTTATTGTGTTATTAAGCAAAAATGAGCTATTAAGCTAAATTATATTGTGTTATAATAGCATGGGTCTAGGAGTAACCTAACGTTTTACATAGATACCAAACTCCCAAACAGGGGGCAGTAGTGAGCAAAATTTGTAGGTGTGTTTCTGGCCAGTTTTGTTCCCGATTTTGCTGCATTCACTCACAAAAATAGTTTTGATATATTTACGGTAGAAAATTTACAAAATATGTTCATGGAACATGATCTTTATTTAATGTCCTAATGATTTTGGCATAAAGGAAAATAGATCATTTTGACCCTTACAATGTATTGTTGGCTATTGCGACAAATATACCTGTGCTATTTATGACTGATGTTGTGGTCTGTCACATATAGGTGTGTGACCCAGTCTTTGAGGTCTTTTTTGTGATTTATTGTTTTCTACATAAAATCACCCTACATAAAGGACGATATCCTAATGATATATAAGTAATGCCATTTCGATGCCATTGATTGAGATCAGTGTATAGAAAACTAACTTCAGGATTTTTTGCAAAATGATAGTCATTATTGTGATAGTCAAGTATTGTATCTCTACAGATATATTTTCTGGATTTTTTGCCTTTATTTAGACGAGATGACAGGAAGATGACAGAGATGACAGGAAGTGAAATGGGAGAGAGAAGGGAAATTAATACGAGCCGGTGTCATGACAAATCGAGTCCCCTCTCGAAATCGGTCCCCTTTAGAACCCCGCATGATTCTGTTGCTTAAAATAACTTCTAATGGGTACTCTTTTTGGTGCCTCATTGCAATTCTTACAAAATTACATTACGACTTATGTCGCTAGTACTTTGTTAAAATTATTATTGTCATTATTGGCTTTTTTCACTAAATGCTTCATATAATAGTAAATAAATGAGGCTACGGGTAGTGAAATAAAACAAATCTTGTTCTTAGTGTGTTAGTTATTTACAATAATAAAACCATGGTAATTTTAAAATATCAAAAGTGATGTTTTTTGTTTGTTAAGCAGATGTTGACCCAGAAATACTGGCGTGTATGTTACATCAAGCTGAGTATATTCTCATATGTTTTTCATAAACCTAAATTTTGATGTGTCATTTTAATGCTTTTATTCTACCCAGCGTATTTAGCTCGCTAGAAGCGAACGCAGCTTTGGTTAGCCATACAACAACATATCAAGATAACAACTTGATCAGGCATTACAACTACCTACTAAATTGGGTCCTAAGCGGACACAATTCACACAGGACCGAATTTGTTACCTTAAAACGCAACCGTTCCATATGTCAGAAAACATAGTCCACTAGGCCATCGGCTCCAACAAGTATTGCATTTCTAAATCTATAAAACTAATCTATGATAGTCAATATTCAAATGATTAATTTCAGTATTTATCATATCATAAAATATAAGTATTGTATCTATTTTTGTCATTTCTAATTCCTAATCTCATAATTATGATTAGACTATGCGATTTAGATAATAGATTATGTGCCTTTAGCCAGGATTTCAAAGACGGGGTCATAGAAAAGGCAAAGTAAAGTTATTTTATCAGGTCTTTTTGGACATTTGTTTGCAATGACTTGTTTTAAGACTTGGTGTAGTTGTCTAGTCGATTCTGCAAAATAGGTTTTCAAGGGTGAATCGACATTTTAGTGTAATCTCATGCAAAACTAAACCTAATATTTATTTAATAAGAAATGCTTTGTTTAAATGTTTAAAATGCTCTCAGTTACTCTTCAATAATTCATTATTGTTAAACAATATCACTGCTACCTTTAAAGAATCTTTTATGATCAAACATGAATCCAAATCCAAGAATGCAAGTAGGGTTGTTCTTTTAGATTTCACCATTATAAGGCTATTTTTACGACATTAAAATACTTTCACCTAGGCCAGCTTAATGTGCACAGACAACTATTAGAAATCCATTTGTAGACTAAATTATCCCTCTAAAAGTGAAAACACCGTGGACCAATGGCAAGACTATCCATTTTTACTTTCATTTAAACACCCCTTCAAGTCTCTGTTGACTTTTGACCTGACCAATTTAAGAATAGGGCATTATGTAAACCCTCTGATAAAGTAATGGCAACAACAACATCGTGGTGTCTTTACTAAAAACATATAACATTATTATTTAATGTAACAAACACAAATAATCGTACAGCACAGAAATGAAACAATCAGAGCATTAAACAAAACATCTTTGGCACAAATAAATGAAAAAATGTAAACAAGACAGATGCATAAAACAAAGTACATAGTACAAAAAATTGCAAAGTGAGAAAAAGTCGAGATTTTGGCAATGTGATGGTCTATCCGAAACGTCCTGTCTAAGTTTGCATTTGTTTCCATGCAAAACCGCGTCAGTTATTAAGGGCTCATTTACGGACCCATTCACAGACCCTTCCGTGGACCCAGAACCAATAGTGGACAGCTCAATAGTACCAGTCGTCAAGGGTCCTTATATAGTGCAAATAGGCTGACTGCAGTCTTTCAAAATGAATCCAGGGTCATTTTCGGAAAGGGGATGGAACAATGAGTGGTTTGGGTCCTGAAACAGGCCTGAAAGAGAAAACAAAGTATAAAGTACAATACAACTACCGTACATGGATTCAACGCACTTCATATAGAGTACACTAGTGTCTAAGTCTGTGATGTTTATTTAAAATCGCTTTAAAAGCATAGATTTGATAGTCACTGCATCTCTTTGTCTCTTTCGCTATATTGAGTGACTTTCCAAGGTTACCCATCATTTCAAAACTACTCACGTGCGCATTAGTTTTCGTGTGAAAAATCGTGATAAACATAAGCCTTATAAAAACACAATGCACTGCTGAGTCCGTAAAGTACAGTTTTCTGAATATACCACATTCTTCACCTTTACGTGCTGAAAATGTATGTCTCTTTATCACAACACAAGACAGAGCTTTCCACCATTGGGAAGCTACAGATTCCTCTTTACGGGTATAAAATTCAATTCTTAGCTCTTAGAGGAGGAACGTGTGGGCTACAAAAGCAGAAATCAGGCTTGAATATACTGTGTACACAGTTATTTAGTAAAGAGGAAAATTGATGCTTTTATGTTCTGATAACAGACTGACACTAATGTCTAGACTCAAAGACACAGAAGAAAGTTTCAAATGTTTTGCTTCTCACAACATTCCCCCCAGGCATCAGGAATTCTCTAGGTATGCATGACCACAAAACTAGAGATTGCAGTTTTCTTTGCCGATTCCGGTTTCCGATTTTATTACAAGTGAAACTTGCCGATTCCGATTTTTGCCGATTCCGATTTTCTATCCACAAACTCAGAGGTGGGTAGTAACGCGCTACATTTACTTCGTTACATTTACTTGAGTAACATTTTGGAAAATATGTACTTTTTAAGTAAAATTAAAAGTGTGTACTTTTACTCTTACTTGAGTAAAGATTTTGGCTACTCTACCCACCTCTGCACAAACTATAATTGACAGTATACTGTATATAAAAGCATATGAACTTTTCTTCAATACACATTTTGTTTTATTACATAAATGATTGAACATTACAATTTCCCCAAATTTCCCTAAATGCAGTTCTCCAAGCTGCATTAAATTACAGAATCTTCTCTTTCCCAAACAACTCTTAAATTGAAGCACTCTGTGACTGAAAAGAAGTACAAATAATAAAATATAACTAAACATGTCACTTAATTTACCTTTTTCATTTTTGTACTCATCTCACAAAAGTCTAAGATAACAATAAAATACTTCAACTTTAATCTCGTCTGTTTCCGTTTATGAAACTAACATTGCTTTATTTCATTTTTTCTTAAATGTAAAATAAATTTTCTTTATCTTGTGTCTGTAGGATTAAAAGAAGTGGGTTGATTTTTGCTGCAACTTCAATAAAAAAATTAAAAATCTTATGAGTGAATTCTACTCTAAAGATGTATACAGTATGTATTTGCAGTTTTTTGTTAGTAAAGAACTCAATCAGATATATATCACATATATTGGTTGATTTATTCATTTTTTATATTTTGGATTTTTAAAAACAAGTAGAAGTCGTGTTGAATGTCATTTTACCTAGGTGAAATGACCACAGTTTTAACGTAAGACAAGGAGTCAGGTTGAATAGAATTTACATTTGTTTTACACCGAGTGAACGACTTCAATATGAGTTTAGCATGTGTCAGAGTTTAGCATGATGCTAATAGCATCACTGTTAGCATACATACCCCATGTAGACGGAGCAGCGAGAGATGAACTACAGTGCACCTTTTTGTCTGTACAGTACATGATGCGTGTGCACGCGCGTGCAGTCAGCGGACATGAGAGATGCGCGTCAGTCAGCAGAGACACACATGCGAGTATAAATGAGCCGTGAAAGACAGGCTGTGCGCACACACGTTTACACATTTACTTGCGGCTTTGAGTGTACTGATGGCTGTGACGTTCTTGCCCGCATCACGGGCAACAGAAGATCGGCAACATTTGAATTTAGAAGAAAAAGAGAAGAAAACTGCTGTGGTGTGTGAAGATAGGAAGCATTAGGGGCGATTCACATTTCGTGTCCAAAAACCACGCGGAAAACGCGAGCCGCACTGCTTTCTCATTTGGTGCGCGTGCGGCATTCTGAAAAGTTGAACTATTTTCATCTCAATGCGGTGCACCGCATGCGCGTCGCGACCGCGCCGCTCCCTATTTGCACGCGCCTGCCGCGTGTCTACATTTAAAATAACAAACTGAAGACACAAAATGTGAATCGCCCCTTAAATAATCAGAGCAAATAGTTGCTATAAGCATCAAGCCTGTGTATAATGTAGGTCTCCTTTTTGACTAAGGAATAGCCGTTTAGTAAACAGTTGTATCTGCTTTCCGAATCACAGTTTACACATTTTGAAAACTGTCAAAAATAGTAGCAAGAGGAAGAGATAAAGCACGGATAGAGAAGCCCCCAGTCTGCTGTTTGGGAAATTGAATGTCAACAGTGATGAGCAAAACATTGCTGACACCTGTGGCATATGCTGTAAGATTTGCTAAACCATTTGACATCATCCAAAGCCAACAGTGAGAAATCTGAACCAATGTGGCTATACATACGAGACAGAAGAAAAATCTGATACTGTTAGCAGAGACACCATTGTCATCAATTTATCCGAATTACACAAATTGAATTAAACGTTAATGTGGGGAGCAAGTGGATATTTGCTTTGCAAATGGAGATAAAAGCATTTATTCCATAATTGTGACACCAATAGAACATCTTTCAGGTAGTGATTCATGCATATAGTCTGCACCAGTCTTTACATGCAAATTGTTTCACTCCAAAATACACTTCCTCAGGTTGGGCTGACTCACATTTGTTTTATGCAGTAAAATGATTAGAGCCCTTGAAGCTGAAACAACATCAACCGATTCTCAAACATTTAACTCCTGCACCAGCCTCACAACATTCATGATACTGACCACTGAAAATATACATTTTTTCCTGACGCTATGTAACGTGTTTGCTCACCGGAGTGCCCTCAGAGGGGGGACGGCAGTGACCTTTCCCATTGGCTTTGGGCTAACTGCAGGGGGCATCATCACCAGGAGTCCCCCACCGGAGGCTTTGGGTTGTGCTCCACGTGCAGGGCTGAGAGGAAGTGGCCTCTGGGGAGGTGTGGAAGGGGGTCTGGTCTGTTGTTTTGATGCCATCTGTACGATGACGGGAAATAAGAACGCATCAGGGAATTTGTGTCGTGCTGTTTTTGCCACAACAGGATATTTTGCAAAAAAATCTTCATTTGTTATTTAACATCAGTCCACATATGAGTTTACTGTAGTTGTGAAGAAGCAGGAGATTTAGGCAAAAGTCTTTGAATAAATCCCAATTTTCGTTTTCTTTTCTATGAGATCCAATTACTGTACCTGTGATTTTGATCAAATCAAAGAATAGCAGGACTAAACTCTCACCAGTGGTGTGCGTGAAGGGTTCAGAGGCAGAGGCTTCTTGGGCGGACTGAGTTTCTGAGGTGACGCTACAGATTTGGGTGTGCTGGGTGAGTTGGGTGGCTTGAAAACAGGCGGGGGAGGACGAGATCCTT
Source organism: Triplophysa rosa (assembly GCF_024868665.1). Taxonomy (NCBI): domain Eukaryota; kingdom Metazoa; phylum Chordata; class Actinopteri; order Cypriniformes; family Nemacheilidae; genus Triplophysa; species Triplophysa rosa. The sequence continues at coordinate 31,044,652 of NC_079890.1, forward strand.
TGGCGGCGCTCGGGGATGGAGAAGGAGCCGGCCGAAGAGGACGGACAATATTAACTGGCTGGGTGCCGTTGGAGACTGGGTTTGGCCGAAGAGGAAGCACCTCCTTGCTGGTGTGAGGTAGCTGGAGAAAAAAAGTAAAAATAAATAGATTGTTACGTTGTAACTAGGGCTGTCATACGATTAATCACATCCAGAATAAAAGTTTTACTGTAGGCTACTGTACATATTAATTTTGTATTTATAAACACATACACATACCTGCATACATATATAAAATATATATAAAAATATAAATGATAAAAATGAATAAACGTTTATATAGTTTTAAAATTATTTTTCCAAATATATACATGTATGTGTATGTTTTTGTGTTTATAAATACAAAATCAATATTCACACTACATAAACATATTATGTAAACACTTTTACAACTTATATTCTGGATGCAATTAATCGCAATCAGTCGTTTGACAGCACTAGTATAAACAGTTCCATTAAAAATATCTTATTATTAATAATAATACTTCTGACTTGAATTTGTAAATATGCACTTTAAAATACCATCATAACTACTAAAGATAATCAACATTACATTTTTCTCTCATCATAAATGTACAAATTTAAAAAGCCACATAAGGCCTTTTTAGGTGGAAATTGAATATCAAATGGTTGCTATCTATTTATTTAACCATATCTGGCATCATGCATTTTATTTTATGATGTCTGTTAATAATGCCTCTTTATTGTACTGTGTGTCTTGGTACTTTTTACCATAAGTCTATACTGTAGTTCTATATGGAAACATTCACATTGCGATAAAACATTCATACCTAAGTGCATATACAGTATGAAGCTTCTAGTGTCATATTAGCTGTCTATACCTTAAGGTTAGCACTTCTGTTTGATGGCCCAACCACCTTTAGATGGAAAGCATGGTTTAGGTGTCCATTCTTCCCCTTTTCAGTGGAGACTTCATTTCTGTGAACGTAACAAAATCACAATTCAGATAAACATTTTGTTACTATGAGGTACAACAGTAGGCATTATTTAACAATAAACATTGCAAAAAGTAATATTCTACATTGTTGGTAGATGCCCTCCTCACTACATTGACCCATGATCACATTGCACATTTCTTGACAATCCGATCAATGAAATACTCAAGTGCTAAAAAAAATGAATGCCATTAAGCCTTATTATATCCAACAGTGTTGTAGTCGAGACCAGCTCATTCGAGTCCGAGTCAAGTCCAAGTCCAGAGTAGGTCGAGTTTGAGTCAAGACCGAGTCCAGAGTAGGTTGAGTTTGAGTCAAGACCGAGTCCAGAGTAGGTTGAGTTCGAGTCAAGACCGAGTCCAGAGAGGGTCGAGTCCGAGTCAAGTCCGAGTCCTAGGACAAGAGATCTGAGACGAGACCTATAGAAATCTTCAAGAATATGTTAAATGTTTGGTGGAAACAGTAAAACTGTTTGTGTCCTGTTGTGTTACACGAGGTTAGCATAACATCAATCAGCTAGCTCATAGAGTGCTCAGTGCATTAAATATACTGTACCATGGCATGTACACTGTGTTTTATTTACTAAAAATATTATTAGTTGAGGGCAAAAAAGGCCACATAGTAAGTGTTGTAAAGGTAATTTTATTATAATTATGACTTCCCCCTGACCAAAGATATGTCCAAAAGACGTCTTTTCTGCATCTTTCGATGTTGAAAAAGACGTCCCTTTATTGGCCCATTATTAAGTTTTCTGAACGTCTGATAATGACGTACAGGGGACCTTGGTACAATGTATAAACTGGTTCAAATCTGGAGTTTATCAGACTACTTTCAGTTTTCACATGGAAATAAATGAAATGAGACTCTGTGAAATGAGTTTTGTACCCACAATAATAACCATTATTGTGATAAGTGTTTGCTTTAGTTGGGCTCTTGATCCTTGACTTTTGTTAAATTAATTCATACAGGTCATGTAATAGTGTTAAACAAACACTGGTGCACTGTGAAAGACAGACATGCTTTTACAAAAGTTGGGGTTGTTCAGATGGAAATTGTCAGGCTGTAATAAAATGTATTAGTTTTAAACATTATTGATCAATTGATGACTGGTCTGAGTGCTCTGGCTAGTCAATGCACAAGTATTGAGAGAAAATAAACAAACATATTTCACTGACATCAACCCTCATCATACAACCCTCAACAATGATGACAATCGTCAAAATAATTCCGATGAACAGATCACCCAGCATGCATTGCAGCATGAAGCTTTCTTTGTTGATTGTCACCATTGTTGAGTTTCATATGCAGATTCTTGATGTCGTTGTGTGTTAAAGTGGTTTAACAGATTGCGAATATGTTAATTCCTAAAAAATCACAGTATATCAAACTACAGATCCCAGAGCTGACACATTAATAAAACAAACCCAATTATTAACAGTGATCTAAACAATTTCAAAATGCATGCATTACCATTCAGAAGTAATCATCTCTTTGCTACAACTAATTTATTTTAACACACAGTTATGGCTGAAGGAAACCTAATTTAACATTAAAATAGAAGAGCTAAGAGCTCAACTAAAGCTAAAAAAAGATCACAATGATGGTGATTTTTGCAGGTACAAAAGTGATACTGATTCATTGCAATGAACATTGACAAATCATAACCTTGATTCAATGGTTGCTTGCTATCTTACTGCACTCAAATCATTCAACTCAGTTTATTTCAAAGAGTCTCACTTAATTTATTTCCATGTGTAAACTCAAAATTTCAACCAGTTTTTACTTTGTACAGACTGGACATTAATATTAGACAATCAGGAGACGCCATGAAAAGCTATAGAAACAACTTTCATTTTTGGCCCATAAAGGGACGTCTTTTCAATGTATTTAATATTTTTGATGGGACTCGAGTGGACTCGGGCATAAATCCAATTCCGAACATGTTCGAGTACGAGTCGAGACCGAGTCAAAATGCACACAAGTCCATGACAAGACCAAGACCATTAAAATAGGGTCTCGAGACCGAGTTCAAGACCGAGTCCGAGTCTCGAGACTTCAACACTGATATCCAAAGTCAACATCCAAAATACCTCCTCCTCATTAATATTCGGGTCATATATCTATGTAACTGCACAGCTGCTGCCCGTGTCCCAGCCTCAGTTCTTCCTCTCATTCATACAGTACAAGCTTTGTCAGATTGGTGGCGGACTCCAATCTTCATGTTTCTAAGGGCTTTGTGTATTTGGCTGCATCATTCAAGGGTTTTGGAGAATATTGTCACAAAGCCGCTCCAGCACTCTTGGCTGTGTGCTCTGGGTCATTCTCATGGCGAAAGGAGGATCTTTGCTCTTGTCAAAGGTTGCGTGTGCTGCGGAGCGGCTTCTCCTCAAGGATCGCTCTATATTTGGCTCTATTCAACCTCAGTCCTGTTGCCTGCCAATCCTGCGAATAATCCCGTAGCGTGATGCTGCCAACATTGTGCATCACTGCAGCAGCAGTATTAGCTGATGGTAAATAGTCAAAATGCTTACTGGTTTTCTTGACGTTGAAAAAAATCTAATATAACAGGGTTGCCAAAACAAAAATATTCGAGTAAAATTTAAGACTTGTATCTTAATAAAAAATCTTTCAATTCTTCTGACAATTTGAGTATTGGATAAAGTAATGCTATCAAGAGAGCCTGCCATATGCCCCAGCTACAAAATCCCCCATCCGCGGTTTCAGCTATGATACAATAATCTACACAGCTTGATTCTGGTTAGTGCAGGTAATGAATAGAAACAGATCTGTAATTAAATTCATTCTCCTTCAGCTAAACTGAAATGAATGAGTCATCTAAGAACACATCCTGAATCCTTCTGATCCCTTTATTGAACCATAGCTGTAGAAAACTATTAGTGAGGCATAGATGCATGGATTGGCTACAGTAGTCATGAAGGTCAGAGTCTGCTCATGCCCTAAATAGATTCTGCATTGAAATCGTCCTTGTAGAGCGCTATTGCTTATTGGATTATTTGTGTCCTGCTTGTTCAGGGGAAGCTATGCGAATCTTAAAGCAACCGATAGAAGATGAGTACTATAATAACAAATAGTTTTCACTGTGTCATTATCAAGTAATAGTAAGTACGGCATCTTTAAAACGTGCTTTTCAAACATCTGTGGAACAATTGTAACCGAATTATTATTATTTTCCCCCACACTACTCTTCTTTGATGCAAAAACATCTTAAAGGGACAGTGAAAGATATTTGGAAGAATGCTTGAAAAATTACAATGGTAGTCAAAAGTGCCCCTGAACATTCTTCAAAATATCTTCTTTTATAAAGAAATGTATAAAGTAACTTTTTCTACTATGGTAGTCAATTGGTGGCCAAGAACTGTTTGGTTACAAGCATTCTTTCAAATATCTTTCTCTGTGTTCATCAGAACAAAGAAATGTATACAGATTTGGAACAACTTGAGGGTGAGTAAATGAAGACAGAATTTTTATTTTTGTCCTTTAAATAAACTAAATCAGGCTGTTTTCGGGATAAATTTGGTGCTGGATGCTTTTCAACCTGGAAGTGACTTTAATGCCCAAAGGAATCATTTAAATGAATACCGCACTGCTCTAAATGGATAAAGTTGAATCTACATCACATGTTTTTTAACCTACTGTAGATTTAGGAGCACCGGAACTAATTTGTCTTACTAAACAGAAGTTAGTTGTATCACAATGTTTCACATTAAAGCGTATAAGGTCATATATCCTTCATTGTGTGTACATAGAAGTGATTCTGTTATTCTGTTTTGTTCTCTATTGGAGCAGAAAATGGTTATGGATCAAAGATGCCTTAATCATTTGATAAATTGCAAACTGAAAATCTACCAAGTCGGTGGTTTAAGAGCAGTTCCTTGTGAACAGGAATTCAGACTTTATTGTGGATGAAAAAGACATTTTGAGACACTCAAATGTATTATTTAAGAACTGTCACTACTGTCATAATGACATTATTCAGCTGAGCAGTGGCAAAGCCTCAAGGATCAATGGTTTTCCAAAAGAATTTGATAAAATATTGAAATACATTATGCAATTTCTTAGTCTCCTTATAAAAGCCACAATAAATGTATTACTGAAAAAATGACAAAGATCGCACCAAAGTGTAATATGTAACAACCAGTAAATTTTACTAAATCTCATAACTAAAGGTGCAGTGTATACTTTTTTGGAGGATTTATTGACGGAAATGCAATATAATATACATGTCTATGTCTTCAGAGGTGTATTAAGTCCGTACATAATGAAGCTTTATGTTTTTATTACCTTAGAATGAGCTATTTTTATCTACATACACCGCGGGTCCCCTTACATGGAATTCACCATGTTGTTTCTACGGTAGCCCTAAACGGACAAACTGCTCTACAGAGCGTGTTTCATAAATACGTTATCTCCTTCAGTAAAGAAGCGAAAACGTTACGACATCTTAGCCTCCGTAGTGCTTCGAAAGGGATGGGTGAGCGGAGGAGTGAGCCGTTGGTTGCAATTCGCAATCTCACCACTAGATGCCACTAAAATATCCACATTGCTCCATTAAATACCTGACCACAGTTTGAAAATGTCCCAAATATTACAGACATTGACTAGTGAGGTTTCATTTCTATCAGGCCAAAATTGCAATTAATATCTTAACTTGTCATATACAGGAGATTTACATCCATTCACTGGATGATTATGAAGTATCTGGTCATTTTGAACAGTGATACAGTAAGTATTTAAATTATATCACAAGGTTGTTTATAAACTTATTTTCCATCAGCTCTGGCTTAAAGAGCCCCTTTATTGTGAACATCACGCATAATTCATACTATTTCTAAGAATTGTATTACATCCCATGAGTTAAAATGAATTTATCAAAAACTTCTCCCAAACAACACTGATGAGTGACAGATGTTATTTGGAAAGCAAAAAAAAGTAGTTTTGGACAAAGTAAAACTAGGATTAAAATGTGTCCCAAGGCTACACCTACTCATCTGAAGTGAATTACACATCTGCAGAAAAATCTGATAGAAGATATTGCAATAGTCAAATTATCACAGGGCCTCTGTACTGGAAGCAGTCTGCTATTCAAGAGAAAGAACTTTATCCTTGAACATAACTGATGGTTTTGAGGAAAGAAAGAATATTATATTATTGAATAAAGTCTAAAATACTCAACATACCCACAGGTGGTAATACAGTAGAGAAGTGCAAGGTCTAGAGGAAACGGAAACTGCTCATTTGTGTAGTTATTTACTCACACACAGTATGAATTCAGTGGGTGCTGGTAGGATCTAGGACATATGCAAAGACTTCATGTTTTGAATACGTGCTCTGCTGTGTGCAATATGTACGACAAAAAAACAGGTGTACCTTTCTAAATTATGTTCAATCAAATACATTTGCACAAGGGAACTGAACGAGTTCAGGGAAGTTTAAAAGCAATGATACGTGTGAAATCAACATGAACATAATGTAGAAATATTAGCCCTTCATGATATGCTCCAGTGTTGACAAAGATGGGGGCATTCTGTTGAGATGTCTAATGATATGTTAATTATGATGATAATGATGATAAATGATGAAAGTTTTCGGCAGGCTTTTTACCCAAAAGAACACAAAAACTTAACACAAATTCTCTCTATATTATTGCCTATTTTGAGAACTACAGTATGACATTAAGATTTTTATTTACAACAAAATGACAAAAGACAATTGTACTAAAGACACAATGCAGTATTTCAATGTTTTTCTTTTTTAAAAGAAAGGTAAAAAGTAATTGCTGGTTGTACAGCTGTAATTTAAAATCTTGCACAGGATCTCTGAGAACAAACTTTGATCTTTCCAGAACTATGAAAAGATTTGAGCACTCTAAGGATGAATTGCTTAATTTTCACCTCCTCTTTTTAACATGATCTTCCCAGGTACTTCTCATTCTGTGCTATTGTTTCTCTTTCTCTTGCAAAAACACATGACAGACAGCAAAGAATGGAATTTTCTACAATAACACCACTGCCATTTTGCTTTACTATAATGCTTTGAGATGTCCTTTGGTAGTGATTTCGGTCTTTATATTTTTTCTTATTGTTGAGTCATGAACACTGAAACTTTCTGATGCTAGAGATGTCTACAGTTCTTTCAAAGTTTTTCAGGGATCTTTTAAAACTTCCAGCTTGAAGTGCCACTATGCCAGTGAAGAAACTTGGGACGGTTGGCCACATCTAAGCAAAATAACTTTGAGTCATCGTCAATGGTAAGGCCTTATACGCTGGTTCAATGAGGTCCAAGAATCTAAATAATGACTTTTTAACCCTTTCTAAATTCACGTTTTAACCACATATTTTTTCTTCAGCTGTCTTGGAATGTTCTTTAACGTTCTGTGTACTCTTTTAAGAAGCCACTTCTCTTTGATTAAATGGTTTAATATATAAACCGTTTCAATTCACAGGACTGACAGCAGTAAACCCTGCTTGTGTTCAGTCTCCTAAATTTAACTACCAACTCAAATTTTCCTGCAAGCCCTTTTTTTACAGGGGTAATACGGATAATTGGCGACTTTTATCTATTAAATACATTTAGTGTTTTATCAGATCTCACCAGCCAAAGTATTTCATTAAACATTTTATTTCATGATCAAACCTTCCCAATCAAAGGGAGAAAGCAAATGCTTTTTCACTGCACCATATAGAAATGCGAAATGTTACTTTAGTTCAAGTTTCCACCTTTTAACTGTGGAAGATGCACATAAATGTAATTTGTAACAAATCAAACAGAAAAGGTCTCTAAAGGCCTTTAAATATTTAAAGATGCTATATGTATGTGAGTTTTTCTCGAGTAATACCTGCTCGCTTTCCTCTTCTCTCTCTGTGTTCTCCACTTGTGGTAGTAGGAGCTTTTTATCCTGATGCAGTAGAAAGCAGTAAGTACAGCGGGGAGAAGCACTAGAAAAGCAAAGAGCAGCCCAACAACCAATCCCACCTGACCTGAGAACAGATATAGAATGTACAGCGACTGTTAGACAAGGGTCAAGAACAATCACACAGAGAAACGCTTACCAAACATCTCTCCTCTTGAATAATTGATACAAGACCCTGCATGTGTGCAGCACTGTATTCACTCTGGACTCTTATAATATCTAAAGCTGTCTTTGGAATAATGCACTTTTATACTACTCTCTGAAGTATACATTATGTATAATGTGCATTGTATGCGATACGACATTTGCCAAAATGTGCTTTATGACTGCGCAACCAGAACACAATGAATACTGCATCCCACAATGCACTGCACTAGACCTTGACCTTTATTGTCTAGATTGTTCATTTCTTTCTTCTTTGTTTTGCCAATTGACTAATTATTTAATTGGTTAACCAAAGATTAAAGGGATATTTCACCCAAAAATGAAAATTCTGTCATCATTTATTCAAACCTGTATGACTTTCTTTCTTCTGCAGAACACTGAAGAAGATATTTTTAAAAAGTTGGTAACCAAACAGCGCCGGCATTAATATACATCTATTGTATGGACACAAAAACAATGCAAGTGAATTGGTGCCAGTTAACAACATTCTTCAAAGTATCTTCTTTTTTGTTAAAAAAAGAAAGAAACTCATACAGGTTTGAAATGACACAAGGGTGAGTAAATGATGACAGAATTTTCATTTTTGGGTGAACTATCGCTTAAAGGCATTTTTCTTTTTTTTACTTTTTGTGAGTTTTCTTAAAAAAAGTTTTATTTCTGAAACGATACCTGGACATAATGTGCCTAGTGAGGTCAAGTGAAAATAATGTAGCATAATAGTGTCTGAAATATTTGTAAATGCATTTAGTATATTATTACAAATATGCTATATATATATATATATATATATAATATGCAGTATTCAGTATTTAGTGTGCAGTATTCAGTATTTTGAACAGAATTTTTTAACACATCCTATACGACTGTGGCAGAAGCAGTCACGTGTTAAATCAAACGAGCAAAATTAACAAAATACCAACCTGAATTCGCAAATATTCGCAACAAGAATTCGCAAATATTTTACAATTCGTATGAATTGTACAATGCAGATTGTACAAAAACATGCCATTATTAGAAAACAAACATTGAAGCCCTAACCACCACTGACGTGAAAGCAAACCGTACCAAAACGTACAAATAAAATTGCACTAACTCAATGAATAAGCCATCTGGTAAAATAGTTACAAATTCCTACGAGTTTGTGTTGAAAGCACTGTGTTTAGAAATTCTTAGATTGCTCTTGATTCAAAGACATCACTGGTCTGGGTTTTAAGAGGAACAGTCTTAGAAGTCGGACAGCTGAGATTAATGATCAAGGTCACATCATGAAAGATGTGTGATATAGATATAGTGCCCTATTGTACACCCGGCGCAACGAGGCGCAAGGCGCAGCGCATGTGTTTTTACTAGTTTCCGCCCCACGCAGTTCTCATTTTCCCGTCCTGCGCTGCGTTGTTTAAATAGCAAATGCATTTGTGCTCATTTGTGCGCCCATTGGCGTGTTGGTCTAAAAAAGAGGTGTGCTCAGGCGCATTGTTGGCTCGTTGCTATTTTGAGGAACTGAAAATAGACTGCGCCATAGACCAACTCAAACCTGGTCTAAAGTCTAAAGCAATATTTTTTTTGTTTAAAAAAAGAGCGCATTAGTAGAAAATGCGCCTCTGGGCGGGTCCACATACAACGCGCTTTCACTTGACTTATTACACAGAGGGAAGCGCAGCAGCACACAAACATGCCAAATATAAAAAATAAATGGATTACAATGTAAAAGATTATTATTGTGTACATAAAGATAAAAATGCGTTTCGTAGATGCGTTTCCTTTCTACAGAAGCGTCCAGTCTTTGCTCTTGCAAATTCCGCCGTGTAAGTAGCGAATCCGCCATGGCGCGAGCGCAACTGGCTCTTAAAGGAAACGAGAGATGAGACTCAGATTGGTTTACTGCACGTTACGCCCAAAAAACACCCATTACTCATTAAGAGAATCGGGACAACCCATTTAGACCATGCGCCTGGGCGCGCCGACCGTTTTCCCGTCGTTAAATTAGCAAAAGTGGATTCGGACACGCCCTGAGTGCACCTGCGCCGTGCACTTTAAACCATGCGCTTAGATCGTGAAAATAGGGCCCGTAGAGTGAAAACAGAATGAGCAAACAAAATCTCAACTGATAAAATCTCAGATCAATCTGTCTTGAAGATGGATAAAACGGAATAATGTGAGAAAAAGTGAAGGCAGAATCATTCTCACTGTAAGCTGAAGGTTAACTTACTTTCGTACTGTATAGGACCACTATCCACGCTGCCACCCAGTCCTGGTTTCTGACAGTAGGGTGGAGCCCATCCACGGTTACAGTGACAGTTCCCGTTACTGTTACACATCTGCATGAAAACCACAGGAAAAGATATTTAACAGGGAGGTTTTGGGTGTAACTTCAACATGCCTTTTATTTTGTGAATTGTGTTCTTAAAAGGAAAAGTGATTTTTTTCAATCATTTACTGAGCCTGATGTCATGTATAGTGAAACTTGTGACTGCCAACATTTTCAGCTGACTCTAGTTTAAACATCAAAGCTGGAGCTGTTATCTGGAGCACCATATCATTTCTGCTCTATGTCAGAAGTCTTCCATACGACGGTTTTGTGTCCAGAACTCTCAAATGTCATTCATATGGACCAGATTTATTTCAGGAGTCCCTGTGACTATCCACCTTTGTTGTCTTGAAAAGAGCAGTCTGGCATTTAGACGGATAATTATTTTGCTCTACAGAAGAAAGAAAACTATTCCATGTTCTACTGCATTATATAACAAAATATTAAGTCAATTGGTATCCGCAAGCAAATATATAGATATAAAGCGTTTTTGCGATTATTACAATTCATTGTTTTATATTTTTAAATGCAACACTTTTTTTGCAATGAACTGCAAACATGTGCTTTTTGCTATCTATTGCAATGGCATTCATATATTTCTTTGTCTGACTTCAAATACTTTTCGCAACCAATGTACTGTAAATTAATCTTTAGTTACAGTAAAATCATACGCTCCCATTTTACCGATCCCTATTTTCACTACGACGCATGCAACATTTTTCGACAAGCCTTTTAGAGTACAGGGCAAATACAGAATACACCAGCTTTCATCTTAATGGAATTTTTTTAACGTGGAATATTTTACACGCTTCAATCTCACCCAGAGGCAAGACAGGCAGAGCGGACGGGAAAGAAAATGTGCTGTGTGCAAATACCACGATCACTCACTTTATTCACCATCCACACACTTCCCTAAGCCATACAATCAATACGAATCAAATGATAATGCAAATGAACAATAAAAAAAGCACTTTCTGAATCTCTAATCTCCCCTGAAAGACCTGCTGTATTTGGCTGCCCTTTCAAAAAGCGTCTGGGTAAATAAGCAAGAAATAAAGAAATCAGAGAAAAGCCGACAAAAGCGTGAGGCAGAGAGGGCAAAGGGATTAAGAAAGACAGGATCTGAGTTTATACAGCTCGGAGGCTGTTTACGACCGTTTGACCAGAAAATACACAAATCAAATGCTATAGCCTTGCTAATATAAGAAAAGCATTGGTTTTATTAGAGGCAGTACGTGTCAGAGAGGAGTGACCCGGAGGGCGGCTTTAAAGGAATTAAAGGTGTGAAATCGGCTATGAGTCAGTCTGCGTTAAACACGAACTCTTATGAAAGGCGTTGTTAATATTTTGTGATTCACAAAATGAAAAATAACACTTTTTACATCACTGATGTTTTTAAGGTGTAGTTCTGACATAACCCAAAAAATGTTTTTGTGACCCATCAATTTATTTAGGGGGGGGGTCTCTTGGTTGAATAGATTTAATATTTTTTGGCATATGGTTATGATTTTAGTTCCTCAAAAAGAAATGTAACACAAAAGAAACTGTCCTGCGCCTCCCTGTTGCTCAGTTTAAAGGCCAATTCACACTGATCCAACAAACACATTATTTATAAATCAGAATATGGTGTTTATTGGCGTTTGTTGGATCAGTGTGAATTAGCGTTAACACATTATCACGTCTTTCCAAAGAAGGATTCTGTATGAGCCTGGTCATCAAACTATCCTGGTATCTTTTGGATAAAAGCATCTCCCAAATACGTTCATGGAAATCTTTTTGCAGCCATGCCATCCTTTGCTACCTTTGTGATCTGGTCGTTTAAAGCAGTAAAATAAAAAATGTATTTTACAGTATATGACCACTCACCCCTTGCCTGTGGCAGCGAGCGATGCAGGTTTCTAACTCGGTGAAAGAGGCATTTTGACATCGACGGTCCCTGCACACCTAATGGCAAGCGAAACAGAAGTCCATTTGATCACAAATGCAAAACAAACACACTTTCATTGCACAGCTCTCTAGATCTCTTCACTCTTATGTGAAATATTTTTCTGCAAATTTTGTCTTTGGCAACCAGTTTCCCAAGTCTCTTTTCTCACATAAGAAACCATTTCAATTTAAAGCAATATTTTATGTTTGTATATATATTTTATTCTGAATTGTGACCCTACACCACAAAACTAGTCATAAGGATACATTTTTTGACATAATCTGAAAGCTGAATAAATAAAAGCTTTTCAATGATTTATGGTTTGTTAAGATAGGAAAATATTTGGCTGAGATACAACTATTTGAAAATCTGGAATCCGAGGGTGCAAAAAATAAAGTTTTGATATATTAACGGTAGGAAATTTACAAAATATCTTCATGGAACATGATCTTTACTTCATATCCGAATGATTTTTGGCATAAAAGAAAAGGAAAATTTTGACCCATACAATGTATTGTTATAATTACCACAAATATGCCCATGCCACTTGTGACTGGTTTTGTGGTCCAGGGTCACATATTTCATGTGTGTTTATGTGTTGTATACTACGTTTACAACATGAACAAATCCAAGAAAAAAACTTGCCTTCCCCTCTCCACATTTGGTGCCAGTCATGACGAGTCCAGGGTCCGGGAGATCGCCCTGTCCATCCTGAGTGCTGTAAACATACGTGCCCCGGCACTTGAACTCACTGTCATCTGTGCGAATGGTGGTGTCTATGGACACAGCATTGGTGCCCTTTGGCTTCTTGGCAGCACTGTGACACTGTATCTTGCCACATTTGGCATCTCTGTAAGATTTCATATGAGAGTTAAGATTCCTGCATAAATTCAGCCATGGCAAAAGCAAATATGACACTTTTCCACCATGAAAAAATAATTAGGGTTATTTTTAATAAATTTAATAAATGGTTATTTTAGGCGACTGATATGATGTCAGAATTAATTAAATCGACAGGCTTTTCATTTAAACATTTTCAAGTCCCTAAATAAATCTCTTTATAGACTTAAACATGTGACTTAATATGTTTTTGACCTAAAATAATCTCACTCAATTCACTGATATCTTTTAGGCTACAGGGACACTTTCTGCATGCAATTCAATTTCCAAATCCATTTCTTCAATAATAAAGTGTACAGTTCATGACTGCTGATGTGGACTTTGTGATTTGACAGTCCTCATGTCAAGTCAGCAACTTAAACAGGAAACAGCACAGGGCTGTTTAATGCAGAGAAATCCCACCTCTCACCTTTTCTCACACTTCACATAGTTGCCATGACTGTCCTTGCCACAGTTTCCAAAGGCGTTTCCTGCCGCGTTCACATCCTGAAAGCAGGCGTCATGCGCTGGCTGTGCACCTGGACAAAATCACTTACTCTATTAAACCCACATTATCTCTCAGAAATGCCCATTTCAATCACGTTTTCAAATAGACTCTTACTGTGTGAATGGGAAATTGACCAACTGGCTTGACGCCAGTAGCTAATATTTAGGTTAAGATAACATCATGGAGAAATATGTTGATATCAACAGTCACCAAACCGTGTTTTAACTGCAAAATGTTTAAGGTAATGCCATCGTTTTAGTCTGCCACGTATGTGTAAAAACACCAATTATTTTAAGTATTCCAAAATTAAACAAAAACTGAAAAGTGTTCTATGTGTAAATATGAAAACATCTGTTACGTGCATTTAACCTCAAACATGTCACTCCACCTCCCCACCTGCAACTGCACTAATGACAAAGTAAATCTACTCTGAGACAGCCAAAAAGCCTCACTGGACGTGAGCCCAGAACACACTGGAGGTGTACAGCCAACTGCATTGAGCTCTCAGTAAATAATCAACATCAAGCACTATTTGATCATTAGTGCTGACTAAACACTGAAAGAGCTCAATTAGCATTCATAAACACAAGTTTTGAAAGGTTTGTTTAGGGATAATAGAAACAGAGACGTTTGGCATCAGATTCAGTCTACAAAAAACATTTTGAACATGTTCCCATGGTAAGACCGTGTTTTTGAAGTATCTTGAAATAGAATTCAACTAACATGCAAATGATGATATAAATCAGGTAATTCAGCACCATGACATACCGAATCAAAGTACAATAATATTACTATTTGAAAACGTCATTGTACTGCCGCATTATTATTTTTAGTCATTTTTAATAACATGAAAAATCTTATGTATATAAAAAGACAGAGCTGTACTGTGAAACTTGCGTAACATTTGAGATTTTTCAGATGTAAAAATATCTTCATTGAATCCTATATATATTAAATATATTGCTAGTATTAATTTAATATATTTATATGTTTATTAAATTCATATTTCCTGAATGTAATTTTATTTAATCATTTAATTGATTATTTATTACTTTATTTTATTATTATTTGCATTATTGTTATTATGGTAACACTTCACAATAATATTGTATTTGTTAATAGTAGTTAATGCATTAAAGGGGGATGCAACAGTGTTTCATGCATTCTAACGTATTTACAATGTAAAACGTGCTGTCTTCTCATGCTTAACATGGTCAACTTGGCAAAAAACGAGTTGGGCTTATTACGTAGTATTTCTGTGCTCGATACACTCCCCCACCGTCCGTACAGGTTTCAGAAATTGTTTTTCGAACATGAAAATCCGTTTCATAACAACTTTTCTTAGTCCCTTATTGGACAATTCTCCCGGAAAAGCACGCGGCACGCCCACTCGTCAACCAAGGAGAGCAGGAGAAGGAGCATGTGCACACGTCACTTTCACTTGTGTGCAGGAGAGAGAGTGAACTACGTTCGTGATGTTCAGCTGTGTTTGTTTGTTCACTGCATTTGGGTGATGAATGTTATATAAACGGTGGATATAACGCTGGATTTGGAGATCGTTTGAACATGAACCGCACACCGAAATTTAAGGGTATTCTACTGATATTTGAAGGGTACGATACTATTCTGTAAATACTCAAGATTAACATGAGATATAGATAGAGTTACGGCCACTTTAACTAAAATAAACTAACAATGAGTAATATAGCTTTTCAGCATGCATTAATCTTTGTTAATGTTAGTTAATGTCAATTTAATTGTTCATGTTAGTTCATGCATGGTGCATTTACAATGTTAACAGATACTGCTGAAATTAACATGAATGATGAATTAATGCTAAAAAACGATATTGCTCATTGTTAGTTCATGTTAGCTAATCAATTAATGTTTATTGTTGTTAGCAAATACAACATTATTGTAAAGTGTTCCATTATTATTGACTGATTATCAGAGGTGGGTAGTAACGCGCTACATTTACTTCGTTACATTTACTTGAGTAACATTTTGGAAAATATGTACTTTTTAAGTAAAATTAAAAGTGTGTACTTTTACTCTTACTTGAGTAAATTTCTCATAGAAAATCTGTACTTTTACTTCGTTACATAACTTACATTGCGTGACGTTCCTTCGTTCCTTCATTTTAAAATATGCTTTTTAAAACGCATTGTTTATTTCAAGGTTGTCGTCTCTTTTTACGGGCATTCCCGAGTGATCGATTCTTTTGAGTCGATTCCTTTGAAAGCTTTAATTGAACAATGGGCAAAACCATTTGAATAGGCTAATGAATCAGTTCAAATGATTTGTTCAGTTCGCAGCACGATCTGAATCATCTGAAGCAGGATTACTCACTCCTCGTAGCGCGAAACTTAAGAACACGCAGAACACAAAGAGCGTTGGATGAAGTGGATATTAATCTATATCTATACAATCAAAACTGCAAATGTGTCATATTGTTTGCCAGCAATGATAAATGCCCGCCATATGCGCGCACCCGCGCGACCTGTTCGTCAGACACAGCAACATGCGCGTTACCTGTCAGACACAGAGACGTGGGCTTGCAGAAATATACATTTGAAGAACAGAAGGAAGAAAACGTGTTGATGGGCGTGTGGTTCACTGTTTACTGTTTGTTTACAAGTAAGAGCGCTTCACAACACACACGTGACACAACACGAGAAAACACGAGCTTTGTTCAAAAATGTGTATTTCATTTAAGAGAGCACTGCAGATGCTCTAGATCATCTTAGGAAATGCTCTGAGTTTAGTTAATGCTTTAGTTTGATATGGTCTATTATTCTAAATAAGTTGTGTAAACTACATTGACATCAGGACTAGATGAAATTTACAGAAATGCTTGTCTCTTCTGTGTTTGTCTATTCTTTAGTCTCTCTAGTATATTGCAAAGATATCCGCTTATGATAATTAAAAATATTGATTCAAATGTAATATTAAAACATTGGCGTTAATATTAATTTAATGTAGTAGGCCTATATAATCAGATACAAAGTAACTAAGTAACTAGCTACTTGAGTAGTTTTTTCATTGCATACTTTTTTACTTTTACTCAAGTAATTTTTAAAATAGTGACTTTTACTTTTACTTGAGTAACAATTTCTCTAGTTACTTGTACTTTTACTTGAGTAAAGATTTTGGCTACTCTACCCACCTCTGCTGATTATTGTAATTATGTGCAAAAATCGAACAGTGTGGTGTTTTGACACTCAAAACTAAAGGAACCCGCACTTTAGATTAGGGTCCAGTTCTCACTATTAACCAACTATTA
This sequence comes from Triplophysa rosa, assembly GCF_024868665.1. Lineage (NCBI taxonomy): Eukaryota > Metazoa > Chordata > Actinopteri > Cypriniformes > Nemacheilidae > Triplophysa > Triplophysa rosa. The sequence continues at coordinate 31,061,648 of NC_079890.1, forward strand.
ACGATGACTTTTGCCTCATTAAACTCTAATTACTGTGTATAAGGTAGTTGTTAGGTTTAGGTTCTGGGTAGGATTAAGTGATGTAAAATAAGGTCATGCTCATGCAGAATAAGGCATTAGTATACGTACTATTAAACAGCCAACAAGCATGCTAATAAGCAACTACAAGTAGTTGATAGTGAGAATTGGACCCTAATCTAAAGTGTTACCAGGAACGCAAATTCAACCCAACTGATTTCCAACGAACTCTGAATAACCTGGATTCACTGAATGTAATTTCTCTACAAACCAAAGGCAAGAGCACAGAGTAAAACAGCGTGTTTCTCACCGTAGCCCCATAACTGCAGGCACTGCTGCTCATGGGTCAGACACATGCCATTGTAGCAGTAGGCACGACCGTACTGACAGGACGACCCGTCCAGCTGGTAAACATTAGCGGGACAGTAGGGTGAACCTCCTGTGCAGTATTCTGGTAGATCGCAGGCGCCGGCCTGTCCACGGCACATGGTGCCAGCCTGCTTCAGCTGCGGACAGAGGGCGTGATAATGAAACTGGAGGACTTTGATAAAAGAGAGAGAAAGAGCAGGTGGTGGGCAGACTTGAGAAAGAAAGTGGATATGAAACACACTAAGTGAGAGTCACAATACAGAGGGAGGCGGGGGAGAGAGAGAAGTAAATAGATAGATAAATAGTTAGGCACCTTGCAGTCCTCACAGCAGACCCCGTGGGCACACTGCGCATCTGCCTTCAAAGTGCAATTGCTGGGGTGGCAGCAGTCATTGGTGCACTCCTGCCGGAGACGAAACACACACACAAAAACACACACAGTTTATAAATAAATTGAAAGTAAATCACCATATATCCTTGAACTCAAAGTTGTGAAAGTACTATTTTAATTTGTATTATTTTTATATCCATTCATCCAATACACATCAAATATGAAAGCCTGCTGTTCATAAATGTCAGTTTCTTTTCATAGCCAGTAATTAATATTTTTATATAATATTCATATTTTTATAACACATGGCAGTTTCTCTTGCAATCAACATATGGCTTTGAACTCATGCGGTCAGTCGCTTAGTGCAAGCCGTGAACACACACGCACACACGCACGCACGCACGCACACACACACACACAAATATAATTATACCATACAGCTGAAAATGAATAGGGGTTGGGAGCAAGTGTCTGTGTGATATTTTTGTGTGTACACATACACACACATACATCAACTGCTACACGCCTTGACATCATTTCAGAGCAACGTACATCAAGCGTAACAGACAGCTATGATTATCGTACGGGCAATAACTAAATGCTGTGATTCACTGAATATAATAAGAGAAATACACTCATTGGCAGCAGTCCTGCACCACCTATTTTTGAGTATTCAAAGTGTAGAAGGTTGGCAAATTAGGGAGGTTTGCATTAAGATTTTCTGAAAGGCAAACCAAGTATTGTTTTATTGAATGTACGTTTGGCATCCAGATGTTTACATACTGACTAGAAGTTACAGATGATACTTCAGTCTACCGCCAGCAGATGGCAAATCAGCCACCCATTATATGAGCAATGACAGGCTGTCAAACACAGCTTTACGTTTCTTCCCTCCACGCACACACTGACACGCAAGCAGATGTAAAACGCAAACATTTTTTGTGTGTCACTCTTTGTCATGCTATTTGTGTTCTGCAAAATTTCTGCCTACCTTCCAGCTAATAATAAAACAGTTATCAAAAGTTGCTTACACACACACACGCACGCTATGATAATTAATAATAAAGAAGTCAACTGTATTATTAATAATGTTTAAAATCAATAATTCTTTGAGTTAAAAATAGTTTTTATACTACTCATTTCAAAGCAAGGTAGCAGTCATAGGTGTGCAACAGTCATTTTCCTACACCGCTGAATGTGGCTCATCCAATCAGAAAATAAATCAAATCCATTTTAACAATGCAGATCGAGTTTTGATTTATTTCTTGTATTACAAACCCTCCACTGATCTCTGAAAATGATTAATTCATGATTGGTCTGATTCAATATTCTCTAAATCAATAAGTAATTCTATTCAATAATTCATTTAGGCACAAATCACCTCCGGTTCTCCGCAGTCACATTCCTCCCCATCCTCTACAAAGCCGTTTCCACACCTTTTGCCCCCGACCAAATCCTTCATGTTGGGCATGTTGAACAGACACATCCCGCCTCCCTTCTGGAAGTAGTTGTCCAGGTCTTTTTTGCTACATCGGCTGAAAACTTTCGGGAATGGATGTCTGTGGACGATCATAGAAAATAACTTTTTCTTGAATAACAAGTGACAATAAAACAACAAATAATAAAATATCTGCACAAACATTTTTTAAATTATGGAGGAAACAACTTAAACCTAAAGTGATGCTGTCAGCCCTTAATATTTATTTAATTAATTATTTTTGAGATTAATGGTTGATCAGTATGTTTTCCAATACCAAATTCTTGGATGGTTATGATTGTTCCCCACAGTTCTTACTATGTGGTTGCAGATTTGCCTCCAATTGTTTGTGTTAAAGGGATAGTTTTACCCCAAAACAAGAATTTTGTTATTTATTCATCCTCATGTCATTCAAACTTGTATATGACTCTTTCTTATGTGAAACACACACACGCAAAAAGATCTTCTGAGAAATGTCTCAGTGGTTTTGTGTCCATACAATGGGGTCAAGGTTTGGAACTATGTGAGGGTAAATAAAAGAATTTACATTTTTTGCTGGACTATCCCTTTAAGTCCCAAAACAACAACAATGCCATAGCTTGATGACGCTGTGAAGGAGCGTGGAATGATGGGATCTGTTGTCTTCAACTCCACCGCTGATGGCCATCAATCAGACGGGAACGAGAAATCATGTTAGCGGATGAGGTAAAGTAATAGTTTTATAAATGTTGCGTATAATTGTGGTCCATAAATAAGTGACTGCTCGAAACAAGCTAGTGGCTTGCTAGACGCTAGACACTACTTCCGCATTTGTCCACGACACTGTTGTCATGCGGTTTCTACGTCAGTAAAGGCGGTAACAAAGGGGAACGCGGATATGACGCCATTGACAGGCGACTGCACAGCCCCGTGTCACTGTTTAGAATGGCGATTTTCTCACGATTTACAAGTAGTTGGAAACATTTGAGATAATGTAAGTACTCAGCTGAACAAAATATATAACACTAGCTTAGTGGTTTTGGGATATTTTACAGCAAAATGGTTACAAACTGCACCTTTAAAGACGGAAGAGATTTTGTCAACCTCCATGACATCTCCTCCGATCATCTGCCTTTCCTCTCTTCCACTGTCAACACATTCTTATCTAGCAAACGTTTCTCATCAGACCTCAAGAAAGTCCACATAACCCCCTCCAACAAGAAACCCACCTCTTAACTTAATCTCACTTTTCCCATTTGGAATGTGCTGTACTCAACCAAACGTTAACCTTTCTTATCAATAACACCCTACCTGAACCCTATCCATCGAGCTCAATTCGCTCTAAACTCCTCTCCTTGAACAAAGCGCATCAGCATATACTTGTACTAATGCTGTCATCAACAGCACCTGAACAGTATATTTGAGGTTTTCTTAAGACATTAATAGGAAAATAGCCAAAACAGAACATATATATACAGCCGCGGAACAAATAAGAGACCATTTCAACATTCAAAAACAGATTTTCCAGTCTATGTCTGCCCTGAGTATCATGGACTTTTATGTTACTTCCTGTCCTGTGCCATGTTTTGTAGTCCTTTGCAGTTTTTCGTGTTAATTGGTGTTTCTTGTCATCTTGTTAAGCTTGTTCTTCCCTATGTATATATAGCCCTTGTGTTTCATTTGTGTTTGGTCAGTCGTTGATGCTTCATGTTCTTTGTTATCCTGAGGCCTATTGCACAAAGCTGGTTTTAGTTTTTACCCAGGTAAGTTTGCGTTTAGTTTGTGCATACTCTGTGTTTTCGGGCTCAAGAAGGTGGGTTGGTTTGGAGCGGGTTTCGTCGCCATGGTAACTTACGCCACACGGCTAACTTGCTCCGGAGCAGTTTTTATTCTGGGTTAGAGATCGCAAACCAAAACTGGACCAATCAGCTGTGAGTAAAGTGACATATATCTGAGGCAATAAAGCCACTCCCCTCGTATCTATTGCTCCAAATTAAAGAAGTTTAAAGTGATAAGATGTTAGAGGGAAATCTTTTGCTGCTAATTGTTTATATTTATATTTTATTGATTATAATTATGTATAATTCATATTACTCATATAAATATGAATCAATTAATAATATACTATTAAAATGTCAATTTAAATAACTATACACTGTAGGTATAAATACAAACTTCAGCTTTTTAAAGTAATGAAGCATACGTGTTTTCATTTGACCTTTTTGTGAACCTATATCAAATATTTAAATTTGGTTAATTCACTTGCATTGATATAGTCAGTAGTTGTCTTCTCAAACTTCCACTGCAGCAGTGTTTATTCCTGCCTGGTAATGTGTTTTTAATTCAGGAGATTTCTTCATCTTTAACAGAAAAGTGAATTGCGCTTACACTCGTGAGAAGTCAATTAAACTGATGCTTTGTGTTCCGTGTGATTGGCTGTACACTTTCAGGTGCACGTGCCTCACAAACTCTGGATCTAACCTGAGTTGACAGAGAAAGTTTATACCAAGCGTTGTGCAACAGCTGAACCTGATCTAAACCAGCTTGGGTTTGTCTGGTTTTGTCAACCCGAAACTTACTCTGCAACCCGGAGTTTGTTCATCTCGCTTTGTGCTATAGACCTCTGGTTTGTTTCTTTTGTCTTTCTTTTTGTTTAATAAATGTTCAACTGCATGTGGATCCGATGCCCTGACTGGTTCATGCATTGTTACAGAACGACTGACCAAACACAACTGAAACACAAGGGCATATATACGCAGTGAAGAACAAGATGAGAAGAAACACCAATTAACACGAAAAACTACAAAACATGGCACAGGACAGGAAGTAACAAAAAGGCCATGATACACAGGGCAAACATAGACTGGATCGTGACAGAAGACATAAACCAGGTTTCCATTACAGATTTGCGCAAAATTTAAGCGATTTTCTAAATGTCAATTAAAACTATCGCGGAATGACTGAGTTTCCATTAAATGATGTTATGCGATTAAAGTGTATTTTGATTCTTCACACGATAATTCATCCTGGCTGAACTTCTTCTTTGTACGTTTAATGGCAGGTTGCAAACAAGCTTTAGTGTCACCTACTGTGATGAAAGAGTGAAGAGAAATGTCTATTTTTTCATATTACCTCACTGTTCCTAATAACTCTCCATACTGCACTCACTTGTTTTCCTGCATTTGAGCCATCATCTAAGATATTACTTAATGTCAATTCCTTACATCATATCTTTCCAAATGTTCTGCCAAAACATACCGTGAATGGTCATGTGACTTTTTGTATACGCCAGGTGCCTTGTAAATACGACAAAAAGTGTTTCCATTGCAGTTTTTGCGTAATATGCCTTTATCGTATTGCCTCAAAAAACACCTCATACGAGCGTGAGAACTTTTTTGCGATACATGGGAGTTTTTGCGAAATTTACGCGATTCCATTGGGCATATTTTCTCAATTTCAATTCGCGCATTTTGAAGGGCAATGGAAACCTGGCTATAGACTGGATCGTGACAGTAGGTATGTGTTTAGGTAAAATATCATTGTTAGAAGAAAATGAAAACTGGAAATAACAGAAAAAACAGAAAAGATGTTTTGTACTTTTTTCAGACCTCATATACTGCAAAGAAGACAAGTTCATATCCACTTTTAAGTAATACAACAGTAATATTTCTAAATGTATTTAGGAAAAGTAAAAAAAAAATGTAATGTGATAACCTTGATTTTTATCAGTTTTCATGCGCCTTGTCATGTTGTCAGTCTTTCGCATTGCTGTTGGATGACTTTAAGTCACTCCTGAGGTTTGATTTTATTGATATTCAACAGACACTGGACTGGAATGGCCACAGTACATCTAGAAATCCTGATTAAATATAAAATTTGGAATGGTCTCTTCATTTTTTCTGTGGCTGAATACATACAATTAATGACAGCAAAGCCATCATTTTTGTCCTGTTGCAAAAGTGAATAAGCTTTAATGAATACACAAACTGTATGATTTATTTATGCATGATATCTAAAGATAATTACTTCATTTGCATAAAGCAAACCATAAAGTCGTTAGCTTCACATTAGTGGACTATAAACTCTGTCATATATAACAAATGAATATGATTAAAAACACCGCTCTAAACCTAAAACCATTCTCTATCATCTATTGCACAGTTGTTTTCTGCTATTTCCTATATGAACACCCCACCTCCAATGTCACAACTTCGCAACGTGTCCATCATTAACAACTCACAAGTTTCATCATTCGTCATTCATGTCACTAACTGTTCATATCTAAGCTGGCAGCTTTTTCCTTTTTATGTTTTCTGGTTCATAATATGTCTTGGAAAACAGTTCTCACCAAGTCAGCAGTAGTGTAGCGCTCCCCCAAACACTCTCAAAACGCGAACCCCTGCTGCTTCCCATTTGTATTAGAAATATTCCAACAAATGCACAGGAGTCAACTACATGCCCCCCCTTTTTTTTTCAAATTTGAGGTTTCGGAACGGATCTCAGCGTGCCTGTCTAATATGTGCTTCTTTTGTAAATAATTTAGACAGAATCTTCATCATATGACCAGAACTGGTTAAAAGTTACAATGGCGTCATTGATAGCAGCACACAAACTCAATGTCTACCCGTCACCTCAAGCTAAATCTTAACAAAGCTGAGCTCTATTTCCCTCACCGCATGCCCCTCGCTCAACATTCTGGTTAAAGGTCATGCAGTCACTGCCATCGCAAGCATTTTCATTATCAGCATATAGACTGGTCCACTCTGCATCTTATTCTGTCCACTAAGAAAGAAACTCAAGTAAAGTACTCAGTCATGCTGCAGATGTTTTTACGAATGTAAATGTAGAAAAATACCCATCCTTACCCTGTGGCTGCTGCCATCACACATCCACCCTGCTCAGCAGTGGCTTCCACACAACAGCCTTCATGGTCGTGGCTCATGCCAAAGTTATGGCCGATCTCATGTGCCATGGTGGCAGCCGCCCCAATGGGCAATTCCGAATGATCCTGGAGGAGAAAACTTTTTAATATACCACCCATAACAAACGTTGCAATAAATGAAACGGCACGTCAAAGCCATTAACTACTTTTAGGGTCTGTCTAAAATGACGAATTGAATACACAGCATTAAAGTATTTACAGTTCTTTTGCTTTCCTGCTACAGATTAATTGTTCTTCATAATGGAAAAAAGCCTATTTATAGCCCACAGGCAACTGTTTCTCTATACCAAAGTGCATCAGTTCCAACACCACGGTAAGTAAATGGCAGAAGAAGCCCAGAGGACATCTCTGATCTCCTAAGACATCTTGGATATGTTACAATGATGCCATAAATTGTAGAGTATGTCAGGTTTTTTTACCTGCAGGTGGTAATTTAAGTACCTTGGCCGGGGAAACGGCCTTTCCTTTATCTTCATAACGCAACACAAACAAAAACACACACATCAGACGCTCATACATATTTTCTCTTCCCGAGAACAGGAGCATAAACTGATATCTTTGCAAAGGGCTTGCCGTGTTGATTTTTACAGACAGCGCTGATAATACCTCCACCGCAACGACAATAATGAAATATGACATGCAGTTGTATTTCAAATTACTTTGGATGGATTTTCCATCAGTTAAATTCCACCTTAAATATCACATTGTCCTTGTGATGCGGGATCTGAGGCTTTCGGGGGACCAGCGGGGGTCCGCTTGAGATAAGCACTGCATTCTCAAACACGGATCGACCCAGACAAGACCAAAGTCTCACAGCGGGCATTTTCAATGCATTACAGTGTATATCACGTTAAACCATTTCTTTGTTTATTTTCCTATTTAAATGTGACAATTTATGTTCAAATGGATTCGTTACACAGAAATTTCTTTTAGCGAGTCAATATTGAAAATACTTTAGTATGTTATATAGACGAAATCTCATGCTCAAGATTTTCACTGAGCAACCAGTGATTCACGTCAAGCATGCATTCAAAATATGCTTCTCATGTAACTCAAAGATCTAAGCGCGCTATACTGATATAATGTAGTACGACCCCATCCGTTTGCTCATATTAAGCTGGAAGGCTTCAAGCCTCATTAGCATTCCGCAAAGTGTCTCTATCCGGTCGCACAAACTAATAGTCAATAAACGGCTAATCAGATGTGTGTGAGCTATTGATCCTTTATCAAAGCCCCTGCATGTGCCACGTACAAACCCACGCACACTATACACACACTGTTTACAAGCCCGTTACAGAAGCGCTTTCTTACCACGTTGATGCCGCCCGAGTTCTCGTGACTGCACATTCCCTCCAGCGGCGCCATGCCAATAGTGGTGCCCTTGAAAATCACACCACTTAGGAGAGAATGACAAAACGGATAACAAGTTTAGATATACACGTATATCAAACAACTATTTCATTCTACAGCATTTTTAGGGAAATAGCATGAGCACATGTAAATTTAGTATTTGAACATGTCAGTCATACTATTCCTTTAATGTCATTGCATTAGACAATAAAATATTAAACCAAATGAAGGTTGAACAGAGATATGTCAAGCAAAGTATTTCTCAAAAAACAGAAACGAACGATGCCCAAACTTGACTTCCGGTAGACATCCACAAGGAATTTTTAAAATGTCATTTAGTTTTATTTAATTTAATATACAATAAAATATTAATATGAATTATTATTAATATAAATTAACTATAAAATAAATTGTTAGATTATAGCCAAACACAGACCGCAAGTTAACTCGGTCCAGTCGTGTGCATTTGATAAAAACGTCTATTAAAATTATATTAAGTTAAATAAATAATAAATTAAGTTACATTTTTAATGTTAATTAATTAAATTAAGTTTGAAATTATATATTTTTATTATATTTTTTCATTATTTCAAGTATTTAAGCACTTTCGACTTAATAATAAATGCTACAGAAACTGTTAGGGGCCATTCACACAGAACGCATTTTTCCATTCCAATGCGTTACTTTCCCATTGTTTTTCTATGTAAACATGTGTTTGACGGAGGTGCATTACCATTACGCTCGAGTCTTTTGAAGCGCCTCGTTTTTAAGACGCAGTGTCAAGTAAAAAAAATCAACTTTTACATGCAGCGCTGCTCATCAATGTCAGTTTCAAAAGCAGTGAACCAATCAGAAGAATTTGGAAGCGGGGCAAGCGTTGCCAGCTTCTGTTTACAGTAGCAAGTTGGCATGACAACTGTTTTATTTGATGGTAACATGACGGAGGAGGCGCATACTGGCAGTGTCCGGATACCCGCGTCTCGAGACTCTCGCACTCTAGGCTGCGCTTTTTAGAAAACCATATCTGAGCGCTGTGTCTCGCATTTTTAGACGCAGAGACGCGTTCTGTCTGAATGGCCACTTATATGTACACCAATTAAAAATGACTGTAGCTAACAAAAGAAAAATGAATGAAAAAATGTTAATTTTCATGTAGATCATTTGTATGCCATTTGGTTTAATATTAGATCCAAAGAAATGAATATTATATCATTATTTTCACCTTTTAGTTTCACAGCTTATTAATTAAAGACACTTTTTTTTATAAAAAACAATAATAATGCAAAATTATGAATTAAATAGCTGTTGGTTAAGAAACAGTCCTCGTCAATATGTGTATATGTATATGGTAGTTGTGCATTGGCAACTAACGTAAGCAGTTGTGCATTGTCATGTTTCTTGCGGGATTTCAGTTTCTGTCTCCACTGAAGGAAAGACCAGAGAGTTGAGTTTGGCTCCTCGTTGATGATGCACTGATCGTGTTCTGTCCAAACCTCTAAACCGATCAGAGGTACACGAATGTTCAAGTCTCTGTAAAACTGATTAGACAAAAACAACACGGTTAAAGGTGTTTCCTCGTAAAAATTCACTGCATATATTTACACATATTATGATATTCCCATTTTGTATTCCAAAAGCAAACACGTTGTGCAAACAGTCCTTTTACCCAATGAAATGTACCCAGGCATGACATACCTTATCTACATAATTAGCAATTTCCATTATCCTCTGTTTAGTTTTTTGCAGGTCCTTGTTTTGCTTTCTGAACTGTATAGAGACAAAAGGAGACGCCATGAGGCAAATTCATCAAAACTGAAATGCACATATTCTATGTGAGATATTGCAACAACAAAAAAAACTATTCCTGAGAAATTTGATTAACTAAATCCATTCATAATGAAATCGCACATGACCTCTAGTCTTTTTCTGAGTTTTGCTGAATATGATTCAGGTTTTGATGTAAAGTCATGAAAGAAATTCAATCAGAGAACTCAATAGAATGTAACATTAAAGGATGGTCTGCATGGCCTTTTAACGTGCTCCTCATACCAGGAGACCAGAAATTAAACTATTCTATCACGCTAAAGTATTAAATGCATTGGACTTTTTGATAACTCCTTAGAAGATATCAGAAAGGAGGGCGATAAAAAAGTGGGCTATAGCTAGATAGAGATGGAGAGAGAGAGATTTAAGCAGCAACTGCCCAGTGAGCACATCTGAAGGAGAACGTAACACTACAAAACACGGTTTGTATAACTCTGCCTGCATTCTTGCTGTTGTTAAAGTGTCTCATTAGTGAAAGTGTGTGTGACACAAGTATCATCAGCTTACCAGTGTGTTGTCAGCTACTATATACAGTTCCATGTACTTAGTAGTACCCCAGACATTTCGTCTAACCTAAGGGTCGGGAAAAAATAGAGAAAACAAACAAACGTCAAACAAAAAACAACGTTAATTGCTGGGGGGGTAGGATTCGATGGATTTTTCTAGTCTCCCGGTGCTCTTTTTACATACAACGTCTGCATTCCACAAACAATGTGACAGTAATAAAGTGACAAAATAATTATATCACACACATTGATGTTACTATGAAATGAATATTTAAATGAGTATGCAAATGCTAATTGTTGTTAATGCAGACAGGTTAGGGATTGTCAATGAAGCATTTTTTTTCCTGTTTCTGCTGTTCTTCACGTTTAGTTTGATTTGCATTTTAATTGGCATGTCCAGTTTACTCCAATAGCTGTTTAGGGACGACTGGACACCTTTCAGGTTTACAATGCCATTGCCTCATTTCCTTTAAGCGACAGCTAGCTCTGTATACCAAGTAGTCACACGTAGAAAAATCTTTTGTAAATAAAATGTAAAGTGAGACTGAAAATATGTTTGGATCATTCAAAAGAACCAAATCTGTCATTTTGTGAATAAGACTTCATACTGCATGGCATGCTGCCAATGGAGATGTAATAAAAAGATACAGTATGCGGTTTTCTCAATGGTTCGTATCATTTTGCGGCTTTTACTTTTTCTCTCATCAGACCCAATTTGGTCTGAAAGCTTATCCTCTGCTAAAGCAATATTTTTGTTGCGATGTCTTTTTGATTTGATAATGGTGGTAGTGATGAAAGTCAAATATTTATTAAGAGTTGTACTTTGGAGGACACACAGTCGATAACAAAAAGCCCTGGAGAAACCAGGTGGGTTACTGGCATTTTAAATATTTTGGCTATGTAGCAATATTTTTATTCCATGTTGTCAAAGTGTCATTTTTAAGTCCTACTTTGTGACATTACACAAGTCTGAGAAAAAATGTATGACTAGAATGTTGCTTTTTCATTGCTCGGGGGACTAAATAGAGTCCATACAGACTGTCAAAACTAACTGTGTTCAGACTTGCCAAAATACCAAAGTATGCAATCAAAAGAGACCGAGTCCGAGACATTGTTGAGATGTTTTTGAAACTCACTTGAGATATCTGGGGTCTATTTTTGGGGAGGAAAAACTGAGAAGCAGGATATGTCTGACTATTTTTTTAAGATATGTTTTAGGGGCATTTTACCTTTATTGGACAGGACAGTATGATAGGAGAAGACAGGAATGTATAGAGAGGAGAGAGGGGAATGGGATCAGCAAATGACCATACAGTATGCGCATTGGCACCATATGTCAGATCACTGCCCACTAGGCCATCGGCTCTGATGACTGCTCTGATGACTTAGATTGTTCTTTCAATGGAACATGTACCATTGCATATACTGTATATACAGTATATATATAAACTACCCCTCCCCAACAAACGCAGGGACAAACTGCACTATTTTTGAACCTCAATATTCAAGAGCTTTATAATCCAGTTGTAGGGGGAATATTTCATCACCGAGGAGTGAGAGCATTAGTCCACACTGCTCTTTAAATTTATGGACCCTCTAAAATCTCATTTGTAAACAGCACGCCTGTTAGAAGTCTTCAGTTCTCAGCTTTAATGAGAAAGCGAGCGCAGGCAAAACAATACCAGGAGGAAGCTTCCGAACTGCTGCTAATAATCTTCGAGAGTTTTATAATAAATCCACATTAGGCACTTCATCAGTCTTAATACTTAACCTGGCCTTAAAATGGCTTTATTTCTCTACACTAATGAGTCAAAACACACACTTTACACGCACATTACAGGAACAAATACCTGACCTGAAACTGGGTAGAAGTGCAGAAGCACAACGAGACACAACAGACCTCAATGAGAGACTTTGTTTAATAGCTATCCATTATAGAGTGGAGGGAACGGAACATCTTTGCTTTTGCGAGGGAGAAACTAGCTCTTACATCATACACAATTCAGTCATGAGATCAGAATGCTGAATAATGATGGTAATGAGTCTTTATTTAATGACTTTCATACCTAATAACATTCAAAACAAGGTGAGATTTTTTGAAGTATTGAAGGATCAGAAAGATCCTTTTTTAGCTTAACTCTGTAATTGCATATTTACCCCAAAAAATCATGAATTTGCTCTTTTTACCTTCTATGACTTTAGGACCCCGAGACCTCCTATCAGGAGCCAATGATACCATTATATTGATGGATTTGGCAGATGTTTTTATCCAACTTGACTTACAGTGCATTCACGCTACAAATTTTGTAAGTGTGTGTGTTCCCTGGGTATCGAACCCATGACTTTTATGCTGCTATCGCAATGCTCTGAGCTACAGGAACAGAGGAACGCTCATTACTCACTGACCCTTTGATGCAAAGGTTTAAGGTGACCACTGAACAGGCTCAGGTGTCCAGTCTGATGGCCGTGTCCACAGGTGCCGCTTTTGATTGGCAGGTGTTCAGTGCGATAGAACGTGTGGTGGAGAACCTCCTGTCCTCCTATTGGCTCCAGGTAGAATGTGTCATTTGAGTTCAATACTATCAGGCCTCTGCAAGAGAAAATTTGGAGCAATGTCAGTTAAAAAGCTCTCCAATAGTCAACAAGTTCTGCAATAGAGTATAAAAAAGTCCAGACTCATTGGAATATAGTCCATGAAATATCAAAGTCCTATGAGATCATATAATAGGTTATGAAGTTACATGGGTTTGCATTGACATGAGGGTTAGTATACTGACACGATTTTCATTTTTGGATGGACTATTCTATTAACAATCCCAACAATAACAATCTCATTTCCATTTTATCTCTCTACCATCTCACAAACACACATGAGTGGAATTTCAATGGCTCTTGATCCTTTCATTGAATTGAAGGTAGAGGAGGTTTTACACTCAAATCCATTGAGTGATTTTAGAGGCAGTGCACACAAACATATACAAAGAACAGATTGTTTCGAAACATTTACTAAAGAAATAGAGAATATATGCAATTTTCCCACAGTAACAGTAACGACAAGCAGCTCTTAATTTGTTTTATATTGTTTACAAGAAAAATATACAGGAAATGTTTTGTCTTTACATTCACAACTTGTACAAATCCATTTAGCTGCGTAACCATTTGTTTACACCCCAGGGCATCCAACAATTATCTTCTAAATGAGGATTGTTATTTTTCCCAAGCTGACAACAATTTCAGACAAAATGCCTCTGATATTAATTTCATAATGGCTCCTGACACCCCAACTGTAGACAAATTTGGCTTTGATTTAAATAGCCTTATCATAAATATAATGATATTCATCAAAATAAATATTTAACAATACAAATTAAACAACAAATAACACGACAATTTAGACATTAATTGATGTCTTTGTTAATTGATTAATTGAAACAAATATCATATCAACCCAAGCTCTAACAACTACGCAAGAGTCGTCTCGAAAAATAACAAAAAAGCAAAACAAAAATGTACAGTGCTTAATAATTCAGCTCATAGAAAACCTTTCAACAGCTGTTTAATGACTCGATCGGTCTTCGCAAGAAATTCAAGACCATTGGTAATATCAAGAGACCCCTGGGATTTAGCCTTGACAACACACTGCAATAAGCACAAGAGTCAGTTACGAGAAAACACCAGCGAGCTCTCTTCTCAGACTCTGCGCTTAATGATCTGCTATGCAAACAGATGATGGGGAACGTTGATTCATCTCAGAAGCATCTCAACGGCTGCAGTCTGGTTTCAGACTCTTTCCAAAGTAAACAGAAGCTTCATAGTTCCTCCACATTCAAAATTTAACCAACCATGTACCTCGCACCGGCATAATTTACCCAAGCAAAGGAAAACATATAATATTTTTTGTGATGTTCATCTGCTATGGTAAATATATGAATCCAGCACCTTGGCACGTGGCTTGTGAGACAATGTATGTCAAAACCTTTGATTTAGTCTGTCAGCATTGTGTGTGATAACCTTTAAAAAATAGAGAGGTCTGATTTGTATCTAAGCAGTCAGTTTATTCAAATAGAGAACAGACACGAACTCAAGGCTGATATTGTTTATACACAGACAGGAAGCAGCTCCTAATGTGGAATGTGTGCAACAAACTATTAACATTCTGGTAGGGCTACAGTATTAGTCATCAGGGCTTATATTCAATAACATCCCAATATCCTGGCCAAAGCATTTACTCTCTCCACAAATTAAGCACAAAAATCTGCCAATTGAAAAATGGCCGACACTATTTACGAGGCGTATTGGATATAAAGTCCTCCCTTGTTAAAGGGACGGTTCACCCAAAATCTTGAGTTGTTTCAAACCTGTATAAATTTATTTGTTCTGATGAACACAGAGAAATATATTTGGAAGAATGCTTGTAACCAAATCAGTTCATGGCCACCATTGACTACCATAGTAGGGAAAATTACAATGGTAGTCAAAAGTGCCCCAGAACTGTTTGCTTTCCTACATTCTTCAAAATATCTTCTCTTGTGTTCAACAGAACAAAGAAATGTATACAGATTTGGAACTTGAGGGTGAGTAAATTATGATTTTTGGGTGAACTGTCCCTTTAAATCATGACATAAGGAATATTGTTACTGGGTCCAAGATGCTATTCATTTCAAGTGAAGATACTATTTAAACAACCGTTTATGAGCATTGCTTATTCATATCACACATTTAAACAAAACTTTCCAAGCTCACTGAATCTGCTGCATTCATATTTTAATAAATCGTAAAAATAATAATTCACTTTTCAGTAGTTTTACATCACGCCATGAGTGTACATTAGAATTTTTTGTTTATTGTCTATGGCATCTGATAGAGCGGTTGGACCCGGAAGCAGAGGTAGGTGACCTTTGTCCTATGACAAAACATTTGTCAAGTTCAGTAATGGAAAAAACTAAAATCTTGGTCTCAAGATTTATAAAGACAAATAAAAAAATCTTTAAGAAGATATGTGGACATCTTTAGATTTACAGATATTTACATCTTTACCAATATATCTTTTAACGATTTCAAATGTTAAAGAAGACTTAGTAGAAGCATAAAAAATGTTTTTGTAAAAAAAAGGTGTTATGTTAATGCAGTCTCATCTGTAAACAACTTTGGATCGAAGTGTTGTCTAAATGAATGAATGCAATATTGTAAGAAATAAATGCAATAATAAATGTAGATCCATATAGTTAAGCAGAAAAAAATCATTTGGTGGCTTTAGAGGGTTGACTGGCAAATAATTCAGATCACACTCAATGTGCCTGTTTTTCTCCAAATGCATCTATGTCAAATATTCCCATTGTGGATGAAAAATGTAATTAACAAAAACAATACAATAATATATGAGATGCTGTGCATATATATCACACTGTGGCATTTCAACATTCCTAAGACATTCGACCAAATGAATTGAACTGCTTGTGCTCTGGAGTGACCCGAGAAAATCCAATTATGTAGGACAACATACCTCATTCCCAAACATGTGCTCAGAGCGACCCAGGAATCTGTATGACCCCTGACCTTCCCGTGATAGAAGCAATGATCCTGCATATAAAGGAAGAGAATATGATTATTTGAGGCAGGAAAAAACAGAAAATATCCCCCAAGAGATGCAAAAGATACGATACAGCAGTTTGCAAAGACTTGGGCATTAATGTTGTTCATAAACCGAGCAAAACTAAGTTAATGGCACATCTATCTAATTAATAGTAAAAAGACTGTAAATCACAATTATGTTTGATACATTTTTGGTGTTCAGGTTTATTGGACTTAATTAGTCTAGCTCTTTTTCACTGAAGTGTCATATAACTCCCCTCCCGAGTTTTCCGAACATTTGGAAAATAATCGCTCCATTTAACTACTGAACCAAACTAGTATAACTGATATTCTTTCAGCTATTAGACAAAAGGCTTATATGAACGGTCAGACCGTGAAATTAGTTCATTTATTTGAACAGACCGGAAGCAAAAAGAGGGATGGCCAAGCACGGTTGACACACAAATCAATTGACTCTGGAGACAACGGCCGATAATCTCGCCGGCTGTGGATCACCCAGACAAATAATGAGATACAGCATCTAAAGAAGCTGTAAATGTCAGGAAATGGCTGCAAACTAGTGGAGGTTTCCTCAACTTTACACATTTAAAGTAACATCTGGGAATATAAAAGGTAACATTAACACTGTCTTGGAAAATATATCATAAGAAAAGTAATTATTACATTTTTTAAATTATGAAAATCTACACAAAGTAAAACAAATAAAGATTCATACATAAATGTCACATTTATATGTGTACTTGTTTTCTAATTGGTCAGTGAAGACCATTCTTGATATGAAATCAATGAATCAATAATCATTCATCATTTCCAATTATGTTGAGGTTTGGTTAATATATGCAAAAAGTGTTAACATATTTAAATGTATACTGCAACAATGTTCAAAGTAAGGAAGGAAGGAGGCGGGAACCGGCGAACATTAAATAAACTTTTAATAAAATAAACCAACCACAAAACGAAAGTAAAGGGCCAAACATAAATAAAACTTAACACAATGTCCAGGCCTGGTCCTCTCTCGTCCTTCACTCCTGTCGCTCGTCCTTTTATGCTTCCGCTCCTCTGTGAGAGATGCGAGACCGGTGCAACGCGCAGCTGACACTCATTATCACTCGTGTCACCGGCCTCGCACCGTTCCCTCACGGCTCTCGTCCCGCCTTCCTCGTTACATATACATTTAAGATTTAAGCCATGAAATCAGTCTTAAAGGTCCAATGTGTAATTTTTTGAAGGATCTATTGACAGAAATGTAATATAGTATACATAAGTATGTCTTCAGAGTTGTACAAAGACCTTAAATAATGAAGTGTTATGTTTTTATTTCTATCTACATACACCATGGGTCCCCTTACATGAAATTCATCATGTTGTTTCTACAGTGGCCCTAAACGGACAAACTACTTCACAGAGTGCGTTTCGTAAATATGTTATCTCCTTCAGCAAAGAAGCGAAAATGTGATGACTTCTTAGTCCTGTGTCAGCCACCGTAGTGCTTCGAAAGGGAGGGGGAGGGGTGGAGTGAGCCGCTCGTTGCAATTCACAACCTCACTACTAGATGGCGCTAAATTTCATACACTGTACCTTTAAATGTGCAATCTGTAACTTTTGCATTGAAACATCTGAAACTTTTGTTTGAAACATACAATTTGTTGCATGTTACTTTATTTAACTTCAGCACAAAGATAAGTGCATAATGTCAAACTAACATCTTTTAACAATGATCAATTATATATAATTATAAGCGGGGTAAGATAAAGAGAGCTTTCAACACTGGTTTTTATACACAGTACTTGCTTGACCTTTAATTCTGGTTTATTTTTGACAAAAAAAAAGAGTGCTGTTGTAACTAGACAAAAGTGAATTTGATTTTTATCTAAATAATAGCACCAACATCATTTCCACCACGTTACTAAACACAGTCAGGTGGGTTTAAAAGAGTTTATTTTATAAAAGTCTCGTAACCTACAGAAGAAATGCCCATATATACTGTATATATATATATATACACGTTTCTGAACTCAGCAGATTTTCATTTTCTTCCTGTCTTCTTCCTTCCTCTTTGTGGTTGTCAGTAGGTTTAAACTGCCCAACATTTACACACACACTCGCTGCGTGTCATCATTTCATGCCATCACAAGAAATATTTTCATTTCCAATAAACGGAACTAAGACATAAAACTGATCTGCTATAACGTGAAGGAAGCACACTGACAGTTTAATCTTCCCGCTGTAAGACTCATGCATATTTGATTTTCTCTGATTTGATAGAACTAAGGTTTGCTTAATGACTTTTTTATGAAGTTATAAATACGGCGCTAATTAAACCTCTGTGTGTGCGTGTGGGCACCTAAGGGCAAATATTTCACTCTGTTTGTAATGCACAGTTAACCAGCAGGATCACGGCTCCATCACTGTCATGTTTTCCGTTGCAGATGTTGATATTCTAAGGGAAGAGAAATCCTACAGATTTTTCCTAGATCGAATTATCCTGTCTATCACAACAGGGAGCCGGCGGCGCGCTGTGATCTCCACAGCGACTAAAGCGAACTGCTCGTTCCCCTGAAAAGCCCTTTGTGTGTTGTTGCACAGTGGCGAGATTTACGCCCATCCAGCGCTGCTCACTCAAGGGGGCAGCTGGAAGCTGTTAAAGGGGCTCAGAAATAATCACGGGTGTGACTTTTCTCCCATCAAGTCTTGTCAAGTGATGGAAACGTAATTATAAAGCTCGGAGCTTGCGCGGGGACCGCGTGTGGATACGAGATCTTTCGTAACAGTCTGGAAAGGCAACATGGTGAGGAAAATCACTCGTGGTTTTGTGGTCGTTCTCTGGCTGATCAATAAGTCGGATTTTGGAGATGCGTGGAACAAAACAAGACAGGCGGTGGGAAAAATCGAGCAATTTTGTCTTATATTTCAAGTCACGCTTTTTAATATCACGTTCCTCTTGTCCTTGATAGAAGCTGGCACTTCACCGCATTCAACAGAAGCGTATAAGTGACAAGTTTTCGAAACTTTTTGCAAGAGCTAGCAATAAATTATCATTGCAAAATCTGCCCTTTTCAGCTAAAATATATCGGAATAGGTACCCCAGAGTCTTTTTGCCCTTGAATGTTTTGCAGAAGCAAGAGAATTATTTATAACAGAAAATATATCTACTGCCAGCATTACACTGTTGTATTGCCTACATTGTGCAAGGCTGTTTATTTGTGTTTGCAGTTATTTATTTAATTGCCCCATATACCATTTACATATATAGATATACTGTATATTATAGATATTGATCATATGTATATACACTAGTGAGTCTTGCAAAAGCTGTCAAGAATATGTCTGCGTCTATGTTTAAAATGGAAGGGAAAACGTCTTATTGCCATTACTGGAATGCAAACAAAAATACACTGTTTATATTTTTGAAATTGCAGAGTGTACACCATGGCAGTATTAGACATATTGCTTTAAAAGGGATAGTTAACGCAAAATTAGAAATTCTGTCATCACCGCCGTTGTTCGGTTACCAACATTCTTCAAAACATCTTCGTTTGTGTTTTGCTGAAGAAAGAAAGTCATACAGGTTTGAAATGACAAGAGCGTGAGTTATGACAGAATTTTGGGGTGGCCTATCTATTTAATTAACGTTAATTTAATAATACATTTATATTTCAGTTTACTGTTAAACAGAAAAAGCACTCCACTAAAAAAAGATAATCATCACCGTCATCGTAGAATAATGGATTATAGGAGAGAAAACGTCCTTATCTGTCATGAAAACAATGTCACAATGGGAAGAAAAAACCCCAATTGTGGTTCACTTTTTTATGCGAATACATAATTTATAGGTGTTTTCTTTTAGATATGACCTAGATATGTTTGATTCACCCCATCAATTATACTTATAACATTCATGAGAAGGCACTACCTTTTGTAATAGAGAATACCTTTACATGTCATGCAAACAAAACACCCTGGACCCAAGTCTGAAGGTAGAGAAGCGACAGTGACAAAGAGAAAACAGAGAGAGAGAGAGAGAGAGAGAGAGAGAGAGAGAGATCTCAATCCTGCTTACTGTGTGATTGTTAGTCTGGGTGATGGGAAGGCCATTCTCATAGTGAGTCTCAGAGAAGTCGTGAGCCAGTAGCTCCCTAAAAGAGACAAGAACAAGCTGTCACTGTGATTTCAACACAAACACAAACAGTTCTGCTTTTTCCATCGCAATACTTTCTTTTCTCATGCAATACTTGGGAGCGTGCGGCCAGACGCTAAAAAAAAGATGTTTAGTAATTGCTAAATTGCTAAAATGTTTCCTCTGTCAACAAAATCTGGATGAAAAACAACTGACAGTACAAAATTATGATGTGAGCGCGGGTAATGAATAACAATTTTTTGTTCAAACAGTGAAACACTAGTGGATTATATATTAGAGGGAGAAAGGGTCTTTATGCCTCTACTGAGTTCACTGCATTCTCATAAGGTCCTAAAGCATGATTTAAACATGAGGGGGTAAATATAGGAGAAAAGTCACTTGAGTGTAGGCGGGGCCTTCAAATCACAGGCATTGGCCGATTACCCAGTCAATGTGATTATGCCCAGCAATCTTGCTAGCAACCATTCCACAAATAGGCTTAAATGTGTCATACAGGTGGAAATAGGCAGACTAACTACAAGGTACAGATTTCACCCATTCAAACATAACTTTGGTCATGTCTAAATCAAAACGAATTGGAAATTATTTGAAATTATGATCGATGACTGGGTATTTGTGGTCAGTCAATTAAATTAAAGGTGAACCTCAGATCATATGTCTCAACTGAGCATTTCCAGACTAATGGTCAATAAAGGTAAGGTTTAATAACAGGAAAACTATTAATAGAAAAAAACTTAATTTATATATAAGCATCAAAGCGATATGAAATATACTTTTTACTGTATTATTGTTTTTTATATTAAAATTGAAATGCAATATATGAAATATGCAGTATAAAAAAAACATAAATAAGACATTAAAACGATTACTTTTAAAAAATAGCAAAAAAGCACAACAAATAAACTACAATGTTTTAGGTAAATTGTGTTTTAACTCTTTAACATATGCGAACATGAATTCACAATTCACAATGGCCTTAAAAACACAAATAATTCTGAATGATTCTAGAAATCCACAATTTGGACTTTCCAATGGTTGTCTTTATGTCAACGTCATTTAAAATCACAAATTGTCCTCAAAATGACTCAAACTTAATATAGGCCGTCTCAGACTCTCCGAATTGTTTCCTGCCCAGGCATCACATGTTTCAAAGTACTGTAGCTCAATGAGAGAAAATAAAAACACATGATCTCCACTGGCCATCAATCCAGCTCTATTCCATCATTCCTCTCTGAAGTGAATCTTTCTTCATCACAGCATTTACTAGTGGAAAATATCAGGCCGATAAGAGGCCGGCTTTAGCTGGAGTGTTATTGTGTGGCTTCAGACAGGGCTGGTGGTCAAAGCCGTGATCTCTTCAAAGAGAGAGGCAATGATTAGAGCAGGATGGGGAGGAGGGCGTGACCAGGATGTGAGGACTGACTCTGTAATCTATGGCACTTTTCCATTGCATGGTACCGTCAGGTTTAGTACGACTCGGCTCGGTACAGCTCACTTCACTTCGGCTCAGTTTGCTTTTCCACTGCAGTTTAGTACCACTTCAAAGTGGGTGGGATTACAAATGTATCGTCATAGTTGTGCTGCCTCTACTGCCGTAGCATCATCGTAAACGCGACACAAACAAACGCACAACACATGAGTAATGGAGGATATCGATGGCGGATGGGAGCAAAACAAAATACTGCTAAAAATACCGGAGAGTTTGCGAAATCTTACAGCAATGAGCAGACAACGATCATTTGGTTTGCTCGACGGCGCTCGAGGGTAAACTAATCTTGCATTTAGCATTGCGTTAAGGGTCTCAATCTCTATATTACAGTCACAAAGCATATAACGAAATGCCAACATTACATATTAAAATGCGTATTCTTGTGTTGCAAATCCAATGACGCTGGTAATGATTCTCTCTGCCCTATCAGTGATCTGTATGTAAACACGTCACATTTTGGTATCAGTACAGTATGCTTGGAACCTCAACCGAGGTGGTACTAAAAAATGTATCAGGTACTGGGTATTGTACCCAGTGGACAACCCCCCAAAAGTGAGATGTACTGCGTCGTACCGTGCAGTACTATATGCAGTGGAAAAGCGCCACTAGTCTATCCAATGAGGGCATAGACACACACACACACGGCATCATTTATAACCATTAAACTGAGATAAGGTTAAATTATTTAAAGAGTTCATAAGAAACAAAAGTAAGCCAAAATAAGGAAATCAGAGTTTTCTGAAAGGAGCTGAATATTCTGACTCAACTCTCAATACAGAGTCAAGAGACACTCCAAACAGCAGGGATGGATTACTGACCGGGCCAATGGGGCCAGTGCCCAGGGGCCCTTGACTACCATGAGCCCGAGGGGGCCCTGGGCTTCAAGGCTGCGCCATCCAGTTTGGTACAGAAAACCCAACAACAATGAAAACAAATGTTTATCTATGTTTAATATATGGGTCCCATGGGCTATACAAGGCCTCTGTGGATACCCTGTTGTGAGACGCAGACATACCCTGAAACGATCAACAAATCATGGCAACACATGTTTTTATGTTAATAGCATTTTCTGAATCTTTTGCTTGATGATTTGATGCATTAAATACGTGTATATTTGACAGTTAATTAAAAGCGTGTGTTTCACATGCCTTAATTTGGTGAATTGTGGATTTTTCACTGTGTAGCTAATATTAGACTTCTATAAACCCTGTTCATATTATTTTTAGCGTAGCGCAGGCATTTTACGCAGAGCGAGAGCGGTTTTAAAATTCATTATCATCTTAACTTTCACTTTCTATAACTGTGAAGCGCAGCTAAGGGAAAGAACGGAAAAATTGTGGGGGGGGGCCCTTGGAGGAAACTGGTCCCGGGGCCCTTTGAAGTCATAATCTGTCCCTGCCAAACAGATAATATTAAACAGTCCAAAAAGGACTCGAGGACGAACAATTTGCAAGAAGAGTCACAAGCAAAGTGGTAAAAAATAATACTGCAGGGATAAAAAGACCAGACTCAGGCGAAAAAAGTTAAATGAGATCAAAACTTGATGGGTGGCCACTGGCTATTTTCTTAAATATTACCTGCGAACAAAATACAGCTGCTGTAATAAATGAATGAATAATAAATGAATGGATTTAATTGGTGGGTATGTCTACAGTGATTTTTCCCCTCATAATGAGACGTTTGTTCCTACTTCAAACTCATCCCATTGATTTGACCATCCAAAAAAGGTCACATTTTATTTGAAGATATTAACAAACCATTTACTACCACTTTTGCCTCAACGAACACGTAATTTGTTGCTTATTTATCGTTAGTAAGGTAGTTGTTAGGTT
Source organism: Triplophysa rosa (assembly GCF_024868665.1). NCBI lineage: Eukaryota > Metazoa > Chordata > Actinopteri > Cypriniformes > Nemacheilidae > Triplophysa > Triplophysa rosa. The sequence continues at coordinate 31,085,495 of NC_079890.1, forward strand.
TAGGTATCGGGTAGGATTAGGGATGTACAATATGGTCATGCAGAATACGTGCTATATAAGAACTAATAAACAGCCAATATGCTAATAATAGGCAAGATAATAAGCAACTAGTTCATAATGAGAATTGGTCCCTATACTTAATGTGTTACCAAAAAAATATAGACAACACTAAAGGACACTTACATTGTTTTAACATCTCCTACTCCCCCCGCCCCCCCCCCCCCCCCTTAAAATGATCACTTAAAAGGACTGTTGACCCGAAATAAAAATTCTGTCATCATTTACTCAACCTTGAGTTGTTCCAAACTTGTATAAATTACTTTGTTCTGATGAACACAGAGAAAGATAGTAGGAAAATTACAATTGTAGTCAAAAGTGCCCCAGAACTGTTTGCTTTCCTACATTCTTCAAAATATCTTATTTTGTGTTCAACAGAACAAAGAAATTTATACAGATTTGGAACAACTTGAGGATGAGTAAATGAAGAGAGAATTTTTATTTTCGGGTGAACTGTTCCTTTAAAATTGTAATACTTGAAAACTTTTTTTTAAATTTCAGGGTACATATAACATCCAAACTAATGAAAAGAGAACAGGCACAGAGTACAAGAGTAACCTTGAGAAATGTGTATGTGAACACATCTGCAAGACATTTTTATTCCTAGCAGATCTGAATCCAATATTCCATTGAGAATAAAATTGCTTTTAAAAGAGATGAAGCTCTAACATGGCAATACCACCAAAACAGCAGATGTGAGCCATAAGGACCACCATTTTGGAAAGAGCTGTTGAAGAGTGAGAAATGTGCTAGGAAATGAAATCTTGAAACATGCATCAGAGTGACGACCCTTTCCACCCGACGAGAGTAAAATGACAGCACGTATTCAATCTAAAGTTGATGTGGAGGCTTCTGCTGAGATAGTGGAATTGGAGAGGAGACACTGTCGCGTCCGTGTTTGCGGGAGGACCAAGGGTCCATTACATTTTAATGACCGAACACATCTGACAGTTTGATTTTGTGTATTTATTACTAAGAGCGCACCTTCATCTACACATTCTACGGTTTTCACATTTCATGAGGCTTCAATTCCCAAACTATAACAGCACAAATGCTGAAAACCCTTGCTTTGCCCAACTTCTTATTTTCACTCCACATTTAATCCTCCAACAATGCACTCTCCTTGCATATTATAATGAACTCAAATAAAACAAACCTGACTAATTGGCCAACCTCACATCCACATTCATCGGTCAAGCAAATAACTGCTTTAAGACACACATTCATTACGTCCTACAACTAGGTCACGCTTAACCACAATGGCTAACGTGCGGGTTGTGGTTGAAAAACACAAAGCCTTTATTTATGTGATCAACAAGGCATGAGTCACGTTGTTTTCATTAATTTGGTAAACTGCAATGTTCCTGTGGTGCTAAAATCCATTTTAACTGTTCTTGTTTAAAGAAACCTGCAGGCCTAAGCCCTGTGACAAATATACCGTATTTAAGACCCTGCACACCAATGGTCTCGATGCGTCTCCCAAATAACTTTAAAAATGAAACGTACACTTCTGAAATAAAACACAAAGCACTGTTTGCATTGTTGTTGAAATTCCCCGGCACAGAACCGTGTGGTCAATTAGTTTAAAAGAACAGATTATTCTTCTAGAGGTTTGCTTTGTTACTTGGAGCGTTATGGGCAATACGCAACTGTAGCTCTGTTTGCCAGGGCTGTAATAGGTTTTGTATTGAAATCAATATTGGCAGTACGGTTTGTATATCAGAGTCAAAGAGCATTGTGGCTGTTTTCTTATGAAATATAAGGAAAGGTTTAAAGTAAAAATATAAGGTTCAAATGTAAGAGAATAGCAACAAAGTTTAATAGCTCTATTTCCCTCATATTATAGATCTGTGTGTGTGTAAAATCACACATCACAAGACAGCGGTCTCAAAGATAAAGAGAATTGAGAATTTGGGTGTCAAGCCTTTAATCCACTTACTTCTAACTACAAGTGTGCAAAAATTATACATGACAATTTTATATTCCAAATTAACGAGAATAATATTAGTGGTAACGAAGTCTTGCACGTTATCAGAGATCTGATGGGATGGTAAAGTATTTGACTAGTCAGGTGACAGACTAGTCAATAAATGAGGAAACACTACAAAATGCTGGGTTATTTTCAACAGGAGGGCCGGGGCCCACAAGGGGCCTCAAGATGACTCATGTTGACTAAAATTAGACAAAATGAGCATTGAAATACATAAAAAAATTATATATTTCTTATTATTTAGACATTTTTATAATGAATAAATATTTTATAGTTAATGACAAGCTCCAAAATATTTTATTGGGTAGAAATGGTGAGTTTTTGTGAGAGAGAGGGGGGCCTTTGAATATTATTGAATACAATGGGGGGGGTCTTGGAATCAAAAAGGTTGAGAACCCCTGCTATAGGTTGTCTTAGGGTCATATATAATGTAAGCAGCAAGTTAATTCATGTCTTTGTTTTTAAAGGGATAGTTCACCAAAATTTGAAAATTCTGTCATCATTTACTCATCCTCTTGTCATGTAAAACCTGTATGACTTTCTTTCTTCTGCAGAACACAAAAGAAGATATTTTAAGGAAAGTTGGTATCCGAACAGAGCCTGCACTGCACTGCCGAACAGAGCCTGAAGTGCCGTCACTGTTCGGTTAACAACATTCTTCAAAATATCTTCTTCTGTGTTCTGCAGAAGAAAGAAAATCAGACAGGTTTGACAAGAGGGTGAGTAAATGATGATTTTTGGGTGAACTGTCATTTTAACAATAGCTTATTAACAATATTGAGATGAAAGTAGTTGTTATCAATCAATTAATAAAGCTGAAATTATTTCATATAATATATTTATAATTCTAGATCCACTTTTCAGTAATGGTCTAACATCAGCACATTAAAAAGCTCTCATAACAGAAGTGCTGTGTGGGTGAATTTCAACAAAGTGTGAAAAACCGCATACAAAACAGCATTTACAAGATTATAATAATACATCAGTGATATTTGACACATCTAAAAAGCATCCATGTGCGGACTCCAGACCTAACATTAACATAACCGTCTTCATATCACCTGCTGAGAGCAATGTTGCCATTATTATGTATAATCTGTAGGCTTAATTATAGAGGATCCTCTAGTCAAGCAGTCATTGACACATCACGCCAACATAGTCAGTTTTTAGAAAATGTTTTGCACAACCCTAATGGGGCACACTTGGGTTAAAAAAGTGGTTATTTTAAATTTCAACGGTGCCACTGCTGACAGACGAGAGGTAAGTTGATATTAATAATATTTATTAAATGTGCGTGTGTGTATATATATACACATGTTTGTATGCCGTGTATTTTCAAAGCAACATAAACATACATCTCTGTCGACTATTTTTATAATCTGTATGACTGTCGACACCAGCACTTGCTTTTATGACCAACCTATTTCAAACATAGATCAAAATAATTGTTTGTGACGCCCCCTCGCTTTGTTTTTCTTTGTCCGAAACTTTTAGGTAAGTCATAAACTTTTGTGGAAATCATATTTTAGATATTTGGCGGCGTACTCAGATTTTAGGACCCAGCGGAAGCGTCAGGGTCTCGACCGCTGCAGCGCCACTCAGTCAAAAGCACCGGAATTCAAATGACGAGTGATTTAATTTCATTTCGTTACATTTATTACTTTTATCATATTTTTAAAGCAAATACATTTTTTGGGCGTTCATTGACCAAAACAAGAGGGGGCTTGCCTCAGACGCAGTTTCGTTTTCTGGTAATAACAGACTTGCAGCAATGGCCTTCATTGACAAGCTTTCTTTTATCTTTTAGAGAGATTATATCTGAAGGAAATCTTCAGAAGTGGGAGCCTGAAGCCTTAACTGACAAATTTGCAGGTAAGAAATGAATGTCTAAAAACTTCCTGTTAGTGCAGTCATTTGAAGAAGGACCTAAAATGTTTCATTTTTGACATTAAAACAAATATGTAATGAAACGAGTACAAAATAATAAATTAATATAATCTATGATATGACACATGAAATTAACATTGTGTACTAATTTTCACAATTAAAGTCAATAGGAAAAGTGTGGCCCCTACAGGTCATCCGGCTAAAATGTAAAGACCTATGAATTCTTCATCAGATTGTGTGCTTGTACTTTTTTCCACATGACTGTACATCAATTTTGACAATACAGTTTTAATTATAAATAATTGTTGTAATAATAATAATAATACTGTGTATGTGTGCATATTTACAAAAGAGAATATCTGTTAACCTATAGGTTGGAACAAACATCATTCAGTATCAGGAGGAGCAATGGAAGACCTTCATTGTTCTGCAGCTTGGGGATAAAACCAGTTCCGCTTAAGTCTTCGTTATTGTGGGAAGAATGATGCTGGAGGAAGACCGTCTTTTACAAGCAGTTGATATGTGTTGTTTATTTACATTTAATAAATTACATTTAATTATGCCAATCCTGGTGGTGCTGCTATTTGGTGGCTTTTGGTTAGGTAGTTTATAATTGTATAAGCTAGACTAGCCTCTGTTATGTTTTTTTTAATTGATTCTTGTAAATTGATACTTAACTGCTAGTAACTTTATGATAAAAGGAAGTACAACTGCAACCAAAACCTATTGTATTGGAAATAAAGAATTATCAAGTTATTTTATGTTGTGCATTATTTGTTTAAACTGCAATAAAATAATAATAAACAGGATGGCCAAAAATAATAAACAACAAATATAACAATAATAATAAAACAAGAGCTGCAAGCAGCACCACCGGGGCCAAGCCCACACTTTGCCCAGCTAACCCACCCAGCCCACACTTCCCCCACATGCCCACACTTCCCCTAGTGTACCCACAGCATGCCCACACATCCCCCAGTGTACCCACAGCATGCCCACACTTCCCCAGTATGCCCACAGCATGCCTACATACAGCCCACACTTCCCCCAGTATGCCCACACTCCCCCAGTGTACCCACACTTCTCCCAGTATGCCCACACTTCTCCCAGTGTACCCACAGCACGCTCACACCCAGCCCACACTTCCCCCATTATGCCCACACTTCCCCCACGTGACAAAATCGTAATCGTACGATCCGGCATGACATGAGAAATCCGTAGACACCGAGATCTTGGTTTTCTGACAAACATTTCAAAAGTTACGAGCAAAAATAGCCATTTTTCAATTCTCGCGACCCATAGGTGGCGCTGTTCCCCATTTTGGCAAAGACCCCCAGTCCGAGGTGTCGATGAAGCGTACAACGTTTCTTACCGATAGATCGATAAATGTTTGAGATACGGCCTAAGATCCATTTTTGGGTCAACTTTGAAAAGTTTGTGGTGTCGTAACTTTTGAGCAACAGCAAAAATCTCCATTACGTAGCATCTCTTCTACGCGGCTCAGTCCAAAGATCGTTTCAGCCGATTTTCGTGACAATCAGTCACAATTTCTAGGACTAGAAGCGAAAAAACGCAATACTGTACTTTTCAAGATGGCCGCTACTGTAATGGGCGGAGTCTTAGTGTAATGCATGGAATGCGATAAGCGTGACGAGTGCATGACATGTGGTGAGTAGAATTTTTGTACATCAATGGGTTCAGAAGTTACAGCCGTTTGAAAAGTGCATTTTTGAACTGCTGGTGGCGCTATAGAGTGAGTGCTAGAGACCCCATACTTGGTCACATGACTAATGATTACCACCTCTACGAGTGTGCCAATTTTCACCATTTTCCTAACTACGGTTCATAGGGCTACCATAGACTACCATTGGTTAAGAATAATAATAATACTGACAAGAACAATAGAGGCCATAGCCCCTTCGGGGCTTGGCCCCTAATAATAAATAACATGTTGGCAAAAATAACCCAACAAATTATTTCATAACCCAACAGTTGGGCTAAACTTGTAACCCAATATATTGGGTTAAAAAAACCCAACAATGGGTCGGTGCTATAGTAACCCAGCATTGGGTTATTTGTTGGGTCAATTTTAACCCAACTGTTTTTAGTGAGTATGCATTTGCTCTCAAAATGAATGGGTAAGATCTGTACAATCTGTTTACTGCCCTTAAAGGTCCAGTGTGTAATTTTGCAGAGGATTTATTGACAGAAATGCAATATAATACACATAACTATGTGTTCAGATGTGTATAAAGGCCTTACGTAATGAAGCATTATGTTTTTATTACCTTAGAATGAGCTATTTCTATATATATACAGCGCAGGTCTGCTTGCATGGAATTTTCGCCATGTTGTTTCTACAGTAGCCCTAAACGGACAAATTGCTCTACAGAACACGTTTCGTAGATACGTTATCTGATTCTGGAAAGAAGCAAAAATGTGACAACATCTTAGTCCTCTCTCAGCCTCCGTAGTGCTTTGACAGGGGGATGCGGGGATGGAGTGACCGGTTGGTTGTAATTCGCAACATCACCGCTAGATGCCGCTAAAATGACACAATGGTCCTTTAAGAAGGAAAAAATGCAAGCAGACTTTTCATCATACCCAGAGATTTTATTTGGAAGGATTTGGGTGGAATTCACACAACAATAAAACTGGAGCGTTAGAGAATGTGAGAATGTTTTGTATTTGGTGGCAAAGCTTCTCTTTGTCTTACCGAGGCAGAGAATATTTGGTTTGAGAGTGCAACAGAGAAATAAAATTTTCTTAAGGAACCACATTCACAGTAATCTAAAAATGTGAGCGTAAGTTTAATTAATTTCACAAGGTCCCTGTGGTCAAAGTACCACTTGGCAAAAACCATTTATTCTTTATCTTTAAATAAACTGGTAGCCAAATCACCTGGTAGTCATTTTTAGCAGGTAAAAGCATTGAGCTGCATGGTAGTCCGGGCAGCCCAATCAGCTGAACCTCGAACGCTCATTCATTTCTATAGTGGAGCCCCCGTAGGCAAAATATGGAATAAGGGAACATGATTTGAGATGGTTTCTCGGCAGGAGCCTTGCTGGTTATGGAGTCACAATACTTTAACAATGCTAGCTCTCTCATTGGCTTAAGCCTTCTGTAGAGTGAACAATGCATACATGTAAGTTACACACTGCCTTATTCAAATGCATTAAACGCTACATTGTAACTCTATATTATCACATGTTTACAAAGCACCAGCTTCAACAGTACATGTTGCACAAGTTTGCTGCCAAATGTAAGCAAGTGCACATCCATCTGCTTCCTCTAACTAATGTAGCATATCCATCGTTTTGCTCCCACTCTCTCCAAACTGTTATCTCAGTGGATGAATAGCTGGCATGAGAATGTGTGAGACTCTTTAGGAATCATGCTTCACTGGGATTATGTAATTCTTTTCAAAGTGTGTAATTTTTTCAATCTTTAAATACTTTCTGCAATCGCATCCTAATATGCAGAGGCAGCTATAAGTAATCCATTCGTAGGCTGATTCCCCGAAGAGCGTAAACACTGCGGCTCAGTTTTGAAACATTGCTCTGTTTGTTTTGAGTGCTTCCACGTGCTAACGTTTGGCTCAAACAACAGTGAAGTGGTGAAGGCAGTAATACTGATGAAAATGAGATGATGATACTAATGAAGACACTGATGATGAGGTAATAAGTAACGAATAAAGTAGACACAGACTCGTTAGGCTTCGTCTTAAAATGAAAAACATAGACACAAGACAGAGGACATGCAATGGAAAAAGAAAATAACTGTATGTGTGTGTGTCTCATTACGCTTCTATTTTCAACCACCCGAGTCTGCGATAACTGTCCCGTGGACTTCGTCTTAGATTAATGTGCTTGTTTTATGCACAGCTGTAGAGGAACAAAGAGAACGGGACTTGTGTGTGTGCGTGTGTGTGTACGTGTGTGTGTGTGTGTTTCTCTCTGAGGTAAAACAGGTGCAATTCAGCATCAGCAGTAGTGAAATTACTCATTGCTCTCTAGTTGAAAGACAGCCTCGGACAAAAAAGAGAGAGGCCACAACAGAAGCAAAAGCCATCGTTCTAAAACATTTCCTAATGAAAATACTACACATTCACTTCTAAATCACACATTTATACAACCCCTATCTATCTGAACTGTGCTGTCTAATAAAACGTAAGGTCAAATAAACATAACTCTTGTAAACCCTAAGACTTTTTTCTGTTAGCCAGTAGTACCATATACAATTTTTTACAAGATAACAAGAGAAGCCGCCATAGATCGTTTAAAGATGTTTACATTACCAATTCCAAAATGTCTTGTAAATTAATAAATTGTTTGTTGTATTACCATATCATTAAACACAAGCCATAAACCAATTAACAAAATCACAGTCCTATTGTAAGATTTTTTTAAATTAATGAAATACAAAATAAACATTCTAAAGTAAAAGCCCTTTAAAAGACATGTATTCACACCATAACATGCATAATCTGCTCAGATTTTTTTCTTGACTTCTGTGGGTAAAAGGGTGTGTACAGGATGTTTGTTTGATGGAGGCGCATAGCTGTGAGGCCTGGTTGAAAATGAAACCTAATCTGCCCTTAAACCTATTACCAAGAATGTGCCACCATCTCAGTGCAGTTTTGGCAGTTTAGGGTGTGAATCTTTAGACACTGGTGTTGACCAAGGAAGTAACACTTTTATTTTTGCCCATACTTGCATTGATTTAAATAAACTCTTAACCTGAAGTATTAAGCGGTCATAAATGATGCATCAAAATGTGCAGTTTGTTGATAAGAGATGTTTATTACATCAAAATGCGATCAAACACACAATTTTCACCTTCCCTTACGAAAATTAACCATGTTTTTTTTTTGTGGTACAAGTGTAGTATCCGTGTTTTTTTGGTGCATTGATTACTTAGGGCAAAACCATGGTTTTACTACAGTAACCATCGTTTACTATGGTTTTAACAAAAAACATGGTTATTTTGTGATAACAATTGTTTTACTACAGTAACCATGGTTTTTCAGTTTTAACTGTAGTAAAACCATGGTAAATTTTCGTAAGGGTTGTGAGTGATAGATCCAGTGGAAAAGAGTGAAGACTTGCATTAAAGGTGGACCACATGTCATATCCCAAAAATGATAGAAATTTGTAATATTGAAATCATTTGACTTGGGCTGGTATGCAACTACCCATCAGTGAAGAACACCCCTTACATGACCTGGCTAGCAACGAACAAATACAAATAAATAAAGTAATGGACAGATACTGTATAATGCCCTGGCAACAACCAAATGGTGGTATTTTTTGCATATGCAAGCACCACACACAGTTTTTTAAAATACTGTATGTAAACATTTTACTTTAAAGGGCCTCTGCAATGCCTTGGAACGCGCACAATTATTCGATATGTTGACGTAATTTCAACTGAAAAATGCAGAGAGGGCGAGACATATCGTGTGACCCCTCCCCCTTTTAAAATAACCAATAGCGTTTAGTTTACAGTAGGGTTGCACGGTGTACCGGTGCTACGGTAGCAGCTTCAAAATACCCGCGATGCCTCTCTATTTTTGAAACGGTAGTATCGTAGTACCGTAGTTAATGTTGCATATGCGCATTAATATTTATTTAAACACTTACATCTGCCTTTTTGCGGTGTTTATCTCCTAAATGAATGTGTGTTTTGAATGTCTCGGACGAGTTAATGATTCAAATTGGCGATTTGAACAAGTTGGTTAAATGATTCACTAACTCAGTGGAAAATTGACGCCACCTACTGGCCGTTTTAATTCTGCATTTAAAGTAAGCCTAATATTTCCCTTTATAAAGACTGCTGTATCAATTAAATTTGTCCAACATTTGAATTAGTTCCTACGTGAAAAATAATCTAGTGTACTTTAGTATTTACTACAGTAAACTACTAAAACTCATAGATACTAGTGTTTTTGAGTCTTATCATAGTAAATATTTAAGTATACTACAGTATTTATAGTATTTATAAATGACTAAATGTAAATGTATTTGCTACAATTTATCCAATTACTACAGTTAATACAACAACATATTCTAGTACAAAGTATAATGCAGTTTACTATAGTAAATACAAAATGTTTAATCTAAATCTGTGTTTTTTGTATAGATTTGAATTATATGGCACAGCATCGTGACACTACTTGGTATCGAAATACTTCAGCTGGTATAGTATCGTAAGACATGTTTATGGTACCGTGACAACCCTAGTTTAGCACAGTCAACCTCAGCCAGGCAAAGCTGCATTTAACAGCATGATAGCCACAGTGACAGTAGTGTAAGTCTATTGAGCTCTGAGCTATAGTGTCTCTTAACTGGAGGACACTAACGCAAAATTAAGACTTTAATGTAAATATTTAGACTGTCTGGATCATCCCCTATCTCTCATCTAGAGCATTATGCGTAATTCACCATGTAGGACATAATAAATGTGCGAACAAGTGGCTGATATGAGGCGCTGCTTCCGCAGAGCTCATAGGGAAGGGGGCGGGACTCTTCTGATTCTAAAGCGGATTTGATTGGATGAGAACTTTGACGGGAGGCTGATGTGTAGCGTGATGTCATAGAATTTCTAGATTTGTTTGAACGGTTATATCTCCTAGAGCGCTTAATAGCATATCAGTTTATTGACGTTCCCTAAGGCTCACTTATTTTTAATAAAAGGAAAAAAACTTTTGTTTTGATTTCACTATGTCTTTAATAATTTTGGCAATTTTTCTTCAGTGTAGGTCAAGATTTGCTGACAAAGCACCAACCACAATGCTCATTTTACATCGTACAGCAAAACTTAATAATAGCCTTACTACCCCGAAAGAGGGAAAAGCTTAAAGAAAAAATTATGTGATTACACATGATTACCCTAGTCTGTTTCCCTTCTTAAAAGTTTACTACGTCTGAAGGTCTTTGGGGACACAAAAACACAAAACAGGTCTGATGTGTGTGTGTATGTGGATGAGAGCCAAAGGTAGACAGAAAGAAAGCGACCATGGCCCAGTGACCTACTGCTGCAAAACATTCCTTGCCCTTTTAAAGCGGCACCATCTGTTACTAATCACCTCATTCAAACCAGCAGTGTACTGTACATGAGACAGAGAGAAAGAATGAGAGAGAAAACACAAAGGAAATGGGGGAAGGGTGCGGAGAACGAATTTAAGACACACAAGAGAGAGAAGAGATAGACGAAAATAAAGAGTAAGACGGTATGTACATTTTCTGGAAATTAGTGACTCATGACAAGGCAAGATGTGGGCTATAAATATTTCAGTGCCAACAATACATGACATATGCTCAAATCTAAAATCCGTTGGCTTCATGCTAACACAAACATCCCCGTCACTCCCCTATAAGGACTGTACTCATACTGACTGTTAACACACAGCATGCTAAAGATGAGTTGCGCAATGTTCAAGCATAGAAGCTTTGGCAGTCTTTGCGCTAATGGCTTATAGTACAGAAACATACGCTAGTATGGAAGCGCAGATGTGAAAGCTTGGCTGACACACTGCAGGTGGATTTTGCGTTACTGTGGCGATAATAAATCTTACTACTATAGATGGGGAAGGAGATCAAATGTGTGCTGATAAACAGGATGTGTTATTTGGACACCATCTTTAACCAATGTCCTAAGTTAACCTACTAGAGAAGAGTGACTATACATGCAGTTCATGCTAATGCCAGCTATAGATCCCTTTTGCGCAGACGTCACGCTTACGTCACGGCATTAGCTGGAGGCAAAACAAAGGGAAAACTGGAGGCGGCCAATACAAACCGGCACAGATTCGGCTACATAAGGAGTTTAAAATATCATCTTGTTGTGTTGTTTAGTGCCACAATTGACAGAATACAGTCTCCAATTTGATATTTTAACACATACCTGCTGCCATTGACAAACAAAAACACTGACGACAGCTGAAGTTAAACACAATAAAATGAGTGGACTGAACAGAAACGATCATCAAAAATGCTCGCGTTTCACTTCATAACAATTAAGATTAAAAAACGACTGTCTTTTGTTGGTGTGGATTATGATTTAGGTATGTGTCTTAAAATATCTCACGTATGCCCAATTCAGAAACTGGGGAACAAGGTTATTTTTCAAGTAGCGTTAACTTTTGAACACATAGGGTATGCTAGCTAACTTTGTTAGTTATACAACTAGCAGTTAACTATCGGCCAGAAACGAAACATAAAGGAAACTGTGTGTCATCTCTTCTTTAGTTGTCACAAGTGCATTAGTATAAAGGGAGAGGGAACAGTGAGAAGGCTCATGTTATGTGTCAGGTTTGTGTTCAAGTAAATGCATTTGCTAACTGTTAGTACACGCAGACCTCTATAGATGTATACGCTCTCAGTTTATCTTTACTATACACGCTTGGTTTCTCTGTCTGGTAGGTGTAATAGGTGTAGATGTCAGGCCACTTAACTGGAGGTAATCCTGTCAGTTCATCCCTGGATCCATTGAGTGAGCGCGGACAGGTCGGCCAGGTTCATGGCGTTAAAGTTAACTTTTTTTAAAACAATCGTGGTCCTAGACAATGAGTGACCTTACATGTTAAAATTTAATCAGACTTTTTTCTAGTCATTGTCAAAAAGCAAGCCAACAAAACGTGCTACCTAGCATTAGTAATGCGGTCAGGGGCATCTTTCTGCCTCCACATTAGCTCCACCCACAAAAACGTGTCACAATGTTTACTAACAGGAAAGGCGCCTATAGTTAGAACGCTGAGGATACATCACACACTTGTATTGTGAATTTAACCTTGAGACTTGAGGAAAAACAATGTGTGAAACCTAGTGTGTATGCATCAGTCTTAAGCATTATACATCCGCAGAAAAACATTAAGGGACCATTTCAAAATTATTTTCAGTTTTTCTGAATTTACTATTTATGTGTTTAGGTAAAATGATTTTTGTTTCATTCTGTGAACTAACAAAATTTCTCCCAAATTTCAAATACAAATATTGTTTCTATTTGCATTTATTTGCAGATAATAAAACGGGAGAAACAGGTGAAAATAACAGAAAAGATGCTCTGTATTTTTTCAGACCTCAAATACTACAAAGAAAACAAGTTCATATTTACTTTTAAGTAATACAACAATCATATTTGTACAAGTATTTAGGAAAAGTTCAAAAATTATTTTTTTATGTGATAACCTCGATTTTTATCTGAGTTTTTATGTGTCTTATCATATTGTCAGTCTTGCTGTTGCTGACTTTATGTCACTTTTATATATGACTTTTGTTGGCCACCATACATCTAGAAATGCTGATTAAGTACAATTTTGATTTTTTTTCCACGGTTGTATACTGTGGAGAACACAACCTCAAAATACAACCAAATGAACTGAATGTAAAACAAAAATGCTCAACACAGCCTCCATGAGTTTTGAATCGCTGGGCCTTAAAAGAAATTAGGGGACTTTGGTAGACAAAATCCAACACAGCTGTTTATTAAAACAAGAGGGAATCTAGAGTTGTAATTCCAACATCTGGGTGAAATATGTTTCACTTGTTTCCTCAAAATGATTATTTCCACCAGCTTGTTCCTGCTACATGTCACGGTGGCATTAAATTCGACAACAACTGCAATATTTCCATTACAGCATTATGAAGAATCATCTCTAAACTAAAGTATAAATATGGATTCATCATTCTCAGTGATATGTTCAACGTAGGCTGAAGAGGGAAGGTTTCAGGATGCATGAGAAAGCAGATTACACAAACACTGGCTGCTTGTCAAGAGAGAACAAAACAAGCCTTCTGCAGATGGGGCTGCAGGGCCGAGGGTCTGACAACAGAATCAGTGTGAATCAGACTTGTGTCACGCAGGCATGCGACCGTTCCCACTGCTTATAAATGCATAATCCTATCATGCACAATTTAGCTCAGTGACTTATTTCTACAAAATGTTACTGTACATCCTTACGAGATGTACTGAATCTTTTTCTAAGAATTTGCAGTTTTGTTTGGCAGTTACCCAGAAGTTGGCAACATTTGGCACCTTTTTCGAAGTGCAACTTTTTCAAGTAATGCTTATACGTACGTGTCAATATACCAGTAAAGCAACTGTAATGTAGCTTTTTATTGACATAGAACCAAAGACTAAAATACAAATGGACCTTTTTCAGAAGGCTGTGATGACGTATGACAGTCATCAGCATCGTACATTTTTTAAATGTATGTATGTTTATAACACTATACTGTAATACATTCCAAGAATAGGAAGGAAGGAGACGGGAACCGGCGAACGTTAAACAAACTTTTAATAAAATAAACAAACAACAAAAGTAAAGGGCCGACAGCTACCTCACGGCCAACTGCCGGCCACACAAACATAAATAAAACTTAACACAATGTCCAGGCCTGGTCCTCTCTCGTCCTTCACTCCTGTCGCTCGTCCTTTTATGCTTCCGCTCCTCCGTGAGAGATGCGAGACCGGTGCAACGCACAGCTGACACTCATCATCACTCGCGTCACCGGCCTCACACCGTTCCCTCACGGCTCTCGTCCCGCCTTCCTCGTTATATGTACAAACCCGATTCCAAAAAAGTTGGGACACTGTACAAATTGTGAATAAAAAAGGAATGCAATAATTTACGAATCTCATAAACTTATATTTTATTCACAATAGAATATAGATAACATATCAAATGTTGAAAGTGAGACATTTTGAAATGTCATGCCAAATATTGGCTCATTTTGGATTTCATGAGAGCTACACATTCCAAAAAAGTTGGGACAGGTAGCAATAAGAGGCCGGAAAAGTTAAATGTACATATAAGGAACAGCTGGAGGACCAATTTGCAACTTATTAGGTCAATTGGCAACATGATTGGGTATAAAAAGAGCCTCTCAGAGTGGCAGTGTCTCTCAGAAGTCAAGATGGGCAGAGGATCACCAATTCCCCCAATGCTGCGGCGAAAAATATTGGAGCAATATCAGAAAGGAGTTTCTCAGAGAAAAATTGCAAAGAGTTTGAAGTTATCATCATCTACAGTGCATAATATCATCCAAAGATTCAGAGAATCTGGAACAATCTCTGTGCGTAAGGGTCAAGGCCGGAAAACCATACTGGATGCCCGTGATCTTCGGGCCCTTAGACGGCACTGCATCACATACAGTAATGCTACTGTCATGGAAATCACAACATGGGCTCAGGAATACTTCCAGAAAACATTGTCGGTGAACACAATCCACCGTGCCATTCGCCGTTGCCGGCTAAAACTCTATAGGTCAAAAAAGAAGCCATATCTAAACATGATCCAGAAGCGCAGGCGTTTTCTCTGGGCCAAGGCTCATTTAAAATGGACTATGGCAAAGTGGAAAACTGTTCTGTGGTCAGACGAATCAAAATTTGAAGTTCTTTTTGGAAAACTGGGACGCCATGTCATCCGGACTAAAGAGGACAAGGACAACCCAAGTTGTTATCAGCGCTCAGTTCAGAAGCCTGCATCTCTGATGGTATGGGGTTGCATGAGTGCGTGTGGCATGGGCAGCTTACACATCTGGAAAGGCACCATCAATGCTGAAAGGTATATCCAAGTTCTAGAACAACATATGCTCCCATCCAGACGTCGTCTCTTTCAGGGAAGACCTTGCATTTTCCAACATGACAATGCCAGACCACATACTGCATCAATTACAACATCATGGCTGCGTAGAAGAAGGATCCGGGTACTGAAATGGCCAGCCTGCAGTCCAGATCTTTCACCCATAGAAAACATTTGGCGCATCATAAAGAGGAAGATGCGACAAAGAAGACCTAAGACAGTCGAGCAACTAGAAGCCTGTATTAGACAAGAATGGGACAACATTCCTATTCCTAAACTTGAGCAACTTGTCTCCTCAGTCCCCAGACGTTTGTAGACTGTTATAAAAAGAAGAGGGGATGCCACACAGTGGTAAACATGGCCTTGTCCCAACTTTTTTGAGATGTGTTGATGCCATGAAATTTAAAATCAACTTATTTTTCCCTTAAAATGATACATTCTCTCAGTTTAAACATTTGATATGTCATCTATGTTGTATTCTGAATAAAATATTGAAATTTGAAACTTCCACATCATTGCATTCTGTTTTTATTCACAATTTGTACAGTGTCCCAACTTTTTTGGAATCGGGTTTGTACATTGTATTATATTACCATTGCATCAAATTACAAAAAAATTGTTAAAGGGGTGATTTAACGCTGTTTCATGCATTCTGACTGCTTTACAATGTTAAACGTGCTGTCTTCTCATGCTTATTGCTTAACATGGTCAACATGGTCAAAAATCTCATTTTAGGAAGAGCATTACTGGAAACAGTGAATCTCTGGTAACATGGTATTACGTAGTATTTCTGTGCTCGATACACTCCCCCAAGGTTCGTATAGGTTTCAGAAAGTTATTTTCGTACATGAAAAACCATTACGTAACAACTTTTCTTAGTCCCTTACTGGGCAATTCTCCCGGAAAAGCATGTCCATGGCAAGGCAAAAGAAATAGCCCGCCCACGCGACAACCGACGAGCAATAGGAAGACCCGCTTATCATCAAGATTGGCTGTGCTGCATCAAGATTGGCTGCGCTGCGGGCCTGCAGCTGCAGCTTGTTACTCTTGCGATAGTGAGAGAAGTTGAGGTGTGTTTGTTTGTTCACTGCATTTCAGTGATGGATGTTATATAAACGGTGGATATAACGCTGAATTTGCAGATCGTTTGAAACTGATAGATGGAGCGGTCCCAGTGCTAAAAGATCCCAGACATGAACCACCAGCGGTAAGTGAAACCAAGTCATATGTCTGTGTTTTGCTGGCAATCAGCGTATAACTTACGGGCATAATGTAAACAACATATATAATTGTTATAGTGAATCAACGCAATGATGTATTGTGTGCTCGTGATTCCCAACCCCCCCTCCCCTGCACACCCCCAGGGGGTCATATTTTTCCGGAAATAATCGTACAGTTGTATCTATCATTTATAAATGTGATCAAACTAAATACTCTTCGAAGATACAAAGTATGCAATACTACTCTATAGGTACTGAAGATTAATATGAGATTGGCAGAAACTGCGCGTTCAACCGGACATTTAACGCCAATGCGAGGGTGTTTCTTATACAGCGTCTATGGAAGTCACTGTAAATTTGACATCATTCTCTCTTTTGACTCCCGTTATTCAGACTTTTTCTTTTTGTTGAAAGTAGTGAAAATATTATAGTTGAGTTTTTCTTTTGCTATTTGAGCCGGAAATATTAGTGAAACCAAGTAAACTTTTTTGCCTTGTTGAGTGATGACTGAATTATACAGGCAGCTGCTGTCTTAATCCCGAACATGTGTTTCACTTTCCTCAATTATTTAAAAAAATATATTATATCCTCTGGAGTGAATACATTAAAAATTCCTATTAAAATATGTAGGTCACTTCAGCTCTGATGGGATATGAGGTCAAGCTCCTGGGAGTTCAGCTGCCACGGGATCTTAACGCTCAACCACCTGTTCGGACCCTTTATGTTCTCTCTTCCTCATTTTTCTCAACCTTCCATCCACTATTTCTCCTTATCATTGCTCTCCATACCCTAAAGCCTTCTTGTTCTCCCTCCTTTATCCCGTCTCCTTCACACCATCAAACCATTTAAACCTCTCCAATACTTTCTCTCTCTCTCTCTCACTACTCCCCTCCTGCTTCTCTCATTCTATAATATTATATAAACTCTATTAATCTCCTTCAGCCCTGGTACGCCAGCATCTCTCCCCCTCCCTCTAGACTCCCTCTGCAACAGACTTTAGATGCATGTGAAGTACCCAGGTAAAAACAACCTTTTTCAAACCACTTGACCTTATAAGAAGTCTACTCCACAATGTCACCTCTAACTATACCAAATGAGATGATTAACATAATCACCGAAGTAGTTTAAAATACCAAATGTTAAAAGACAAACTGCTGCATAATTCACTGCAATTCAATAAATAAATGGAATTAAAATTAAGTCTATTTAACACGTTAATTTAGTGATTATTTACATAAGAGCTACAATGATCAAATTAAAAACAGATTCAAAAAGCCAATCATGATTAGTTAATTGGGAACGAATTTCGTAATTTGTGTGCATAACACTCACAGCAAAATATATAATGATGCACAACAACAGTACATTCACATCACATGTACAGTATTCTATATTGCATTAAAACCAAAAACTGCATTAAATGTATACAATTAATCACGGACACCATACATAAATATGGGGTTTGTTCAACTATGTGAGCTGAACCTAAAACCTATGATTTTACACCTTAAACAGCTCAAACGGTTTGGAGGTCACAGATCATGGGTTTTGGTGGATCTTTAGTGGCAGATAAGGTTTCATATTCCGCTAACCAAGCTGCACAGTTACACACCTCTCAAACCAGCTTCCTGCACACACACACATCTGTTTTTTACCAAAGGAAGTGGCTTTTACAGAGTTTATAGAGCTGTTATTCAATCTGCTAATTTAATGTGAATATATATATATATATATATATATATATATAGATTGCNCTGTCATATACAGGTATTTTTTGCTTCTATATATTTACAGTATATATAAATATATATTAATCATGTACAATTCTGTATTATCCTGTCCTGGCTTCTATTCAACATGTTCCATATCACCATAATAATGTGATGTCTTTAAATTATCTTCATTCAGGTTTTCTCAGTTATAATGTGAGGCAAATTTGTCATAAACGATGCCTGTCGTTTGCCTGTATTGGCTTCTTCTTTAAACCCTCTCTCTGCATTTCAAACACAGTAAACACCTGATTTCGCTGATTTATATCACATATCTCTGAAAAGAGTATAAAAAATGCCAAACTGAAAATCTAAACCCAAGCTAAAAAATATGAAAATAAATAAAATTGGAACCTCTTTTTTCATTGTCAACTGCATGAATAAGAGCAAACCAATTATTTTTTATTCTTACTTGCAAATATATGATAAATAGGAGCTTGCAGTCTGCAATACACAATGGAGCTATTCAAGAAGACCGATTAAAGTATCCCTATATACTAAATAGAGACAAAACCTTTAAAGACTGAAAATTAAGTACTGGGGGGGTTTCAAAAGGTATTTATGGTCATGTTATGGGTCATTCATAAGAATGTAACCTCTAACCCAGCTGTCATAGGTCAAAATATCAGCCTTAATGTTAAACTCTTAAATGTTTTAAAATGAGCTCAGTGTAAATCGAAACATTTTTCAAGTGCATGGTGACAAAAACAGATCAGAAAAGCTTTCTGCACAGACCGAGAGGCAGTTCCTTTCTTTATTTTAAGACCATCCTACGGATGCAATTTATACTAAGAGCGACCTTCAGACTGTTATTTTTTGCCATATACTTTAGGGAGGGGTAATAACCAGGCATAAGGACCTCAGCTAGTCTAACATTACCATCAGCAGCTTCCTCTTGTCTTTCCCATTCGAGAAGAACCTCTCAGTTCAGATAGAGCTGCATGCACAGCTTCCTGTTGTGTATTGAAAGCACTCCACTGCAAGTGATGCAAGAAATGTAAAGAGGCAATTAGACAAATGTACTCAAGTAATGCACCTCCTTTTTATCCATTTCAAGAAGAGCTCAGTCTATACGTTGAACTAATTCATTAAATGGTCCTTGGGCTATTTTCCATTTCTTGGGTCCATTACAATGAGGATGCGATCTAGATTCTGCGCCAGTCCTCTAGCCCAAACCCTTCTGCTTGTTATGTTCACTTTGACCTGCTTTGGAGAATATTCGGTCTCGTACACAACCCCAAGAAAAGATTCTCACACTGCTTCGAGCCTTCTTTTGAGTCATATACAATAATCAGGAAGTAAGGCTGCTCTGGGTTTATGTATGTGTGTGTCCATTCTTCTGACCTACATTTTGAGAACTAGAGGAGCCAAGACTGCAAGGGAATGCAAAGTTCATATGTTGTTAAAATAAACATAAGCTCTGCCAAAGTACAGTGATGTGGATCTAAAATTGCTGAGGACATAAAGTCACCGTCCCCAATGACTTCCAGTACACGGCTGAGGATGTAGCATTTGGCCAAATATTCTGAGGGTGATTGAAATACCTGTTCTGCTACTATGTTAGCCAATGGTGGCTAAGACAACTGTTTAGTTACAAACATTCTTCCAAATATCTTTCTCTGTGTTCATCAGAACAAAGACATTTGTACAGATTTGGAACAACTCTAGGGTGAGGAAATGGTGACAGAATATTTATTTTTGGGTTAACTGTTCCTTTTCAGTTAGTCATCTTCCAACTAGCCAAACTCCACACTTCCTGAAATGGTTAAGCTACCAGTCACAGACTGTTAGTTCCAATAATTCGTGCAGCGTCTAAAATGTATTTACAACACTTGGTGATTACAGATGAATTGATCAAATTTACCTGCCATAAATGTTCTAAATTATTCTTTTTCATATCCGTATCTATTAGTGGATCTACTTGCAATTGAAGAGCTGCTTTAGTGAAAAGAATTCCCTGCCAAATATTAAAATGACTACGTATTCAACAATGACAAGTGACTGCATAGCAATTTGAATAACAATTTGTAATAAAATCTTTCAGCGGCCCATTAAGGTATTGAACTTTTCTCTTCTGTAATCTAATATGCCTGTGCTGCAATCTTTAATAAAGGCTTTTTATTTACTCCAAGCCATCAGCTTCATCACAGAGGAAATGGGCAGTATGAAATCTGCCTATCAGTCAAGGCACCCTGTGACTCCTTGTGTCAAAGCAGGAAGGGCGAAAATAATTTGAATTTATAAAAACCATAATTTCAAAGGTTACGAAGATGCAAATCACTCAACACTTCGAAATTATATACATTTATATTTTGCACAACTCAGTAACTCAAAAAGGTCACCTACCGATTACGTTCAACTTCAAGAATCAGATTCAAGTCCTGGGCTGAGACCAATATCTCCCCCCTTTCTGGAAACTGGTCCTGATGAGAGAGAAAACCCCAAAAGAGAATTAAAAAGATCATGCAGACAAAGATATTTTATTTATTATAATGTGCACCGTGCACAGGACTGGAGGAAGAATAAACAGGGATGATTCAGGTGATTTCTCAGAAACATATCGTTGCCCATGCGTTCTGAGAAAGTAATTTGGTGAGGGCACATCTGTTTAGAAAGGAACACAAAAACAACTTTGTATTGAAGAGGAAAATGGCCTGAATTAATTCTCTGCAAACATGAAGTTACTAAAGATGTTGTGATTTCGCTGCCTGTTTTTTCTTACAAAATTTTGGTGGCTCTGTACAGTAAATGCAATGCCCTAGCAACCATGCAGAATACCCTAGCAACCTCACTCAGCACACTTTGTAATGTAATAAGAATGGCCTGGCATTCTTTAGTTTCTTCAGAAAATACAGTTTTTAGTTACTGTGTGGGGTTGTCAAACGATGACAGCATATCAACAGAAATGGACGTTTTTGAGAAATGCATTAAAAACCAGAGGACTAGAGATGCAGACATCTGTCAAAATGTTCTTGGCTGAGGGGGAGTTCGGCTCCGTGGGTTAAAGAGAGAGTGAACGAGGAGGTCTCAGACAAGTTCACATCTCTCAAATCAAATGGGGGAAAAGTTGAGATGGAAGAATTGGGAGTTGGAGAGGAGGGTCACTCTTCCTGAACATGTAATCACTTACCAACCCTGAGAGCTTCGTGCCGCTGTCAAAGAGACAGGTGATGGAACGAGAAGGGAAGTCAGAGGACAACAGGAGAAATGGACATTAGAAGAGGGGAGAGAAAAATGAAAGATGAAGATAAAAAGACAGAGCGCCTGAAAGGAATTGTACGGACGTGAGAGATTGTACGCACGCCAGAGATTGTCGTGGCGTTCTGCAAACAGTCTGGTAGCTAATGCCGTTGGAATTCAGATCTCCAGACTTGGCTGTTAAAACATGTCAGGGAACTCTTAATCTGTTATCACTTAACATTTCATTCCTGTCGTATTCTTGATTTGTGTTGGGTTTAGTTGCACTCTATGTCATAACCACAGCCAATTTACTAGGTCACATAATATAAATAGCGTCGATATCAGGGTATGTACAAATAAAATTAACGTTAAAACTGATATCTTGCCTTTAAAGGAATAGTTCACCCAAAAATGTACATTCTGTCGTTCATTCACCCTCATATCCCACATGAGACTATGACTCTCTCTCTCTCTACTGTGAAACGGAGTCAAGGCGAATTTTTGAAAACTACTAGAAATAGAAAATACGCTGTCTTTTCCAAGTAATAAAAGTGAATTAGCACTGGGGTTTTCAAATCTAAAGTCACCAAAAACACCATAAAAATGTCAGAAAAACACATTCCAAGACTGCTGATAAAAAGCAGAGACAGAGATTGTATGATAAAAGCATAGATAAACAGCATTCCTGATGAGACACAGTCAGACAAACATTTTCGGGTGAACTGTCCCTTTAAAAAAGTTAATACTACACGAGATCCTTTGGACACTTCTCCAGACTCTTCATCACCTCGCTTTAAATATTTATATCAATGGAATCAGTTGTTCCTCTTTTGACATGATTACATCTGAATGATAAATGAAAGAGCAACACAAAGCCAGAGAGGTGCACTCAGGCGCACGATTGTATCCGCAGTCGCAGAGGACTCCTGTTGTTTCCTGAAGGACTGCACCACACTGGGCTTTAAATGTGTGCCACAGCATGCAAATTAGTCTGAACATGTTCATGCGTAATACAACCACACTGCAGGTTACATATTAAAAATGATGTTTGTCTTCATCATGTTGCTTCACATCGCCCTGACTTATGAATGCAGATCATGAATTTTCATCATAACATGAGGGTGAGTAAATGAGGACTTTTTATTTTTGAGTGCACTATCCCTTTAAATCCAGCCAATGTAAAGGTTGGCTTCTTAATGCACTCTCTTATGGTCGCAATTACTTTTCCAAATGATGTAATGATCTGTATCAATGTCTTCCAGGCAAATAATGAATTCTGGATGCAGCAATGAGACCTGCGAGGACTGAGGTAATGCAAGCCTTTGCTGTGAGGTTGTTTGAAAACACTGCCGACATTCAGATTTGAAGTGTTTTCACGCTCGGCCTGCTTCATCTCACAAAGAACTTGCACTTTGCTTTTGTTAATATTCTTGGAGTATATGAAACGTGGCATAATTTTTCAAAGATGGGGACATGATAGCACATAATAGGAGACCGAGACCACAGAGGAACCTTATCAAACAGTGTTTACATCAACCAGGGGAATCAAAGCCAATGTGATTTCACATTACATCCACTCTCTTTTCAATTTGATAAATTGTCCCGATTTCAAACCCACTTTGTAAGGAAGATCATTTTCAGTAAGCGTGTGTTTTTACCATGCGTTTTCCTTTGAACATGCCGGGCACTTTTTGACTAATGGAGGTGATGAAATTATTGAGCTCCTCAGCGCCACACGTACGAGACCTTCGGAAATGTGGTCATCAGCTTTTTTGTAGACGGACAGCTTTGAGATACGGCCAATCAGGCATGAGGACAATATTTAATATGACCTGTCTGACATTAAGGGAACTGTGTACTCCAGATCAAATTTACCACAGTCTCAGTATGATACTTTGTCCTCTAGGATTCCTCATCTCTTATTCTTTGTGTATGAGGGAGTCACAAGGCTGGGATATGCAAAAATGCAAGTCAATTTGTAGGAAATTAACCGGGGCCAAAAGGCAGCTTTCCATATCCTGATGTCCCAAAGCAACATAAAAAAATAACACACTGAAAGTGCAAATATTGGACTTTGATAGACGTTTCTATTTTAGACTTATCAAAGACCAGTAGCATTTAAATCTGTCTCAAGTAGCCAGACTTATGAACAGTGGCGTAACGCAAACTGCGGGGGCCCCCCCGCAAGAGTGGACGCAGGGACCCTTTCCCATATGATCAAATCAATGGAAATCATGCATTCAAAAATTACGTAACTTACCAGTGCCTAGACCATATTTTGTGTCAAAACTATAGCACGTAGCCTCGTGACGTACATCCAACTTGAAATGGTACATCTCACTAGGTTCTGGTTATGTATTTACAATGAGCTGTTGCTGCAAAATTAACACTTTGTCTGTGAATGCACGTAGTTCGTTACTTAGACTGAACTTTGCGCTGCAAGATACCAAAATAATAATAAAGTAATATAACCAAAATCACTGTATACAGCAAGCACGGCGCAGACTTTTGGAACTTGTCATTCTCTGCACTGAAAGCAAGCGTGCGTGTCAGAAGGACGGAGAAAGAGTGTGCAGGAAAAAGGTGAGATGGACTTTTTGACTGTTTAAATGGTAAGATGCTTTATTGCATACCTCCTTTACATGCTGGTAAATAAAGTAACTTTATTGGTAGTTCATTGGTAATGATTAATGAACGTGCTGTATTCCCGTTGGTAAAAAAGAATTCATTATTATCGAGTAGTTTTAAAAATAGTCTTGAGGCGAGATCTGGTCTAGTAAGTGGCATTTTTACGTGATGTTTAAGAAAAATGTCCATTAATTTGACTATTTGTAGCTTGTGTTTTTTATATGTTCCCCTGCATTTCAGACATTTTGCCTAAACACATTAATTTTGCACACTGTGACTTGAATCTGGTTTACTTCGTTTTCTTATTTATTATAAAGGTATATCCTGTTATAAAAAAATTCTGTAAATTAATGTTTGATTGTTTTGGTG
Organism: Triplophysa rosa; assembly: GCF_024868665.1. Lineage (NCBI taxonomy): Eukaryota > Metazoa > Chordata > Actinopteri > Cypriniformes > Nemacheilidae > Triplophysa > Triplophysa rosa. The sequence goes on from NC_079890.1 coordinate 31,110,179, forward strand.
CATCAATGTTGCGCTACACGCGCTGTACCCTTGTTAACCACCTGGTGTTGTCTCCACATGCACGCGCGAGCGCAGACGCGCATGCGATTTGACTATCAGTCGACTATAGGCAAGGCGTGACAATTCTGATTCGACTATGTAAATCCTTAGTCGTGGATACCCCTATTAAAAAGTAGTTATAACGTTTAAGGATAAATTCCACAAAATTTCACGCAGTTAATGTATTAACGTTTTATTTGGCAATTGGCATTAAATCTGCTCTATGTACATTGCTTTTCTTAAAAACTTCCCAGCGTGAATGAATGTCTAATTTATTCAAAATCCACATGGAACATTTAACAATTATTGTTTGTTAGGCTATAACATTATTGTCGTTAAACGTGTATAAAATATGATCTGACACTAACGCGTAGCGCTGGACTTCTGCAGGGTGCATACAACGCCTTTCTTATTTGGGAGTTGAGTAGGCTATAGGCTACGTGTATTAAATATACTAAGAGGATCTTCAGCTAATTTAAAATCCGTCACAAAAAGAATACAGCGAGTTCATGACAATGTACGCAATAGAGCATCTTACCATTAAGACTGTCTAAAATGTCCCTTTCGGCATTTTTTGTCTTTCACAATGTCACAATTCACAATTTTAAAGCGCGCGCTGGCTTTCGATGCTGAGAATGGCAAGTTCGGAAAGTCTCTCTGGCTCATTGCACTTCTCAGACAAGTTTAAATTAATTTAGAAAATGACATCTCGATCACCACTTGCATGATGATAGACAGGGATGGTTAAGAAAACTTCAGAGCATAGCCACATCTGTGACACTCGGACAACATTTTGGAGATATTTTATCTTACTTATTTAGCAAAGAATGCTAAGATTGTTACATTCCAGGACATTTGTAGCTATTCTCCATTACGAATGGATAACAACAACGACGACAAAGGATACTGTGATCACCAAAATAAAAGTCCTATTTATTCACATCAAAAATAAAAAAAATTGGGGGGCCCAACCACGCAGGGTCCCCCTCCCCGCAGTGCGTGCCCGTCCGTTACACCACTGCTTATGAATATCAGTAAGTCAGGTTCACTCGGCAGGTTACTCTGGCCGAGACTGACATACTAAGCACAGACAAACTATTTGTTTTGGTTTTGCATGCAGTTTATGTAAAATTGGTCTACAAAAAACATGTTCAGACTTTATAATAAGAATATGGCTCTGGCTTTTAAGTAAAATGAGATAACATATACCAGACAACCATATATACCAGACATTAAATGAACTGCATGGCCAATTAAAAAAATTTATGCGGCTAAGACTGCATTTAATTGTGTAGATTTACAAAAAAAAAGACTTGTTGATTTGCTTATTGGTGTTTTTATGTTGTATATAACTTTCATTAAATGTGATACGTCACCTTCTTAAAAACTGTTTTTTTGCACCTGTATTTTGTTGTAACTTTAATTATTAATCTATTTCCATGCCATTGAAAATGATTGTCTTATATTAAATACCTGATTCTCAGGATGTATTTGATATGGCATTCAAAGACATAGACTTCAGATTGGTAGCATTCATTGTAGAAGCGCACAAAGCATAAATATACTCACACAAGCCTAACCTTGGCTCACTAAGCTATAAAAACATGCAGACGACTCAAAGCAAAAAATGAAAAGCCACACCTGGGTAAAAAGTAATGTAGCATAATAATTTCTTCTATGACAAAAACATTATTTCAAACCAGACTCGATTGAAAAAATCCTCGAGCAATAATTTTCCACATAAGTATGTGGATACAACGAGAGCTGGTTTACACGTTTTCCCAGTTTCCCTCACAAAGAACTGCTAAATCTAATAAAGCTTTTTAAATTTTCACCTTTTTGAGAATGTTGTAACCATTTTGGATGCAAAGTATGACTCACAATACTTAAATGTCATCACTCAAAACTCAGATGTACTGAAAATAATCATTAATAGCCTTCAGGTTGGCCAGATGTCCGAACACTCAACCTCACCAAAAATGAGTCAAACACTCTCACCAAAATGAGTCAATCGCCCAACAAAACAAGCCTGAATGAAGAAACACGATTAAATATCAACACTAGCCACGTCTCAGCTGGGTTCTGTGAGCTGCCTGTGTTTTGAGAGTATGTGCGAATGTCTGTGCATTCAATCCTCTTTATTCCACACTCGCCACATAATTTTTTATAAGATTTGCCGAACTGTACAAAAGCCGACTTTCAGCTGGAGAATGTGGAATGTGCCAGACGGTTTTATTATGTGGCTTATCGAATCCCATTATTGACTAGTACAGCATATACAAATATATTTTTTATACATATCTACCTCTAGACTGAACACGCACGCACGCACGCACGCACACACACACACGCACACACACACAAGGTCTATTAAACCTGTCCTTAATCATATATTCTTTTTAACCTCCAGGTTTACTTTCTCCATTGTATGTGACCCTAATACCGAAAGAGTTCATCTCTGAGAGAGACAGCAAATGAGGTCTATTCCATCATAGCTGCAAATTTAGCAAGTTCAGCTATTTTACTTTTTAAAGTGGGACTTCAGACTCAATTCAATTCAAAGTGGCCTCACTTCTGGAGGTCATTAAAGTCTGGCACTTTGAGTGCAAAACCGGAAACAAAAGGGAGTTCATGGACAGAATAAAAAACATACATAAAGGAAAGTCACTGTGATGGAGTGGAGAATGAAAAGGAGGAGAAAAATATTGGGAGTGAAAGCCGGAGAGAGACAAAAGAGGAATGTAGGGGTGGAGTGAAAACAAATCTAATTCTTTGCAGGATTGCTGGTGTCAAACGTGTTTATTTTCGCTTGGCCATCCTCCCATGTAACCTTGCACTTTCGCTCATTTTGCTGTTGCTCTCTGACTGAACTTTAAGCATGTTCTCACTGATAAATGTTGTGTTTCACATAATCCTTGACATATATAGGGCTCATAATAAGACTAAGAATGATTTAGTGTTTGTATGAGCAATCAGAAGATGCATTCTAATATTGCTAGTAATTTTTTTGTTTGTTGTTAAAAATACATAAAAAGATCTAGAACGATCTGAGAAGCTCACACAGGGCTCCAGACTAACTTTTTTTACTAGGAGCACTGTAGCCCCTGTCTGAAATTTTTAGGACCACAAGCAGAAAATTTGGGGGCACATTATATCAGAATGCAATGCAAATATTTACATTTTTCCTCAAAATAGCTCTATTACTGACACACACTTTGATAATAAATAGACTTAACTCACAGAAATTACAATGTGCCGTTTTATTTTCATTTCAGAGGGATATGACATTACTCAATACCAAGGGTCATACGGAATCTGCAGACTTTTTTTATTCTGTGCAAAACTTTGGAAAAATCTGCAGAATTCTGTGGAACAATTTTAAATGTGTTTACATTTGTACAGAAATGTAAATAATGTGTGTAAATGTTTCAAAATAGTTTTAAAATACTACCTGTCTATGTATTTAACTGCAGGTGACTGTAGTTTGGTTCTGTTCCTCATTTAAAAAGAGGCAGAGTTTACAGAGAAGCTTTAAGTGCTAAGTAAAGATACGGTTTAAACTCTGAAAACACCAGACCAAATTAGTACTGAATTCATTTGAACCACAGAAAACGTGCATGTCATTTTGTATGAAAAAGTATATATTTTATTGTTTATAGTGTTAAAGCAAAACGAATGGTTCATCTTAATGCATTCTTATGATGATTTTATTGTGTATTAAGGACACTTTTCATCATGTTCACGGCACAATGTAAAGATAACTTCACATAAACTTAATAAGAGCATTCCGCCTGTCGTTCATTCTTGTTGTGAACGGATTGGAATTGATTCAGCGCCGTCTCAAGTAATCAACAGATAAATTACGTATTCTGAACTCCTCCGCAGGTAGTTTCACTTTAAACATCTCAAATATCAAATCGTTCGTCCTCAAGCTCAAAAAATCCGTCACAGGAAACAGCGAATCGTAGTAATGCGCTCACGTTGTGTCTAAACTACCCGTTCTCACTCCCGACTCGTCACATATTTACGCTCAGTCAGCACCCCACGGCGTCACTTTTGAATGCGCAGGGTACTCCTTTGGCGTCGTTTTTCGACGAACGGGGAACTGCGTTGCGTTTTCTAAACGCTCCAGACCGAGATGCGTGCAATTCTTAGCATTTCATAATTATTTATGGTTTTAATATTTTATAGCACCTAACCCCAACCTCACCCTAAACCTAACCACTTCTCAGCCATATAAAACACAGCACACGAATAAAAGTACAGTCACGGGTATTTATTGCACAAACTGACCAAAGCATTACAAAATATAACAAACAACTCATTTCAAAGTCCTTTTTGCACCAAAGCCGTACGATAACTTTACATGAAGATGCCGTGCGTGTCCGTGAAAGCATGAGGTCGGCACCCATTTAAAGATAAACCGGAACAGCTAGATGTAGTCGGTTGCAGGAGCCAATGCCGATTCATGTTCAAAGCCAACAAAATGACGCGATCAGTCACGAGATACGGACAGCCAATGGCATCGAAGCTGACGTAACTTCCTCTGGTGGCAAATTTTGAACGTCGTTTTTCACTGGATTTGAGATTTACGGCAGACGATGATCACTTCGCATCTGTTCCTCATACAAATCGATCATTTCGCGTTGATACCCTTGGAATATCTGTATTTTTGAACGACATTGTGACTGCTTGTATTATGTGTTTTATATTACGATAAATAAACTGTTACATTACATTTACATTTAGTCATTTAGCAGATGCTTTTATCCAAAGCGACTTACAGATGAGGGAAACAATGGAAGCAATTGGAACAACATAAGGACAACAAAAAGCTTAAGTGCAATAAAAGAAAATTGGTCTCTTATAGCCTATGACAGTATACAGCGCTAAGGTTTTTTTTTTTTTTTGAAAGTAGAAAAGAGATAGAAGTCAGAACTGATCAGTCAGGTGTTGACTGAAGAGATGTGTTTTCAGACGGTTCTTAAAGATGGCTACAGAATCTGCTGATCATTCCATAAATGTGGAACCGATCCCGAGAAGGTACGTGAGAGAGATTTTTTACCTTTTTGGGATGGCACCAGAAGACGTCATTCATTTGCAGAGAGCATAGGGATCTGGCGGGTATATAAGTCTGCATTAACGAGTGAAGGTAAGGGGGTGCCAATTCAGTGGTGGTCATGTAGGCCAGGAGCAGAGTCTTGAATTTGATTCGAGCGACTATAGGGAGCCAATGTAACTTAGTGAAGAGAGGAGTGACGTGCGCTCTCTTCGGTTCATTGAAGACCACTCTTGCCACCGCATTCTGGATCATCTGGAGAGGTTTGGTTGTGCAAGCTGGAAGTCCAGCCAGTAGCGCATTGCAGTAGTCCAGTCTGGACAGAACAAGAGCCTGGACTAGGACTTGTGTAGCATGCTGGAATAGGAAAGGTTTAATTTTCCTAATATTGTAGAGGATGAATCTACAGGACCGGGTGGTGCTGGCAACATGATCAGTGAAGTTAAGCTGATCGTCGATCACCACTCCCAGGTTTCTGGCTGTTCTGGAAGATGTAATGGTTGATGAGCCCAGTTGAATGGAGAAGTTGTGATGACTCTTTGTGTCGGCCGGGATTACAAGCAGTTCTGTTTTAGCAAGGTTCAGCTGCAGGTGATGGTCCTTCATCCAGAGCGAGATGTCGGCTAGGCATGCTGAAATGCGTGCAGAAACAGTCGGATCGTCAGGCTGAAATGACAGGTGGAGTTGTGTATCATCCGCATAGCAGTGATAGGAAAAGCCATGTTTCCGAATGACAGAGCCTAGGGATGTCATGTATATAGAAAATAGCATCGGACCAAGCACTGAGCCCTGAGGCACCCCTGTGTCGAGATGTTGGGACTCAGAGACCTCTCCAGGATACTCTAAATGACCTACCTGTGAGGTAAGATCTGAACCATTGTATCACCACTCCAGAGACACCCATAGCCTTGAGGGTCGACAGGGGTATGTGGTGGTTAACAGTATCAAAGGCAGCAGACAGATCTAGTAGGATAAGTACAGATGAGTTAGAGGCGGCTCTTGCCAGTCTCAGGGCTTCAATGACTGAGAGCAGCGCAGTCTCAGTGGAATGACTGCTCTTGAAGCCAGACTGGTTGCTGTCCAGGAGGTTGTTCTGGGTGAGAAAAGATGAGAGCTGGTTACATACCACCCGTTCAAGAGTTTTAGCCATGAAGGGGAGGAGTGATACCGGTCTGTAGTTCTCTAACAGTGCAGGATTAAGAGTGGGTTTCTTCAGTAGCGGACAGTTACTTGCTCAAACTGTCTGAATAGTGTCATGTAAACACAATTATCCTGGCCATTAAACTTAAATTAAACCCCGAAACATCATCATTGCAAATTATATCTAATATACATTTTCATAATGACGGTGAAATTCGCGTGCCCTTCACGTCGAAAAACGACGCCAAAGAAGTACCCTGCACGTTCAAAAGTGATGCCGAAGGGCGCTGACCGAGCGTAAATATGTGACGAGTCGGGAGTGAGAATGTGTTGGTCAATAATGAGCTTAGCTGTGACCGACGCGACGACAGTGAGAAACATCAATCACCCAGCCGAGCACAGTGCGCAGCTCCGGACTCTCCCCTTCACACACACATAGGCCTACACTGGTGGACTCGCGATCTACTTGTTTTTTAACATGAGATATAACAACTAGAAAAAAAATCAAAATTGGCAGGTCGCAAATGCGAGTACTTGTAAAAAAAAACCGCTCGCGCTGTCTCAAAAACTGGTTGCAAAAACATTTAGTCGCAGTCTGGAGCCCTGTCACAGGTTGTATATTCAGCTATAGGACTTTTTTTTAATGGAAAGAATATAAATAATATAGACTTGTTGCACATTTCTTATTGCAAACACGTTTTAATTTTAATATTATATTACTATTGATTGAAGTGTACTTTTTGAATTCTGGGTCACTTGGATGAAAGCCATAGTCCATTGTCTTGATTTTAGGAAGCACAAAAGTAATCTGCGAAAACTTTTCGCTGACAGTTGGCATTTAAGCATGAATTATACAGTATTTGCGATTTTGAAAAGCCGAATGAAAGCATTTTTAAATGGGATTTTATCCAATCTCAGCTCTTGAATAAAAATATAAAAATGCACATACCATCTAAATAAAAAATCTTATTCTCTTAAATTGCTGAACTAAATTGAGTGATGTATACACACACTTTAAAACCCTTTTAATTTTAATAAAAAAAAAGAAGAGGAACAATTTCCAACAGGACCGTGTAAGTAAAAATCTGTAAGAAAAAGTTATAAAAATGATTATAAAATAATGTTTACATAACTCAAAGGTTTATGAACCACTCATTATGAATATGACAATGTTTTAAGACTTCGCTAAAACAACTACAAACTAGCTATCATTTCATGAATAAACAAATCTAATTAAATGATTGGCCATGACTCATGTTGGTTAAAAAATGAACTGAGCATAGGATAAACAAAATAAATGAACACTTTAGGACATCTTGGGGAAAATATGTTCTGTCAAATATACAGTGCCAAATAATAAATAATAATAATAAATGATCTATTTTTATACTTATTTACAATTTACAGCCAAACCAGAAAACAACAGAGCTCAGGGATATATAGAGGCACTGGTGTTGTCTGGTTTGAATGTCTTATAAATAAATATTTGTATATATTTTAATATTTTAGTCACAATTAAAAAAACATATTACAAAATCCAAATCTAGTGGAAGACTGTAATAGATTCACTAGACATTATCAATGAGGTGAACTTTGAAAATAAAACTGACAAAAGCCAGACTATATGCTCAAAGCAGACAAAGAACACGAGAATTACTTCTTTTTCTAGAAATATCAGACATTTTACCCTCATACGCTGTGACGGGATGAATGATGTCCTGTCACGGCAGTCATTGCTGCCATTGGACTGTGCACTTTTAATATTATGTTTTGTTTATAAACATTTGATTTTCAACTTGAAACATTGTTTCTCGTATATAATAACCTGATGATTTGGGGAACTTATGTGTAAACTATGTGTTTAATGGTACTTATGCAGATATGCGTTTATTTGGTTGAGTGCACCGACTAAATAGATGGCAATGAGAGAGAACAAACTTGCATCTACCATTTATACCATATCACAAGTGAACACTCTTATCAGTTAAAATAACCACTCCATATACGGTTTTCATTTGATAAAATTGCATTTATTGAAGGTGAAGCTGTTTACGTATTTGCATTGTCTTACCGTCATGGTTGATTGTGAGTAGGTCTCATTAAGGGAGCACGCCTCTAGTGAGCATCTCTTATATATCTGCTACCTCCAGGAGGGATAATGTAATTTCATTAGTATTGTTATATTGTTAAGTTGTGCTACCATATTCTGTTTATTGAAGATGGTAAATGTCTAAGTAGTTGTTCTAGGTGTAGTAAATTTCTACTTTTGTAATATGGTATTTTACTAATGTTTTCAAGTTAACACAATTCACACACCCCCAAGATATTTTGTCAGTGGTTTAGACCAATTAGTGTGGCAGGAATTTACTCTATTTAAAAGAAGCAGTTTGACTGTGAAGAAACTCTAATGATGAAGGTCACATATGTGATGTGTGTTTCTGGCTAGCATGATGCCAAGTTTAAACATGTTATGGAAGTTGATTTATTTTGTTTTGACTCACATGTCAGTTTTGTTGGAAAAGTTTAGTTAAGCATGTTTGAATATATACCCTTTTTTGTTGCCTTTGGCCTTAATTGGGAAAATAAAAAGTCCCATCATTAAGTTTGACTCTGACTGTTTTGAGTGTGTTACAATATCCACCTCTAGACGCATTGAAAACACCCTACAACATACGCTCTGTATTCTGGCAGGCAGCATGCTCCCCTGCCCCCATCCTTAGGGAATTGTGTGTGTCTTTGTTTCAGCGTATGAAATTACATCCGCCTGACATGCATTCAGCCAAGTTCCAAACTGCACTGTGACTCATTACATCATCACCAGAACAGCCAGAAATCCAATCAAACGTCCAGCATCTTATGGCCTGTGTGAGGATGGATTATGGTCCTGCCGGGCCCCGGGGCACCAGCGTCTTTGAAGGCCCCTTGTTGTGTGATTTAAAGTCCAAATAACATTGCAAATATGAGAAATAAAGTTGCAGTTGGGTAATATAAAGTCTCAAAGCGGCAATTACGAGAATGAACATTATGAAGAAAAACAAACAGACTTCTGACACTTAAGACGCCGGTGCCCTTGGTTCCACTATGGGTCCCAAAAAAACGGATTTAACTATGGCAAAGTGATCATTTCGGCTACAGACAACACATTCCCAGCCTGGACATACTGAAGATATCAATAAGCTGCCACCGCATCAATAGTCAGGACCCGTGGCAGAACCAGATATAATCTGTCTGCACTCCAAATATTCAAGAGTCAAGCCATGTCAAGTGCGACCCACAATGACAAGAGATGCTGTCCCCATGTTGAGCCAAATATAAATATCACAGAGAACGACAAACTTTCACACGAGTAGCACGCACAAGACTGGCATGCATTAACCTTCTGATTTATCGAAGATAATTGGCAAAACTGACAAGTTGTATATTTATACACAATACCCATGTATATTTTTACATGTAAATATGTGTATTATTGTTTGTTCATTCTTGTTCTCAAACCGCCTTAAATTGGATTGGGTCGGAGACATTTGGCTTGACATTTCCAGACAGTCTCAGCATTTCACAACAGCCAAGCAGGTTAGACGTGTCCGCGGGGCATCGAGATCGAGACTGAGTGCAGATGTCAATACAACAGGGCTTTGAGCACGAGGCTGAGAATCAAATTCTGTGGATGTTTGAGAGGAGTGCACAACCATGTGTGGGTGTGTATTACAGTACAAGAACTACACCAGAGTACGACTGTGAGAAAGATCAATTAAGGTTGAGAACAGAGAGCACTGGGAATTAAACCCAGCCAAAGGTAATGTACTTTTCCAAGTAGACAGGCACTTTCTTCGTAGGGGTTCAGCAAGTGGTGAACTGCTATTCGTTTTTCAATGCCATTTTGATAAATAGACATCTTGATTAACAAAAGCGATCCGCAGTCACAAAAAGCAAAGATCTGTTCTGCATCCAGCCATTCCTTACTGTATAGGAATTTACAAAGCACCAGCACAGTTCCCTTGCAAGCTTTCAAGACTCAACACAACATAAAAAACGCTCCCTAAGGTGCTTATCAGTGAGCTGCTTCCGGGCAGTAGTGCTGCCACTGCGACCACAAAAAGGAAGAACCACATCATCATCCTAATGACCCAATGGACCTGCACGGAAGACACTGGCTTGACCATCTTTGTGAAGAAAAACAAATAAACAGCATATGATGACTACCTCATCAATAATCCTTAAACATTTTTGACACAGTGCTTAAATCAAGAAAAAACTGGGGAAGCTACACCAACTGGACCTCACAAGAAGTGATAAATTCTTTTTCTTTAAAGTTGGTGTGTGACTTGTATGAAAACATAAGGTTTGTGTGTGAAGCATTAACATGAAATCCCACCTGTAAACGGTACTGCCAGGGGAGCGTGAGCAAGTTGTATTAAAAGACATTACAAATTCATAAAATTAGTCAAATTGTGGTTACAAATTGCCACGAGTTTCTTCATCCATTCTTGCTCAGTTTAACCTGTTCTTGGAAAATTTTTTTAAGACCAAGACAATGTGTCTTTCATACACTACCAAAATGTCACCCTAGTGTGGTGTGTCCTACCATAAAGTTTGCATGAATAAACTGGTAAATATTTTATGTGAAACATGTAGGCTTTATTACCTTAAATGTCGTTCCATACTCCTGTTGTATTGTGTTGTGAGAGATCCAGTGTGCCGTCACTCTCTGCCCCTTGTCCTCCACTGAAAAGCACATACATACACAGCAATGACCAGAGGGAATTGAAGTTTACTGACATTTCAGTCTCAATTTGATCCAATAGTTTGGCTGCACCTAAACTTTGATTTATTGTTCATCGTAGCTTGTTTTATATTCAATATCTTAGACAAAATCTCTAGGTCGGCTCTGTCATTTCTGTTAACGTGTATACTGCTTCATAGATAAAACAGGCACTAACACTAGGGCTAACCGTATTTATGATTTTATCAAAGCATCTTTTGGAGGCATCCAATAAAAAGCAATCCTGAAACATAATACAGGTTGAACATGGGTGTGTATCAACAATACAATAAAGGTTTGGCAATATGGGCTTGGTATTATGTAAATCAATTCTAGAGAGACTGCTCAAAGTGGCCAGTGGGTCAGACTATTAATCTCCCTCAATCACTCTGTATTAAGAGGAATAATCGTCCTCATAAATCTTTTAATGTGTCTCAGCTTTCATTTACTTGATTTAAACCACTTTGAGCTCCAAAATTAGTTCTTATAATTACAAGCTTTGTGTCCTAACCAGCCACGACCGCTTGTCACATCAGCACCGGTTAGGTGTGCTAGACCATTATCAGTAAAACTAGCCATTCATAAAAATAGGTAGGGGTGTGAGAATTCCTTTGTGTTTTTCCTCTCTCTGTTCTTCATTGACTTTCCTTTTTTCTTTGGAAAAAAACAAAACCACACAAGCGTCCCCTCACAGCTTGAACCAGCACTTTTAGGGTATCACACAGAGCTGTCATGCACACAAATGTGGAAAAATAACATCATTACTGACCTCGCCATATCCATTATGGCTGAGGTTTATAAAATATGACGTGATAAAAGGAAGCGATAGAATTGATAGGGGGTGGAATGTGTTGCCATGCTCCTCACAAGATGGTCCGTTTTTTCAATTTTCTTTTCCATCTCCAAATTGTAATGGTGTCATCTCTTCTAATGCTAAAATATTGGTCTCGCCTGAAGTCGGTTTGATCTAAATGGCTGTGGCTTGTCAATCATAATGTAATGCACTGCAAAGTCTATACTGGCTGTATACAGTTCTTTTGCGCAATAAACATCATCAAAGCCAAGTTAGTGTTCTGGGACTTAAAATAATCAGTGGGTCGCCTGCACAACATAAATCCAGAGAATCCATCAACACAGACGATGGGCCTCTAGAGAAAACCATTTTCCAAAACTAATAGGTTTAGAGAAGGCATTAGCTGCAAGCCAGCCTAAGACATTGTTCCCAAAGAATGATCTGAGAATGCCGGAGTTGGCTTGAGGGCAGTTGCTCTTAAAAATGAGTGAAATTGACCTTTCTCTGGTTGACAATTATCTATCCATCTAGTCATTCAGCTGCCACGGGGGTCCCAAAGAGCCCCACTTTTTCACTTGCTCTCTTACCGGGCTTTTTAGGAAAGAGCCTTAGAGAAATGTGAGGTCTGAAGGAGAAGAGGATTAGTAATCTTCCTATTTTTGGGGGTTTCAATTCACTTTCATCCTTCCTCCCCTTTGTTTTCTTTATTATGGGTCTCATCAATCTACACAAAATGAATCACCATTTCTATATTTCACTTACCTAAAGGGTTTCATTGTAGAATACAATTTTCCCTGATCTATTATTATATAAGAGCTCATTGTACAATACAAATATTCTTAAGATCTCAAAACTCCCTTTTCAATGCAAAAAGACTATTTATTGCTTATTTGGATTTTATGATGTCACACGGATGAATAAAATAGAGAAATGACCCCAGCATCACCCCAGGTCTTATGCCGATCTCTAGCGCATCACAACTGGCTCGATATACTGTAGTCAAAACTTTTACTGTGGCCATTCCACAATATGATAATGGCTCTGCACAGAAAATGTTATTAAAAGATTTAATACATTTAAAAATTACATTAGACTGGACTGCTTAGGGGGCAACTTATGCTATTTGGGCTTGTTGTCTGCTTAGATGTATGAACCCAAGGAGGAATGAATATTGAAAAACACTGCATTTATATGGATGTCAATATTGAGTTATATTTTAAAGCATCCGCACAGGAATTAGTGTATATTCATAAAGCAAGATGTAGAATATTACAGGCCGCACAGAGGATGCCATATCTGACCTGATGTTTGCTTTAAAATGTCAAATACACACTTTGAAATTTTGAACCAGTTGACCCAAATACAGGTTTTATCCAACCAGTGTCCTAAATAGGATAAATGAGTGTATGCAATTTAAACATTGCTCAATAAATTACAGAAATTAAATTGCACTAATGACAATTAAATTGTTATAAATTGTTTAAAGTTTATTGGCAAAGTCATCTCTAAATAGTGGAAGTGTAAAATAACAAAAACTTCAGCTAACAGCTGAACAGCAAAATGGCTAAATATTGGCCAAAGAAGATAGATCAGCCTATCGCAGCAGCTGTCTGAATGCGTGAGCACTTTCACAGACACCACAGCCCTCATCGGTAAGATTGACCAATCTACAGACAATCACTGAGAGACAGGGACTCGTTTAAAAAAGGTAAAAACATGTCAATATCCGATACAGGAAGCATCTGCAATTTGGTAAGTCCAAACCAATCAGAAAGGTGCAGCAGAGTGCAGTTTACGGACTCCGAGTGTGTGCGTGTGCGCGTGAGAGATAAGCTGGCACAAGATTGAACGTTGCTTCTGTGTGGGGAATCTCTTCTCTGAATTGCTCCTGGTGTGTGCGCGAGGGAGAGACAGACAGAAAGAAAGAGAGATACAACGGTTTGAATGAAACTGTTTCTATCACTGTTTGCAGGGTGCAGTTTAAACCAAATGCAATCACAAAGCACCATGGGGACTGCTGTCTACAGTGACAGCTCTAAACAACACTGCCAAACTCCTCCCATAGCTTCCAACTAACAGCTCTGCCATGCTCCCTATCGCTCCGATTCACTATCTGATTACCTTTTGTCTCTCTTTTTAATCTCTCTCACCCACACATACACATGTACATGCACTATTCTTCTCCGTTTTCTCTCTTTGTCTCATTATATAGAACCTGAAAATATACATTTATAATGCAATCTGACTCATAAAGCCTTGGATTTTTTTTTGTTCAAATGCTACGAGTGTTCCTTGTGTAGGAGGGCACTTAAGTGCCCCGCATTTCAAACTGTTCTCTGATACATGGACATATCTTGAGCCTTCATCAGACAAAGAATGGAAACTTTATGCTCTAGCTGAGGGCATTCATGCAATTTCACCAAAACAGTTTAAAATACCAGCAACCTGTGCCGCACGCACTAAAATCTGAAATAATACACAGAATTCCCACAGAGCGTTTAAAAAATATGTGGTATTTACAATACATAATAAAAAGAGGATTTATAATGACACCACTGCTTGAGAAAAGATGATAGTGTTATAATAAGATTTCGCTTTTACAAAGAAAAACAACCATTATCTGTTGTGTGAGGCAATTTATGAAAAGTCATTATCTTGATAGAAAAACTGTAGTCCAGGGACTAATGGAACATTCCAGGAACAAGAGGCTTTTTAGACATACTGATGAAATCCAAAGTCATCCATCTTTCTTCTCATCGCATAAACATAAGGCGTATAAATGAATAATGGCACTATAACTAACCCATGCAGCTGTGGAGAGCACAATGCGCTGTGGGTAGACCACTGCGAAAAGCCTGCCTTATTTATACCTCCTGTGCTATTATGTGCATATTTCAAATAAGTCTACAATCAATAAACCTGTGCCTTCTTCCATGAGAAGAGTTCTGTCGACTTTTGTACTATCGCTTAGTTTGTATTTGATTCAACACAACCACTATAATTTCCTTGCAGTATTCATCTTACAGTGGCTTGCAAAAGTATTCATCCCCCTTCATTTTATTCACATTTTGTTATGCTGCTGCATTATCTTAAACTACTTTAAATTAAAAATAATTTACATTAATCTACACTCCACGCACAATAATGACAAAACAAAAAAAACAGGTTTGTGACAACTTTGCAAATTTATTAAAAATTAAAAACTGAAGTAAGTACATTGCGTAAGTATTCATACCCTTTTCTGGGACACTTGAAATTTAGCTCAGAAGCATTAGTTTTGCTTGTTGATGTTTCTACACTTCGAGTGGAGTTAACATGTGCCAAATTCAATTGAATAAGTATGATTTGGAGCGGCACATACCTCTCAATAAAAGGCGCAACAGCTGAAAATGCATATCAAAGTAAAAACCGACATGAGGTCAAAAGAACTGCCAGTAGAGCTCTGAGACAGGATTGTATCAAGACACAGAAAGGGGAAGACTTCTGAAAAGGTTGTATTAAATTAAAGGTTCACAGAAGCGTGAAGACTCCATTAATCCTTAATGAAAGAGGTTTGGAACCACCAGATCTCTTACTTGAGCTGACCTCCTGTCCAAACTGAGCCATCCATGGAGAAGGGTCTTGGTTAGAGCGGTGACCAAGAAGCTGATGATCACTCTGGTTGAGTTCCATGATCATATATGGAGATGCGAGAAACTTACAGAAGGACAAACATCACTGCAACACTCCACCAATCTGGGCTTTATGGCTTAGTGGCCAGACTCAAGCCTTTGCTCAGTGAAGACACATGAAAACTTGAAATATGCAAAAGCGTACTTCAACGAATCTTTCAAACTGTCAGAAACAAGATGTTCTGGTCTGATGAATCTCAGATTCATGCATCATGTCTGGAGAAAAACAAGCACTGCTCAACTCCTGTACAATACCGTCTTAACAGTAAAGTGTAGTGGAAACAGCATCATGATGTGGGGGTGTTTTTCAGCTTCAGGGACTGTACACAAAATACGGAGATAATGATCATGAAAACCTAGCCCAGAACATTCAGAACCTCGGACAGGGCAGAAGGTTCATTCTCCAACATGACAATGATCCTAAGCACACAACTAAAACAATGCAAGAGTGGCTTATGGACAACTCTGTCTATGTCCTTGAGTGGCCCAGCTAGTGCTTGAACCCAACTGAACATCTCTGTAGAAACCTGAAAATATCTGATGATCTCCATCCAACCTGACAGAGTCTGAGAGGATCTGAGGAGAAGAATGACAAAAAATTGCCAAATGCAGATGTGTAAAGCTTTTCACATCATACCCAAAAATATTTGAGTCTGTAAAGGCGCTATAACCATTTTCTGAGTTGAGGGTATGAATATTTATGCAATGTACTTATTTTTGTTTTTTATTTTTAATAAATTTGCAAAGCTGTCAAAAATCAGTTTTTTGTTTTGTCATTATTGTGCATGGAGTGTAAATTAATGTAAAAAAAAAATCATTTAAAGTAGTTTAAGATAAGGCAGCAGCATAACAAAATGTGAATAAAATGAAGGGGGATGAATACTTTTGCAAGCCACTGTATTTTATACTTTTAAAGCTGTCAAATTCAGCTCTCAAAGCATTCTGTCACAAACAGCAGAGTATGCTGAAAACACTGAGGCTGGTCCTATCTAAATCCAAGAACAAGACCTCTGAATATATAGAACAGTGGTTCCCAAACTGGAGCATGTGTACTCCAAAGGGGTACAAGACAAAAAGGTGACGATAGGGGTATGCAAATCTTTTTAAAATTCTAACTAAGGCTAAAATATCATTAAAGTTCACATTAAAGTTTCTCCCAAACAAGAAATAATGGCCACAGAAAAGGCTCAGCTTAAGCCAGGACTATGCCTTAGTTAAATTAGGATATTTAAGTCGCTTTTATTAAACTGGTGTGGCAATTTATTTTCAATTAAGACAGCTCAAACTTTCATTTTAGTCTGGTGACTAAAGTGATACTTCACCCAAAAATGAAAATTCTGTCATCATTTACTTACCTTCGAGTGGTTCCAAATGTGTATAAAATTCTTTGTTATGATGAACACAGAGAAAAATATTTGGAATAATGCTTATAACTAGTGTTGTCACGATACCAAATTTCGGTACCAGTCGGTACTAAATGTGACGTTACTTGCATTTCCCGCTATCATTTTGAGCGCTGTTGAACAGATTATGAAAGACCTCTGATTGGCTATTGTGTTTCTAAGGTCATCGGATATGTCTTTGAATGACTCCTTACCGAGCGCTTGCGCAACCAAACCCGGAAGCGTGTGAAATGATCATTGCATTGCACTCTCTACCGAGCACTTACACAGATACACACGGAAGCGTTTGATTTTTCTTTGATTGGGTGAAGTATCCCTTTAAGCCTTGTCTGTGAAACAGGGCATATGTGTTCACACTTTAGTCTAAACGCAACACAATGCTAGTGTCAATGAAAAAAAAATGGTGCAAAAATTAGCCAGTCAATATTTTTTGAGCTCAAGCTTAAGTGTATGTTACTGCATTTACATGTTACACACTAGATTTGCTAAATATTTCTACCACATATCTGCTGGATCATGTGATCATGCCTGTGCCACTGTCAATCCCACAATCCTCCTCAAGAGCCTGACGCCTGTTGCAAACTTTTGTTTAATAACGTGTCTGTGGAAACGTCTGGTTTTTTGGAATTTCTTTAAAATTTGACTTTAGGGCAAAGTATCCTGCTTCGGCAAATAATGCTGTAAAGACATTATTTTGTTATAGGGATCGATTTTTTATCACTATTGCTGCGTACCAATTCGCATACTTATACTATGCACTAAAAGTATGTACTGTTTTTGTTATGGAAAAGTATATACATTTTAGTGTGTAGCAAAACAATATGCACACACTGGGACATACTAACAGGAAACGGAAGTGGCCGTTGTTGCCTAGACAACTTTGTGGCCATTAACTGTCACACACATCAAAATACAGCTCTTCTTTCCATTTAAGTATTTATTCATTCATTGTTGCTTATATTTATTAATTTAGTGAGGCATCAGTTATTTAATTTTATTAATGCAGTGGAGCGTCACTTAACTCCGCCTACTCGCGGTGAGTTGTGGGTAATATTAGCCGTTAGAGTGTGCATCATTCTGCACTTCGAATGTCTACCGTAAGTAGTAGACCATCCGGGAATCTTTGGAATACTCTTTTCAACATACACACTAATTCTATTTTCGAATACTATTTAGGACGGATAATATGCGAATTGGGACGCAGCATATCATTCATACCACAGCAACTACAGAAAATGTAGCACTTGATGAGACAGACAAGTTCTTATAAATCGTACTGTTAGCAACTGCAACGTACGTGTTTGGAACACATTTGCTTCAAAAGTTGACGTTTTCGTGTAAGTAACATTAATGCTTTAAAAATACCTTATTTTACTCACGACAACCGCCATTGTAAAAATCCATACCGAACCCGTTACGAATTATCCTTCCGGTGTCACAAATTGGCGTCATATGACTGGATAGCTTTACATGCGTTTTAAAACTTCATCGTGCAAAAGAATAGAGGACAGAGCCCTGGTTTTGATCCAACATTTTACCCACACAGCGACCAAGTCTTTCTAAACCAACAAAAAAACGTCTGACTGCTGCCCTGCAAGCACTTTCTTCAGGGAATAACGTTATATCACCAGAGATTTTAACATCGTCTCGTAGCTTAGTCTGGTTTCAGCTACGCAGAATATTTACTCTTACTTATAGCTCTAGTTTGTATATAATATCGCTAGCCTTGTTATAAATGTATTAAAGGTTTATCGTGCAATATGGAGACTGCAGTTCAGCGCAGGTCCCAGAGTCCCAGCTCAAATCTCGTAGAGATGTACCTACTTTTTCAAACATCCAGAACATGTATGAGTTCGTGTCGTGGTTGTTGGAGCAGTGACTGATATCTTGAGAGCACGCGTTGGTGTGATTTCCTTTAAAACGCTGTGTTAAAAGGAACATGCTGCCTTTGATTTTTTTTCTTTACCCTGTGAAGATTTGATCTAACTGGGATTAAACTTTTTGGATGCGGTAAAGTACCCACGTCGTAGGCTAAACTTCTGCATCAGCATCAATCAGAGTGCGTTGGCCTCGCGCTGATGCGACTGTCACCTTCGGTCATGTCTTAGCTTGCCTCTAGTTTTATCATCGTTTTGCACAACTAACAAACTCATTTATAAAGACTGAATCGGTGGTTTCATGGAGATTTTATGCTTTTACTGTAGATGTGTTCAAAGCATTTGGCAGAACAAATACAACATTTTATAGTAGCCCATAAAACGTAGCATTTTCTCCATAGTCATGTAAATTACTTTCTTCTGAGGTCAGTTAGTGGCTGCTTTATCCCATCTGACTTTTTCACTTTTGATAAAGTGTGCACTTTCAACATCATCACTAACAGCCTGCTGAGAATAAAGACTTCTTGCCATCGTGTAGAACCGCAACACCGCGCGGTCATCCATCCTTATATGGTAGAAACCCAGAGTGATAAAGTATCGCTCAAAATCAATATATAGGCCTATATATTATACTAATATACTATTAATGCATTAATTTAACACTCCTCGAAGCGATTTCTTGATAACAATGCGTTTTTCTGGCAATAAAAGTTATTCACGGCAGCGCGCAACTGGTTGATAAAAGAACAACTTTCCAAGTAGGTTACAGTAAGTAAAGCCGCTTCTTACCTTCTTCCCAAGATTTTCCGCCAACAATTTCCAGTAAGCCGTTACACAGAAAAACGGATAGCATCACAACCAAATGTCGTGTCGAAGAAATCTGTCCGTTTTTCTGCCTATGTTTGGTATACATCCCTCTGACGGTCTTTGCTGTCGTCCGTCTCGCCGCTCGCAGTTTCGCTCGCCCGCTGCCAGCGCAAGAGAAAACAAGAAATGGATCTAATTGAGTCGTCTAAGCTCTACCCTCTCGGTTTGCGTGAGCCACGGGAACCATCGTTTATGCGTTCAGCTGTACTACTATGAACAGAGAAACGGACACGGTGGGTTGGATCAGATTCGTGAACCTCCGGGCACTCGGAAGCGCACGCACGTACGTTGGCCGGGCTTTTCTTTTGGCACAGTGAATTTATGACTCATTGATCATTGTACAGTAACAGCACTGCGACCCAAGACTTGGTTGAGAGGCTGGTGACTTAAGATCTAAAACAACCTCGTTGTATGACTTGTTGGCCTATATTTAGCCTACCAATTCTTTAAGTTTTAATACCATTCAGTTTAATCAAATCAGCATACAAACTGTTAACTTGAACACAACTGGCCTTACAGCTTTGTAAAACCAAGTGGATTTTACAATGTCATGTAGATCAGACTAACCTATGATTTAAATATGAAAAAAATGAAAATTCTGTCTTCTTTTACTCATCCTCTTGTCATTTCACACCTGAATGACTTTCTTTCTTCTGCAGAACACAAAAGAAGATATTTTGAAGAATGGTGATAACCGAACAGCGGTGGCAGCCATTGACTTCTATGGACACAAAACCAATGCAAGTGAACTGCTGCCATCGCTGTTCGGTCAACAACCGTTTTCGAAGTTCTTTTGTGTTCTGCGAAAGCAAGAAACGCAAACATAATTCTTCTGCAGAACTCAAAAGAAGATATTTTGAAGAATGTTGTTAACTGGCCCCTATTCACTTGCATTGGTTTTGTGTCCATCCATACAATACAAGTGAATGTGTGCCGGCGCTGTTCGGTTACCAACTTTCTTTTTTTGTGTTCTGCAGAATAAAGTCATAAAGGTTTGAAATGACAAGAGGGTGAGTAAATGATGACAGAATTCTCATTTTGGGTAAACTATCACTTTTTCGACCAGTACACTTATGGCTAAAGTAACACACAGTATTGTAAAATATAATCTTGTTTTTGGCTTCATGGCACCGTATACACTGCCACGTATGGTTTGGGAGAGAAAAACAAGCTGCTGAATTGAATTAAGCTCTCCTAATGCTCAAAGTTAATGCATGTAACAGAATGTTTGTGGAGGGTGGTTGGTGCGCCATGGAATAGTCATTTACTTTACTGCATGTGTCTGGTACCTCCTTTTAACTCCGCACCACAAAGACTATTCCGATTACAATGCACAATGTGAAAAAAATCTTTAATTTGGGTGTGCTTTAAATGCTAGGACTGGAAATTGCATGTGAGGTATGAAGGAACATGAATTCCGATCTATTTTTGTGAGTGTTTTAATGTTTGAACTTCACAGCAGAACCTGTAGGAAATACTGAGATCCTCAAGCAAGATCTCTTATGTCACTGTACTCGAAATGCGTTTAGCCCAATGAAGGTATGATAAATATTGCATTTGTGGACAGATGATAAATAATTTAAGATGATAAATAATTTATTCTTGACCATGAGTTGTGTCTTTTATAAACTCATTTTTAATGGATTGTCTAATGGAGGCGTTTGTAGAGTCCTGGAGAAATAGATCTAAAATTACAACAGTAAATCTTCCCTGCAGGTAATTTGGCTATTGGCTGTCAGATGTGAGAAAGGATATAATCTTCTGTCCCTGATTTTTCACTGCGGACTTGAAATGCAGGCAGGTTTATATAGTGATGAGAGAGTTTTAATCTTGGTTCAACGAGGATGTCTTTGATCCTGACTGAGTCTTGTTGAGTTCCACGTGTAAATGAGTGAAAATAATCAACGTTCAAGTCTTTACACAGAAAGACTAAATGAGCTTTGACAGTGCATCCGACTGTTTCACTTTCATGATTATAGGTAAATGTGAACTATTAAGTAAAAGGTGTGAAAGTATTTTGTAATTGTTTTGTTTAGGTTATGTGTGTAATGAAATCTCATCAATAAAGATGCAAATGTGAACTGGTGGGCTTCAAATGTCTTGCAAAGCATGATCTGGATTTTATAAAAGAGAGCAGATTACTTCAGTTCTCTATTAAATGTGACAAATCCTTTTGAAATAAACCTCAAACAAAACGGAGTAAAAGCATTAGCCAAATTAGATTTTAATATTCTGTGTGTATATATGGGTGTATACTGTATTATGTATTAACGGGACATAATGTAGGCAATATATATATAATTGTATATAAAGCATTTGAGTCTGAAGTGTCTGAAATTGGTATTCATATTCTCATTCAGTTGGCTACTTAATACATTTAGGGGAAAAAAGCTAAATACTTAAATGTATTCGGTGGTCTATTATCATAAAATACCTTTCCACTGCATATAAGAAGACGTTAACGCCATCTGTGGGATAAGTATGCGCGTTACATCTTAAGTGAATTTTGTCTTCCAGTCCTGTAGGAGGCAGTCCGTGTATCGCCTGATGTGACGCTCTTCATCTATGGTTTAGAGTTGGCACTGTTAAAAATCATCTTGAACACCGGTTAGACACAGCATGGTGGTCTTCATATGAGTATACAAGTTATTTAAGTAACAATCCGCTGGCATACTAGCACTGTTTATGACTGGTTCAAAGTGTTGGATTGGCGGAAGTTGACAACATGACTGCCAACGAAGACCAGGAGGTGAGACGGATGTAGCTAAAGCTAACAAATAATCACATGAGCAGATGTCTCGCAAATGCTAGAAGATGCTCATTAAAGACAATGTATTATTCTTCAGTATCACACCTGAGTATTGACTGGCATGCTTAATACGTGAAATGTTGTCATCGGTGTTTGGCTAATGTGTAATTTTTTTATTTTTGCTGTGCTGTTTAAATTGGTCTTTAAAGTCCCAGTGAAATATAAAATTACAATTCTTATTTTTTTATGAAATATTGAAGCGTTTATAGTAAATAGCTTATAAATGTGGGTCATTTTCTTTTTAAAATTCATGTACCCTCATAATCTAAAGATAAAATCTGAAAATGCACTTCCGCCCTGAAATGACGATTTATCTCTAATGACGTAGATGGCTTGGGCGGAGCATCCGTTAACTCCTCCCCTTCAACTGTCAGTCTGCTGCTAAGTTCATTTCAAAATGCAACAGCTGTTTTTATACATCCAGTCAATTCGCTGTAATTTTCAGATTTACGCAAGCCATGCCAACTAATTTTCTCCTTTGAAATTCCTTTTCACTCGCAAGTGCGTCAGAATACTGAAGTAAAAAAGATCACAATATTGTATCTGTCAAAAGTGCTATGGTATTAATATGGTATTAGTGATAACTTAAACTCTTTCTGTGCAGATGGAGTTGGAGGCTCTTCAGTCAATTTATGAAGGAGATGACTGCTTTAAAGAGCTGACCCCGGTTTCCTTTCAGTTCAGGGTATGAGCTGCATCTCAGAAAGTCATTGCCAACTATCTCTGTTTTGTGATGTGATGTGATGTTGCTAGCGGTCACTTTCCTTCGTTAGTATAAGCACATTCAGTGTAGTGTGACTGTTTTTCCTCTTGTTTTTTACAGATAGGAGATCTTGATGACTCCAATTCATTTCTGCTAGAAGTCTTATGGCCAGAGACATATCCTGAAACAGCACCACAGATATCATTAGATGGCTTTTTCAACAACAGATTGTAAGTTGTGCACACGAGGGATGCTTTAGGCTTTATGTATTAAAGCTTTCTGTTCTGAAATATTCTTAAATCAGCTTAGCTTTACCTAAAATTTTGTATAGTTTGTAACATCCACGCAATTTTTTGAAGGTTGTTTTCTATAAGTGTGGTTTCAGTGTGTGTATTGCCTTTAAAAACATAGGGTGGGTAGCATAGATAGTTTTGGGAAAGAGAGAGGACTTCTGTCTTATCACTTGCCTAGAAAAACGATTTTGAAAAATGAGTGTGCTGCTGAAAAACATTATGCACCACAGGATCAAACGTCCATGTAACTTTCAGGACTCCAGACACAAAGCAGTACATTCTTTCCAAGCTGGGTGAGCAGGTGGAGGCCAACCTGGGCACTGCCATGATGTACACACTCTTTGAGTGGGCCAAAGAGAACAAGGAAATGCTTATGGAAAACCACCAGCCTGTTACATCTGCTGTGGTGTGTATTATTACACTCTAACCTTAAAGCATTTTGAGAAGTTTTACATTCTCTTTACTGAATTATTGACTATATTTATTTTTGAACAAGCATTTTTTTTAAACCAATTAATTGTAGCTTCATTGCAGGTTCTCTGTTATGGTATTGTTTAGGGTCCTGTCATGGCTTCTGAAACTATGTACTAATGTAGTAGCTCTGTGTACTGTCTCTCAGACCCTGATATCCAACAGTGAGGTCATCAATAATGCTACCTCTGTCAGTAAGAAAAAAGAGAAGAAAGAGCAACTAAGCAAAGCACAGAAGAGGAAACTGATTGGAAGAACAGGTGAGCTTTCCAGATGGATTTGATGTTCTATTGCCATAGTTTTGTATTTTCTAACTGGTAGATGTTCTTGAATGCATGTTAATTTGAAAATGTTGTTTTCAATGAACAGATAACAAAGGAGAGCTACCAAGAGGATGGAACTGGGTAGATGTAATTAAGGTACATAAGAAGTATACAAAATGGGCCCGGTTTCACAGACAAGGCTTAGGACTAGTCCCAGACTAAAATGAAAGTTGAAAGAAAGATCTGTCTTAACTGGAAATATGCAATTGTCATTGTTTTGTCTCAAAATTCACACCAGTAATGTTTTATCTAAGGCATTTTAATAAAAGCGACTTAAATATCCTAATTTAACTAAGGCATAGTCCTGGCTTAAGCCTTGTCTGTGAAACCAGGCCATAAAGTATTTGTTATTTGGCTTAAAATGTTTTCTTGTGAATAATTACATGTTTTTTTTTCCATGTGACTCCTGTTTATATCTTGCCACACTTTTGCCAACAAACAGCATGTAAGCATTTTTCTTTAAATTAATTTCTGATTTTTTTTCACATATATTTTATTAATTATATCTATACATATTATATTACTTTCTATATTCAATGCAAGGTAACAGCACTTTTTGTGTCAATTTTTGACCTTAATAAGCTTTTTTTGCATTTTTAAACAGTTGAGCAAAACAGGAGGAAAAGAGGAGAATTAAATAGACGCCTGGATTGAAGCCAGATGAATGCTAGAAGGAAATGTGTCTCTGTGCACTTGTTTTTAAAGAAAACTGAAATGAACTTTCTCCGACCATGATTTTAATTCATCAGAAGCTGCAGTTCTTCTGTTTGTGCCACAGAGCTATATCAACACTGAGTGCAAAGTTGAGCACCGACTGTGCTTGTTTTCAGAGCCAGTGAAGTGGTTGTTGTTATATGGTAAATTAGCTAAACACCAGAAAAACAAGTCATAGAAATAACATGTTGCCTCCAAGCAGAGCAGTTGGGTGTTTCTTCACAAAGCACACCAATGTGATATCAATTCCAGTAAAATAAATTGGATTTGATTTTTACGATTTACATCAGATGCAAGCAAATGTTGCATCAATGCCCAATGTTTCACCAACTAAATAAATTTAATGGAGGTTCAATGCCTTTTTTGTAAAAAAAAAATGCAGTGGTTCAATGTACAGTCTTTTGTGGATAGTGGCACTCTTGTTTAATTTCATAACATTGAGCACCAGAGGTGTGTCAACATAGTGTTGTTAGTTATATTGTTGTCGCAAGTTATTTGCCTTATAAAGCCACAGATATACACAATATTTGAATGTTATCTGACACCTGGTCCAAAAAAAGTATTTTTATATAAACATATTTTAGACTACTGTTTATAGATAATAATTCATATGAAGTAAGGTCCTAAAGTTTAAAACCATATAACAATACCAATTTTGTGCATTGTTCTATTTTAACAAACCTTTTGTTGCATATAATATTATCAGCATAACTAGCTTTATAGTTTATGTTTGGAATGTGTGTTTTTTTATTTATAAAAGTATTTGTTCATATAGGGTTTGGTCTTTAAAGGGATAGTTCACCCAAAAATGAAAATTCAAATTCATTTACTCTCCCTCAAGTTGTTCCAAACCTGTATACATTTATTTTCAAAGAAAGATATTTGGAAGAATGTTAGCAACTGACAAACATTTTTGTTAAATTTCGTTTAATATTTGTTCTGTTGGACACAAAATAAGATATTTTGACTACCATTTTTATTTTTTTCTATTATGAATTTCTATATATATAATGGTGTCCCAGACCTGTCAGTTGTTAACATTTTTTCAAATATCTTTCTTTGTGTTCAGCAGAACAAATACATTGAATACAGGTTTGGAACAACTTGGGGGTGAGTAATTCATGACAGAATTTCCATTTTTGGGTGGATTATCCCTTATCTTCATTTATTAAAAGTCTTAAATTGTTTCTTTAAAAATATGGCAAAACAGCAAATGTGCATGAAAATACATCTCATATCAGACTTCGTATTATACAAACAATGTTTATCAAACCAAAATAAAAAAAATAAAATTTAATTGTTATCATTCATTAGTCGTGAATGGTCTAAAATATACATCATTTATATTGATTCATGTATCACGCTTGTGGAGTAATTTTTTGACGGTTAAAAAAGTTTAGTTTTTTGCATTTTCGTTTAAAAACTGCAGAGGGTGTGAGATGTTCTTGAAAACTACACGCCCCACAATGCTGGGTATTTCCGGGTTTTCGCATTTTGTAGAAACACGCTGCCCTCAGGAGGATCGGCGAGGAACTGCTTTTCTGCGGGCAACTCCACAACACACAGTTTTAAATGATCACAGCTATCATTGTTTTAACTGAGCATTAACGCTTCTTATTTTACAAGCACGAGAAGGTCGGGGTGGACTGTGTACTGTAACGCTGCGAGTGTGGTAAGAAAGGTTATAATAACTTTAAGAGTGGGATGTTCCCCATAGCTGTGATAAGAATGAGGAAACACCAGCGTCTCTCACTGATGTGTGTGTAAGCACAGCTCAGGACACACGAGTCTCTGGACACAACTCTGTTCGAGTTCAGCATCGTACATCCAGATCGGCGGTGCGATGGCAGATCCATCAGACTCCAACACCACGACAGGGACAAGTAAGTACAAACCCTAGAAGCCGTATGAATCTTACCACGTCTGCAGACGAGCACTGGTGGACGCAGCACAGCGATTAAACAAGATGTGTTCTACGTCTGAAATACAAGAGTCGGATATGTATTTTTGGCTTACAAATGCGTTTATAGCACACTTATAAGTGAATGCAAGAGGGCTTTGGTGCATCTGTCATTCGTAAAGTTATTGGTGATTGACCTGGGATCGATCGTTGATGCTACACGCCTGTCTGAAGATCAGTATGGTTTAGGAATTGAACATGTCCCGACATTCCGTTTTAGCTCTTTTTTTACCGGTTAGGAATCTCTTTTTTTTATCAGTTTTCCACAGGAAAAGTTTGCACTTTCATAGCTTAGGAGAACTCACGAGTTGTTCCTAGTAGTCTTCAGGAAAAATACAAGTCCAAAAGTAAGCCAACTGTATCCATACAGTAACATTATAGAGCTACAAAACTAATTTCCATGTTTATCTTGCAAAGTGTTGAGAAAAAAATCCAGACCTTTTATACACAGTTTGAGATCTCTTCTAAAATGCAAGACACATCAGGTGTGAGATCCCTATGACTTTTCTCTTGACTACATAGTCTTGAACGATTTTCAGAGGGTGTAAGGCAAGTCTAAAATAATGCGTGTCTAAAGTTTGTGTCATTGTTCTAACTTGTTACATAATACTTAAATGCTTGGAGTGTGTCATGCTTTTTTGTTTTGTTTCGTTTCATGCACCTCATTAATTGCATTTATTAGCTAAAGCTGTTTGCAAATAAGAAACTAGAAACTTGATTCAGGTTACCATCAAACTATAGGCTGGAGCCTCACCGTGCTCGCAGATTTTGTCCGAGCAGGACAGCCCTGGTTTATTGCATTACAGAGAAACAGTAGTCACACCACATGGTTGGAGAGGAAGTGTTTTCGGATGACTAGTTGGAAAATACCTGTCAGAAACCGTTTCTTTATTAACCGTCTTCTTTACCATGTTGGTATTAAGTGTGTGATTGGAAGAAATTACTTTGATGTGCCCTTATAGTGTTTGTATAGGATTCAAGTAAAGAAGTAAAACTGGAAGAGAAATTGTAGAGCTGGAACGACTTTACAGCTTTAACTCGTAGGCTTATTTGATCAGCCGAGCATCCATTTGTTTTGTCATTCAGTTCCCATGAGTGAATGGAGTGTATTTTTCTGACTGCACCTGTTGTAACTTTAGATACTGAGTTTCTTTCCCTTTGATTATCAGGCCTGCTTTCAGAAGTGGGCGGAGCCTGTAGTAAGTATTTGGAATGCGTATTGTTCACTAGTCAGTGAGTCAGAGCCGAGATTTGCTAGTCATCCTGCTTGTCAAGGACTGAATCATAATGTTGACTGAATCAACATTATGAATAACATTCTAGACCTTTTTTGTTGCATTTTGTGTGTAGTAAATTCAGTAAGCATAGACACAGACGTGTATGATATGCTGACGTACGGTAGCAGATATCACAATAGCCTCTTTGTCTGCATGTGTGCTTGGCACATTAGATTGTTGGGGGTCAGAGTTCACACTGGGAGTCTGATTTACAGTTCATATGCAGACTGGATGACCCTTTGACCTCTGGTGCTCCAGAACACCATGTTTAAATAAAGGTGGTTCTGTTATGAGCTTCACAGATAGAAAGCTTAGAAGCAAAACAAGTGTGCGCATAGCTGATTTTGTATTCTGCTTTTATAAATTTATGGAGTGAGCTGGGGAATTGGTTGTTTCGAAAAGGTAAATAAATGTTTTATTGGATCAATGGAGACTTTACCTATTAAGAACTACTCATAGACAAGACATTTTCCCTAGTCACTATAACTAAATAAGATAAATATTTACATTACCACAAGTCTGGAAGCTGTTATTATTTTATTGATCAGTTTTTTTAAAGGAGTCAAATGACATGGCATAAAACGAATATTATCGTTTGTTTTAGATGTAATGCAATGTGTATACACGATTTAAGGTTCAAAAGCGTTGTATTTTCATTTCAACATACGTGCATGTTTGTATCTCCTCTTTGCCCCGCCTCTCTGAAACGCGCAGATTTTCTACAAAGCTCATCGCTCTGAAAAGCGAGGTGTGCTATGATTGGCCAGTTAACCAGTGCGTAGTGATTGGTCAAATACTGTAAGCGTATGACGGAAATGTAACGCCTCTTACCATATTTGGAACATCAGGTTCCAAAGCAATTGTACTGACAGGCGGTGTTGGGTGTAACTAGTTACTAAGTAATTAGTTACTGTAATTTAATTACTTTTCACTTGGAAAAAGTAAAGTAAGGGATTACTCTTATTTTTCTGTAATTTAATTAGTTACTTTTGATTTAATTAAACTAAATACTTTGTGTAATATATGTGTGTGCAATAGTGGAATTAACATCAACATTCAAAGTCTAACTTTAAAATGAATGCTTTAATGTATAATTCTCACATTTGTAATACTTTGGTCAGTAAATAAGAGTACTTTATGTAGTTTATATTATTTATTTGAATGAATTAAAAGAGCTGTTTCATTTCTATCCTTGAATCACTTAACTAATCAAGGTTGATGTAGGATATAGAAAGTAATTAGTAATAAGTAACTAAATACTTTTTGGAGAGAGTAATTTGTACAGTAATAATTGAATATGTAATTAGTAACTAGTAATTAATTACTTTTTCAGAGTAACTTACCCAACACTGCTGACAGGTACGCCCATCTTACTTGCGTATACATTTGGGCAGTCTTAGTCAAATCATAACACGAACTGACGTAGATTTGTGGGGGTGTGGTTACACGAGGCGTTTCAGGCAGGTCTGGGTGAGCATTCGCTTTTAGATAGAATGCATCTTCTGTTCCGACTAGGGATGCCACAATACTCAATATAATATTGAACCGTTCGGTACGACCTCCACGGTTCAATTCGTGTAACTGAATTGCGGTTTTCCAGTTTTGCGTTTAAATTATTTCCGTGCACTCAATTACACTCTGAACTGGCTCTGTCTGTGTTTGTCTGTATCTAATAGTGAGTGGTGGTCGGGCGGTGAAGCGAGGCTGCCTGCAACACGAGAAGCAATGTGCTGTTGAGATACGTGGGCTGGCTTTATTGTATGCCCGTTGTACTAAAGTGATAATCTCCGAATTTGGCACATCAAGAATGTATTTTTACACTGCATACGAAAGCAACACGTTCGCGTTGCTCTCACACCCAGCACATGCAGAAAGAGCGTCTACGGCACCATGCCAAAGTCCGTTTAATGAAAGTCATGCCACTCGGCGGCCTTTCGGACAGCTATTTACGTCATAGCAAGAGCGCCTCCAGGCAGCTATTTAGCATTGCATTTCTTCCAATTTAGTGCAATGGCAGTGGCGCACCTTGTTAATATATTATCTTTGGCCTTTCCCATTGAGCGCTAGTGTATGCAGTGTTACGCGCACCGCACGTTTACTTCAGTTACAGCAATCGCAAGTTTTGCATTACATTATTTTAAATACTCTGATGTGCAAAACCTCTTATTTTACTGGCATGTTGATGAACAGTAAACCAAAAACTGCTGTGAGCCAGGAATTTGTACAAGTTGATTTTTGCTTAAAGATAATAAAATAAGTTAAGTTAAATAAAGAGAATTTCAGTAAAATAGTTTTGTTTTCTTCTTAACTTTTTACCGTTCCTGTCACATAAGCATAGAACAATGAAAAAATACTTTAATGTGCCAAGCCATCAGAACCGAACCGAGTACTGTGGGTGAAAAACCAAGGTTCGTATTGAACCGTGGGTGAGCTGTATCGTTGCATCCTTAGTTCCGACACTTTAATTTTTGCAATTTTACGTGTCTAATACATGCATGGGCAACTTATAACACACCAAAGACACAGAAAAACATGTATTCATGCCATATGACCCCTGCAAAGCCCCTTTAGGAAAGTCTCCCCACCTGACAGCTGAGCCATATTTGCATTGCCTACAGGCAGTTATTTCAGTCATACCAGAACAATGCTGTGTTCAAAACCTCACCCTACGTCCTTTATAATGGAAAATATTCCATTTTGTAGTGTTTATTTTCTACTTTTTAAAAACAAAAAGGTTAAATAATGTTGATTTATATTTTATTTATTGCCCCTTGCACATGTACATTGCAGTATATGTACGTGATATACAGTGGTTTTATTTTAAAAAAACTTCATATTAATAATTCATCTTTAAAATCTTTAAAAAATGATTGATGATTGGCTCATTTTACTGGAAGGGGGGACTTCCTTCACTAGAGCAGCCTGATTAAGCATTACACTTTTTCCTATTCTTGGTAAAAGAACTGCAGCATCTTGTTAAAGTCTATAATCTTTGCTACCTATCATGATTGCCAAAACAGCACCTTAAAGACGGGCGCTTTTAGCTATATTCTTTCACACAGCGCATGTACAGCCTCCGTAAGCCATGTGCTTATTTACAGACAAACTGTGTCCATGCTTATATATCCAAACAGTTTTGCGCTGTTTTGTAGGGATGTAACGATTCACTCAGCTCACGATGCGATGCGAGTCACGATTCTGATCTCACGATGCGATTTATTCACGATTTACTCACGATTTATTTTTACAAAATGAGTTGAAACTAATTAGAAATGAACAACTTCCCTTGCATTATTTCTTAAATGCTTCACGTTTCTTTGTATAATAAAATAATGTTTTATTTCAAATAACAAAACTAAACTGCAATTTTATAACAAATTAATAATAGAAAAAGTCTCTTTAATATAAACATGGAATTTCATGGATTTTTTTGCATTTAAGAAATATCAGCATGTCCACGTTTAGGTTTGCAGTGAAAATAGCGGCCCCTGCTGTTCAAAAAATGTATTGCGATTCAGTTCACACCTCAACCGATTTGAATAGTCACTCATTATAACCGATTTTCAACCGGCTCATGGTGAATCGTTACATCCCTACTGTTTTGCAATCTCTTTCATCCGTGTGCCGGCGAATGAAAGATTCAAGATTCGAAACATTCGAATGTGCTGCTTCTCCTTGCACAGAGTAGATGCCGAAGGAGACGATTCCTGCGCCGGGAAAGTGAGACCTCACGCTCGCGGGGCAGTACTGACAGTTTCCCACAGAATGAAAGCTAACGTTTTTTAAAAAAGACGCTAGGTTTGTCGTTATTCGCATCCTTTGAACAAAAGTCGCTTAAGGGGTCGGAAATGTGGCTAAATCTAGTGAAAAGTAACAATGGCCGGACAAATTAGGAATGAATGGAAAACACTGTTGCTGAGGCAGAAAAGGCCACATATAATAATAGTGATGCTTGCCTTAGCAAACCCTGTCAGTGATACCATGATAATACCATGTTTTTTTGCACATGACACATGCTAATTCAATGGTACTTTTTAAGTCCCCTGAAGCACCATGTAAATACCTTGGTCCATGCATATGAAAATCATTTACTACCGTGGAATAAATGACTGTGGTATTACTTGAACTGATACCATTACAGTACTATCAAAACTTCTATGGGTGACAGTGAAAGATAGACAGGGTGATGAAATGAGAGACAGTATACAGTGGAAATTTACAGGGATTACTGTATCCCCTGAGTCATTGCAGGGTGCCATGCCAGCAGTTGTCCTCTGTGCTGTTCTCAGAGGTCATTTTTTCCCTCTGCAGGGAGACTGTACTGTCATTCTCTGTTTATCTGCCTGACCAAACACTCTACGTGTCTCATTTCGAAACCGTCTGTGTAGGTCGTAATGCTTATTTCTTTGAATACTAGCTGCGCTAACTCTAGCTCTTCAGCAAGTGTTGTAACTCAATGAAGATATGATTTAATCCCACTGTATAGCTCATACGTAAAGCATTTTTCTGAGAGTGCAGCTTGGAATTTGATTTTGTACCATGAGACACCTGATACAGGACGAAACTGAATCTTGGAAGAAGGTAATCGTGATTCGTGTATTCAAAGTGATTTATACCATAGCACATATTACATGTTAAAAGGAAAAATGTTGCAGCTATTGCAGATATTTATGACAAAAACTTGCATTTACATGGAAGCAAGTTTTTTGGAAAAGCAAAGCTGTAATTTTAAATGTGTATATAGTATACTTTAAAGGCCTGTTCACACCAACGACGATAACTTTGAACATTTTAGAGGTTTTATAGCTGCTGTGTGAAATTTTTTGAAGGATCTATTGACGGGAATGCAATATAATATACAATGTCTTCAAATGTGTATAAAGACCTTACATAATGAAAGCGTTATGTTTTTATTACCGTTATGGGCTATTTCTATCTACATACACCGCAGGTCCCTTACATGGAATAAGCCATGGCCCATGTTGTTTCTACAGTGGCCCTAAACGGACAAACTGCTCTACAGAGCACATTTCGTAAAAACGAAATCTCCTTTGGCAAAGAAGTGAAAACATGATGACATCTTAGTCCTGTGTCAGCCACCGTAGTGCTTCGAGTTCGAAAGGGAGAGGTGGAGTGAGCTGTTGGTTGCAATTTGCAACCTCACCACTAGATGCCGCTAAATATCGTACACTGGACTTTAAAAAACTTGATCTAAATTTAGGAGAATGGCTGAATCCACACCACAACTACAGTATATAGAAACAAAGCAGCAATATTGCTGGTATCACTTTCAGATTTTTTTCCAGAGGATGAACAATAAAGCATCGAAAGCCAATAAAAAACATTTGAATTTAAAGAGCTCACATATTTAAAATGTGAAACTTCAGCATGCCAGCATAAAAAAACACAACATTGACGTTCTTTTTGGTTTGGTATAATGATATAAGAGTCAACATAAATTGACGGTGATATTGAATGATATCTCCCCAGATAGCAGTGATGAGGCGAGCACACCGTACATCGCCTTTCTTCTGGTGCCTTTCTTCTTTCTGCTGGGACTTCTGGGGGTCCTCATCTGTCACGTACTGAAGAGAAAGGGCTACCGCTGTACAACTGAGACAGAGGAAGATGAGGAGCTGGAGAAAGATGATGACGAAGTGGAAAAAGATCCAGAAAAAGGAGGTGTGGGCTTTTGTTGACTGTTTGTTAGAATTTAAAGCATATTGTGCCTTATGATGAATCAAGGAGGACAAAGTTTTCTTCAAACATTTGTCATTGCTCAGTTTTTATGGATTGCTTAGAGAGGTAGAATTATGGAAATCTTTGGTGTTAGCAGCCATTTATGTCTTTTATGAAATGGCTCCTGATTGTTTGTTGAAGTCATGTTTTGTGAGTTGAAATGAAAATTAAATTGAAAGCAAGTAAATATTTTAAATCACTTCCTTCTCAGCAATCAGCTGAAGAGCCATTGAAAGTTGAAAGTGGATGTGCATACGTGCATTCTATGGTTTGTGTGGGATGGAAGATTTAAATTTAGCACACTTTGATACAAAGTTGTTTTCTGTTCTAAACGCTCACAGACTTGGTCACTTAAACTGTGTTTGATTTACGCTACCTTTGCTCTAAATCCTGTTTGGTAAAGTCACGTTACTTATGGCCAGGAGATAACGTTAAAGAGTACATTCCTCAATATTTTTAAGGGCTTATTTTGGTTTATGGAGTGTCCGACAACAAGTTTATGTACATACATGATGTAAAAATACTATTATTTCGTAATAATAAGCAGTTTTTATTACCTTACTTCTTGACTGACTCTCAAATGATTCGTTCCGCGATTCATCTGTGTAATCTCCGCCTTTCCGCCAGCGTAGTCTGATCTGATTGGTCAGATAGTGTAGTCTGCTGTGATTGGTCAGATGGTCTAGTCTGCTGTGATTGGTCAAATGGTCTAGTCTGCTGTGATTGGTCAAACGCGTTCAGCATGTGTCGCAAATGGACCGCCTATCATTACTGCTGTATTACGGTTTGCAGGTGGTTGGATATTAACAGTGTATAGAGAGAGATGGCGTCGATTTTACCTTACCAGTTCGAGCCCGAGTCTGACGAATCATTCTTTAATCCTTATACAGATGCCAGTAAGAAAAAGGACTGTTTTAGACACTTCTCTTGTAACAGTTAGTTATCACGGCATACAGTGTACGGTGTTCGTATCTTCAGATGTTATTATAACTATAGTACACCACGCAGTTCTTGAAATAAAGACTTTGCGAGTTAATATGGTTGAACACTTACATTAGCGCAACGAGTTTATAGCTAACGTTAGGTAAACAAACAGTAACAACCCCAAAAATAACGGTAACGTTAGCTAAACACAGACATGAGATAACGTCACACAAATTTAATTTTAAGTAAAGACAAAAATAAAGAGTCACACTTACAGGTTGTGATTCGGTGGAGCTTACAGGTCCAAATAAAGTTGGTATTGCAACATCTTTTAAGGAAAGACGTTTAATGTATCCTGCAGTAAAGGCGCCAAGATTGATGAAGCAATCTTCGGTAAAATGACGCGCGCAAAGTAAAACGTTCGGTTTATACTCCTTTGGTGTCGTTTGAAAAATAAATAGTAACCATTTTTTCCTCAGAAGTTCTTCCTTTGGTAGTGAAAATAAGACTGACTTAGTTTCACTACATAGAACACAGCTTCTCTTAGACATGATGCACACGTCACGAACGAGCTAGTACAGTGTTTGGGGAGGAGAGAGTTAAGTTTTCGCAGTCAGTAGGCGGGGATTTTTCTAGTGACGTAGGTACATTGTGGTTAAAGATTCGGACAGGTCATGGCTTGTTCGCGTGATTCAGAGTCGATTACCTTTTTTATAAGCTAATAACTTTGTTATTCGTTCACCTTCGGATTTACAACTTGGCAGATTGCTTACATTCAAACACGGCAAAATTAAACACTTCATGAAATGTATTTTTTATGATCTCGAGGAATGTACTCTTTAAAGTGTATAATATCATTGATGCATTCGCTGGACAAATACATATAAATATTGTTATACTTTATATTAGTAATCAGAGACTGGAAAATATGTATATTTAATAACGATTATTATACGTATTTTCCTTTGAGCTAAACTAATTCCTTGACTGAAATTGATGTTTGGTAAAAAGTTGGTAACCGAACAGCGCCGACACCTACTCACTTCTTCTGTATGGACACAAAACCAATGCAAGTGGATGGGTCCCAGTTAACAACATTCTTCAAAATATCTTCTTTTGTGTTCTGCGAAAAGAAAGAAAGTCATTCAGGTCTGACATGAGAAGAGAGTGAAATGATGACAGAATTTTATTTCTGGGTGAACTATCACTTTAAATGTCATTGTAAATTTGTATTTAATGTATTTTACCATGCTTGTTTGAAGACGTTTATTAAAATATTTATTTATTGTTTATTAAGAACCTGTACACACACACAAACAAACAAACACTCAGTCTCATAAAATGTCTCATCTTCTCATTATTTTGACATGTCTGTATAATGAGTCATCATTTATGGTGATTTAGACTGGAGTACAGCCAATATTTAATAATACTCCCTATTCTTGTCTTGGTTCGTCATTTAGTGCATTAGACTATTTAAAACGCGTCGAAAGATGCTTTGAACAGCACATGTGTTCGCTAGAAAAACAATTCTGTTTTTAATATTATTGTTTTCTGTTCTATTTTTAACTGCTTCGGGAACAGAATTGTTGCCTTGACACACATTGTGTTGTGTCCAGCCCAGGACTTACCTGTATATCAGTTGTGTTGTTTGTTTTCACGTTTTTTTGTCTTACTCTAGAATGTTGTTATCCCGTTTACATTACTGACAAACCCGTTTTGTCTTTGCCATATGACTCTGAACTACTGTGGTGTTGACACACAATGCTGTTACGCTGGTAACTAAGTGTCTTAGCTGCTGAACACTAAAGTACACATACTACTCTGACTCGCCTATTTCTTTAAACTAAAAAGATCTACCATTTCTTTTTTTATTTATTGTTAATATATAGTGGAAATGCGCTTTTAACGGCTATTCTAAAAATGTCTATGCATTAATGTCTGCTTGCTGAACACATTCATTCGGACACGCCCAATATTGTCTTTCTTTTGTATTACTCTACATATTCTGTGTCACCCCACATACCATTGCATTGTTGAGGATTAGATATATGGTCTTCCTTTAGATAAGCCTATTCATTTATTTCTGAAAACACCATAAAACATTAAGCAGTGAATAATACTTTACTTAAGCACTGCAAATATCTAGTTTCATCCAGATTAAATTTTAAAGAGAATTTGTTTGGTTAAACCCAAAAATGAAAACTTTGTCATCATTTATTCACCCTCATGTCATTGAAAACCTATATATATGACCTATATATATTATTTTAGCAGTGGATATTTTGAGAAATGTCTCTGTGGTTTTGTGTCCAAACAATAGAAGTCAATGGAGCCACAACATTCCTCAAAATATCTTTTGTGTTCTGCAGAAGAAAGTCATACAGGTTTAGTGGGTGAGGGTGAGTAAATAAAGAGTTTGTCTCCAAAATGAGACAACTCCGTTTTAAATTTTTTTCAAAAATCATGTTTTTTATTGTTATGTTTTTATTGTGTTAGTTAGCTGTATTTTTTAGTTATTGTGGCTTAAATCAAAACAAACCAACTGCAGTTTGATTGATATTAATTGGAATGCACAATAAAAAAACATGATTTTAGAATTTTTCTTAAAGCAGAGTTTCTCATTTTGAAAATAAACTTTTCATTTTAGGGTGAACTATCACTTTAAGAGCCACTCATTTGATTACCATAGGCCTCTGCTCTCATTGGGACCTCTGACTAGAGTTTTGTGGATTGTTTTTTAATGATGGTGATTGAGATCAGAACAGCTATAATAAAAGAAGCTGAAATTTAACTTTGGCGTGATCGTTTTGATTATAATTTGCCCGGCTTATTAAGAGGATCCCTTCCAGTGTTTTTTTGAAGCTCGTGAAAATGAAATATGCTTGTAAATGCCAATCACAAACTGACTCAGAATAAGATCAGGTCTTTATTTCATATTTCTCTGTATGGATCTCCTGATCTAAGACTAATTTAAACACTGGATGTCCGGCTTACTGCATGGAGTCCATGGCTTCAGGAAGGACATGGGTGTGTTAACTGTGTTTGGGTGTTTTTTTTTTTTTTTACTGTAATTTCCTCCTCTGAGCTCAGACAAGCCAGAAACTCAGCATACTTTTATGAGGCCCTTAACAGTCTGAAGTCAATGAATAATGTTTATTGTTTGTGTTGTAAATGTTTGTGTCATCAAAAAAATTGTAGCAGTAGTTTACACCACAAGCATTATTACAGTTGGTGGGGAGAGTTTTTATGAGGGTGATAATAAAGCAGGATCGGTTTCCTACTCATCACTATGTGTTTACTACAAAGGGTTATATTTCCAACATATTTATTAGGAATACCAATATTGACTTAAATTAAGTGTAATTTCTGTTTTTTTTCCTCAGACTTTAACGAAACCTTTAGTGATAGCAACGCTGACACAGTAGGACAAATTGTTCACTACATCATGAAAAATGAAGGTAAGTGTGACCGAGTTTCACTGTGACCCAGATATTGAAATAAAATGAATATACTTCAGTGTATTAAGTTTAAAATTTCACTTTTAAGTTTAAAATTTTACTTAAGGTAATTTCTTTCCTAAAATTTTACTTAATTCCACTTAATTCCAATGAGTTAATTCCACTTTAAAGTTTAAAAATGTACTTTTGTTCATGTCAAAGTGAATTAAGATGAGCAGGCAGGTCACAAGATGGTGTTTTACTGTAAGCTTGGAGTAGTCACCTGGTTGTTTACATTGAGTTCCTTGTGGTGCCAGCAGATGGCGCTGCTTGTCTGAGTCCAGATAGTGTTTTCATAATCGATTTAAACATGTTGTCATTCCAACGTTTACAGTTATGAATAAATTGTCTAAACTGACCTCAAAGAAGGATAAATGTAAAGGTGCAGTTAACCATGGTTTTATTACAGTAGAAATGTAGTAACCATGATTTTTTTGCAAATTGATAACCACAGTTTTACAACAAAACTGGTTAGCTGGCATCTTCATTTCCTCTTTTACTTTTTGCTAAATTAGACTTTAATACTTCTACTGGTCTGTAGTTAACCCTGATACACCCCTGCTACAATATGTTTTATGTTTAACTGATCTGAGAGTGTTTTACATGATTATCGTGTAAAGCGAAGATAAATGACCCCAGGCTTCTCTTTATCTTCTGTAAATGCTAGTGCTATTGGTTTTGCTTCCATATGAAGAGTCAGCTGCCTTTTAAGAGTCAAAAGATTTTCAATGAAGCTGTTCTATGTGTGAGGCTGTATAGTCTCTTCATTCAGTGTTAATTTAAGTCATTTAATAAAACGGTCTCCCTTGTTTGTTTGTTTTTCGCTCCAGCCAACACTGATGCACTCAAAGCCATGGTTCAAGACAGCATCGAATCAGAAGGGTAAGACTTCCTTTAAGCCTTTATTTTTAAGTGCCTCATAATAATTGCCTGATGGTTCACATCTCTCCTAGATTTAATCTGTTAACAAATCTTACATTAGAACCCATTATAAGTAAAACATTTGTCCACACTTTTAATGTTTTGGAATGTGAATTACTTTGGAAAGTTTCTGAATTAGAAAAGGGGAAGAAACTCACTGCAGAACCATGGCAAGGAATGGTGACCACATTTCCAGTGGTCTGGGTTCTAGAAATATAATTTTCCTTTAATTTAGACTTTAAGAAAAAAAGATCTGTAAATAATTTGAATCCCTGGAAATTTATTGCATTTCAACATTTTATTTGAAGCAGAAATTAAGGATCTACTACTGTATATATTTCATAAACAAATACACAAAGATGCAAATAAGCATGGAGGCCTTAAACAGTTTGGGGTTATCAAAGTAGTCCATTGCTCGAAAGTGTTTTTGCACAGCAGTACCCCATTCCTCCAAAAGGTGGCACTGTTACGTCTTAAATGATGCCTGTAACACAGGACAGTTCAGAGGTGAGGTCTGTCTGTTTCACAAGACATATCGTGAGGGAAATCACTGTGAAGCACAAAAACATAAATCACTGACAACCCTCGGAGCCAGAATTAGATCCAGGAAGCCAGACCTTTAAAATGCCATATATAGTGTATAAAGAAGTGTCATGGTCCTGAGGATATGGAATATGAGTCTGGGTGGAGAGATGCTTTCCATTCAGATAAAAGAACCCAGATAATGATGATATATTATTTTCAGAGTAACCGCAGATGTAGTTCAGCACATTAGGTATGGACATATTCCACCAAGTTTTGTTTTGAGCAGTATATCTGTTTTTTTTTATCATGTGAAACCTTTGCTCCTTCATGTTAAAAAATGATCTTGAAAAATATGTGAGTGCCAAATTGCTTTTTTGGATTGAGATTTTGTTATTTAATACCAAAAATCATGCATCTCTTATAATGGCCCACTGCATAATTGAACTTTTGCACATCCATCACCAATCTTTCCTTTTAGTGTGGGTGGTGTGTGTTTCTCAGTCTATCTGAGCATTTGTGTGAATAGCAGATTTGGGTTGAACAATGAGGTCACTCTGCTTGAGTCTCACACCCTCATGCTTCCTCCAGTCATCAGCACGAGAGCGAGAGAGAAGGACGGAAGATAGGGAAGGTGCACGGTTGAGAGCCATCAGAGAGTGTGAAGGACAAGAGGAGCTCCAGATGGGGTGGTTAGAAGCTGTGAGGGAGAATGAGAAAAGAGAGACACGGATAGGGTAATTACTCTTGTTAGATTATTAGGCTATACAGTAAAGAGGAATAGTGTGATTGGGTATTCTGCTATGTCTATTCTCCAGACAGCCTGCTGGGCCCAGAGCCAGAAGAACAATTACTGTGGAGCACAGGGCTTCTGTGGGGGGAGGAGTCATGGGCGGGGGTTGAGTTGTCACTTGTCACAGGTGGATCTTGGCTTTTATAGTTGGCGTAATATCGGTTTGTCCTGGTAAAAAATCTAACACGTTAGTAAAAATAGTAGTACATTTTGTGAATGAAGTAAATTAGGTTAAAGGTTTTCAACCATTATTAGAAAATGTGGATGGATAATGGATAGATGCAAAAAAATGTAGTGTTTTTATTGTCTTATTTTTATTTTGTTATTTTAATAATCAGTTCACACAAGATGTCGATTAGGCCATACAAGATTTACACATGAATATTAATGGGTGAAGAACCACCATCTTACCTTTCCTGTTTTACAGGGATAGTTCACCCAAAATGAAAATTCGGGCATCATTTACTCACCCTCATGTCATTTCAAACCTGTATGACTTTCTTTTTTCTGCCGAACACAAAAGAAGATATTTGTTTTGTTGGTAACCGAACAACGGCGGTACCCATTGACTTCCATTGGTTTTGTGTCCATACAATAGAAGTCAATGGGGACCGCCATTGTTCGGTTGCTAACATTCTTCAAAATATCTTCTTTTGCTTTATGCAGAAGAATGTAAGTCATACAGGTTTAACAAGAGGGTGAGTAAACGATGACAGACTTTTCATTTTTCTCTTGAATACAAATAGACAATGGGTTTATTTATGTTTATCTGATATTTATAAATATGCATTCATGCCATATTTTACAGTTTTTATCTTGTATAAATCTTATATAATTATTTTATTCAATTTTTGATTTATCACCTTGAAACTCAATCAATAATAACAAATACAGTTTCTTAAAATGTTATTGTCCAACACAATCTCACGGCAAGAAAAAAAAGTTTAGTGAGTCATGCCTTCAACTTGCATTTACATTTTTCCACCATTATTTATGACTGCAGCGTGTTGACGTCACAAATGGCAAATTTCAACTCTAGTGTTTCCACAGACCTCGATTCTTTGGTTGAGTATTACTGAAAGAGTCTGAAGGGGTTGAAGTGTTAATAACATCTATATGTGTGCACATGCATGTACAGTATCTCCTCGTTTGTTTTCTTATAATCCCTCTTGCAGGTGGCAGTGCAGGTAACATCTCTGTCCTACTCTTCCTCTCAAGTGAGGCATGCAGACACACGTGCACAATGTCCCGCAGTGTAATGAAGACCGATAAGAAAATGACTAAAGCGTTTGCCCCTTTTTCTAGCTGTCAGCGTGAAAGGACAAAATAAATATAGCGAGAAAGCGAGAGAGGAGATAAAGCAGCAGGGAAAGAGAGAATCTGTGTCGCTCTGGAACCAGCTGCTCCACTTTTGCAAAAACGTAGTGGGTGTTAAAGGTGAAGTGTGTATTTTCTGCTCCACTAGCATCAGCAAATGGACTTGCAAAAATAAAAGGTTTTCCAAAAGATGTCCCCCATCTGCCTTTGGTCAGACAAACAATAGTCCCGCCCCAAACTCGCAGCTGATATTGCTGTTAACAAACGGCAATGTTAGGATAGGGCTGAAGTGTTTATAACATCTAAACAAATTCACACTTCACCTTAGAAGGGACCCTAGGAGTGTTTGTGAAGACTTGGCTGTGTTCAGAATGTGAATGACAAATCCACTGTTTGCTGTCTTTTATTATTCTTTTAATGTTGTTCAAATGGAAATATGCTTCAAAGATCATATCAAATGCATTGCATTGTGGGATACAGTACCCAACAAATGTAAATTCAGCTGCTCCTCCAGGTTTTCCATGTTTGCATACAACTGTTTTGCATACAGTGCGCAGTACGTGCGTAATGTGCTTTTACTCTGGCTTCCTGGATCTAACGTCGCAGTTAAGCTGATATTTTTCTGTTTTTGTCAAATTTCCAACAGCGCCCCAGCGACGCCCACCTCTCCAAACACGCCCAACAGCCCCATGAGCCCTGCCCTGCCAGGATTTTCACCCAGCACGGCCAAACACACCTGTAACCACCTGCACACCATCGGAGGAGTCAGTGGACATAAGAACATCTGCAATCGCTGCAACCAAAAAAAATGGCCTCTCATGAGACGCTCGTCC
The DNA here is from genome assembly GCF_024868665.1 of Triplophysa rosa. Classification (NCBI taxonomy): domain Eukaryota; kingdom Metazoa; phylum Chordata; class Actinopteri; order Cypriniformes; family Nemacheilidae; genus Triplophysa; species Triplophysa rosa. The sequence goes on from NC_079890.1 coordinate 31,152,889, forward strand.
AGCAAGAGGATAGACAGACGCAGTCACGTGGGAGAGGTCACCGTGTTGTCTGTGGGCAGGTTTGTGTCATTTGCATGAGCGCATTTATATACGCAGGATTTCACACACCCTCGCGTGCATCTGATGATGGGGTCATGACCTAAACATACAGGGCTTCCCTAGGACTGACTGTTTGTCTCCATAAAACTAGATGAACTTGAAAATAGATGATTATGAAAATATAATTTCAGCATTTCTAAAATATGTAAATATATTGGAATATCTTTTTTTAGACGTCCATGCACGATTAATGAAACGTAGACACATTTTACACAGTGTGTAAGCTGTTGATCTTGCAAAATATGTTCCTCACTGTAAACCAACACGCATGTTTTGCATCCAAGCTAAAATAATAACGTCCCTATTTCTCGCTCCTTTGTGTATGTGCGCGTTCATGAACAAGTGTTTATAAAATCATAAAATCTAGTTAATTGTCAATATTATTGTTATTAGTATAAGTTGTTACTGTAGAATTATTTTCTACAAATACTTTTATTCTTCTCTAGATTCCGGGTGACAAAGTGTGACCCCAAATTGGCCCGTGATAGGCGGACCCTGCTGATCACTGAGCCCAATGGGAGTGTCCCTCCATCCCCTGCTAATGCTGACCCCCCTACACTTAGCACAGGTGCACAGTCTCAGGTGAGCAGAGTTTAATATATAAATATAATGTCTGTAATACTTCTAATATACAGCCGTTGAAAATAAAAAGAAACCACCCCAGTTTTGCCTTTAATTGGAATTTCTCTACGTATTGTGGCAATTCCAGTCCAGTGTCTGTTGAATTTCAACAGAAACAAAGCTAAGGAATGACTTAAAGTCACCCAACAGCAATGTGAAAGACTACGAGAATGCAAAGATGCATGAAAGTTGTGAAAAGGGCTTATTTATCATATATTCATTTTTGAACAGATCCTGAAATGTAAATTGTTTAAACGTGAATGAACTTTTCTTTGCAGTATTCAAACTCTAAAAAATGGAATATTTTTTATATTTTGACCAGGTTGTCCAGTTTTCTGCAAATAATTGAAAATAAAAAGCAATATTTTAATTTGGGAGGAATGTTGTCACTAGTTCACATAATGAAACCAAAATTATAATCTTACTCGAACATATGAATTTATTAATAGTAAATTCAGAAAAACTGAAAATAATTGTAATAATTTGTCTCTTAACTTTTTCCACGACTGTATAATATACTGTAATCCATCTCCTCAGGATGTACTTGAAATTTGTATTCGTTATTGTTGTCTAGATTACATTGAAATCTCTCCATACAATTGATTAAGTAATATTTTATTCAACTCTGAATATCTTATTTGTTTTCTTCCTGTTTCCTTTGTCTTTAGGTGAAGGGGGACGATGCAAAGTGATATCCGTACGGTTCTGACAGGTTCTCAGGCAACATTTTAAAAAGGTTTTAATCCGGAAGTCACACTTCCAATAACGAGTTTAGGGCGAGAAAAATGCCTTAAAGTACGATAGACACGAGAACGGAGGAATAAAGCAGGATGTCGGAAAATGACGCAAAACCTCCAAACTGCCGTGTGGTGTGTCAGTCGTGGACAGAGAGAAGCCATTTTACATAGGTTAACCTGTCACCATGACAACCCACATTTCACAGACACACTCGCGTCATCAATGACTAAAGCGTGTCAATGGTTAATCAAACCAGGCACCGTGGTCAGATATCATTGTCGTGTGCCTCTTCACTTCCGGAAGGAAGAAGTCTCTTCTTTTGTTTCCTCTTTTTATTTGCAAGCTGTGATACAGACGTGAAAACAGAGCCGTGAGATTTCTTACTGTTTACAATCCAAACATTGTTTTGTTTGTTTATTTTAACCCAGCTATTGACATTGGATTACATGTGCTCTTCTCTGAATACACCTTTTTTCACCATTGGTTTTTATGACTTTAAATTGTCTATTAACATTTGTGCGTAAATCGATGTAATTGCATGTTTATCTGCTTGGCACACATTCATTGACTGGAGATGTATACTGTAAGGTCTTAATTGGTCACTTAATGTATCGCTGTAATTATTGCTTTATTTCACTATAGTCTGCCAAACACACTGCGATTCACAATTGTAAAGCGTTTTTTTATGGTCATGAAAAAGCATCAGTGTAGCTTGCATGCTTTTTCAGCACTCCAGATGCTCGCATAATATATGCCTCAAGTATAAACTAGAAAAGACAATTTCCTTCACTATACTTACTTAACATAATTGTAGTTAAATGTATGGTACCATATAGGCAAAAATGAAAGACTTAGTAGTTGTGGGGACTGGGATCTGAGCATTTTAACCAAAACAAATTCTCAATAAATATAGATTTCAGATTGCCTTTTATTATTAGGATTTTGGTTTGTGCCATCGGTTTTATTTTACAGCCAGCATTTAAACAGAAACCTATTAAACACCAATCAAGATTTCTATATCTGCTTCCACAATGGCAGAAAGTAGTTTGTTTAAAAGCCTTGCTGTTCAAACTGTCTTTGAAGAAATTCAGACTGAAATACTGTACAGAAATATTATATTATTATATGTACAGGTCTTATTTGAGATCACAAAGCATAAATAAATGAACAAATGTAACAGAAAAAATTGGAAGACTTGCACAGGTATGTAATCGAGTTGTTAAATGTATATGCATATGATGATGAGTGCTTAAATCTTTTATATGGAGAATTTATACATTAAAAGAATTAAACACATTTTGACTGATTGTTTCTATGACCTTCTAAAAAGACAATAAACACGCCTCTCCATTCTGAACACAACAGTACATTTACTACATTCACCTTTCCTGAGATCAATTCAGTCTAGCGCAAAATAATTCTTAGAAATGTTTCCAGTCGTCTGGATGTCCTTTCGGGTTTTTTAACAACAAACTTTCAGAGTCGGCGATCACAGTCAGGCGTGAGACGTAAAATATGCAGTCCATTTCTAGAAGGTTAAACATCAGTACGTGTCAGTTAATAGATGACTGAAGCAGAACTAATGCCCTTAGGTCTGTGCCTTTTCCAAAACTCCTGTCGTTCTGAAATATTCAGCATGTGACCTTATAAAATACATGGTTTTGTTTTATATTTGTACTTCATGCATGATGCTATTTCTAGGAACAAAGAATCATTAAGCAACAAAAATGTGCTGTAACCATATATGTGTGGAGCATACGAATGGTATTATTAGTCTGGATATGTTTAAAGGATTTGGGAATCATTAACTCAAACCCACACAGACTTTAAAGAGATGTGAACGCTCAGAGAGGCTTATTCAACCACAAATATTTCTTTGGCATGTTCTCTTTTTCCTTACAAAAAACTGACTGGGTCTTTGGTTAAGTTGATGACACTTGGGTTTTGAATTAAAGGGAACCTTATTTAAATTCAAATCCGAGTTCACAAAAATTGCACAAATGGTCGAAATACTTGGTATAATTGTTATATTCTGTCTAGTCATTCCAACTTCATACAGAAGTATTCTTAAAGCATTTAGGAAACATAGTTTGAAAACATGTAGAAATTTTGATATATGGCCAATATATGACCATAAAAACCACAAGGCAACAATTGGTACACCATCATCTGATGCTCCGATTTAAAACAGTTGAGCAAACGAAACCCATGTCAGCTGTTGTCTCAGAAACAACACGGCAACACAAATGATGGAAAGAGGATAAAAGAAAACTGACAGGAATGACACCGCAGTGAAACTATTTCCATTCTCACAGTTTCTTGCATTCAAAATGTCATTTAAAAGTTTTTATGCCGTTATATATCCAGTCAAGGATGGCTTATTTTTACCCCCAGATCCATTAAAAACATCAGCAGAAATGAAAAGCATTCATAATCTTTGTCATAATCGTGTTTTAATATTCTGTCAGCAGGCCTGCTCAGAAAACAAACATCAGGCAGGTTCAGCACAATGTAGCGGTCATTACATTCACAAACACACTATGGCATTGTTTTGCTGCTGCGCACATCAACTTCTGGACAAATCTTAGCATTCGGTTAAGACTGGAGGGAAATCATATGAGGTTATATAAGAGGGCCCTGTGGCACTGTTATCCATGAGACAAATGTCAACAGATTACATGGCAAGTCTTATGATCAACTACATTGTTTTTATTTTTCCCCTGGCTCATGTGACAATCCTATGTTGTCTGGTATTTAAGGACAAAAAGAATGCAACGAAAAAAGAAAAGTATTCACTGTGACATTTCAAATGTTTTGATCTCATCTTTTAAGAGTCTCATCTGGTTCAAAAGAAATGATATTAACAGCATAAAAACACACATACTTCACGAAACATTTGGAAATACTACTTTAAAACATTGACCTCATAAAGGTATCATACAAATTCTGGTAAATGGGAGTTACATTCATTTTTATGATAAATTCTCCTTTTATTTTTTCATAAATTTATAGAAATGTGCGTCATATGCTGTGGAGTTCATTTAGTTATTGTGGTTTGATTCTTTCTCATCAGGCCTCAGCTGGTTAACCAGTATTGGTTAAGGGCATAATTAACATCTGCGTGCATAGTGGATCAACAACTTCAATGGCCCGATTCCTTAACACACTACTTTATCTTTCCAGTCTTAATGGAACCAGGAACCCTACCAGGTATATAAATATACAATGGTGAACCACATGAAACTCAGGTCATATTTCATATTCAAAATATTTGATATACTTATTTAGAATACCGCAGATGTCCTTCTGAAACCTTGTGTCTCCATATTTCATTATTTTTTGCCATGAATCATCATTATTAATCACCCTTAATGTTTGTCACTGGATTTTGCAAATATCCATCTAACCAATAAAAAGTGCGTAGTGTGTTTTTTCACAAACAGTGAATTTGGACAGCCGCGGTTTCAGAAGGACAGCTATGATATTGGTTTTAGCATTATGCATTTTGGCATTTCAGAACAATAAAGAACATCCACTTTTTCTACTGAAATGCCAATACAAATATGAAGTATAATTTTATTTTAAATTTCAAATTCAACATTATTTGCATTAATGTTATTTCTTGTGATTTTGTATTTAATTGAATTGAAAAAAAAAAACATTTTTAAAATCATTGATAAAATTACAGCAAAAATAGAGTTTATTATGCTTCTTTTTGTAAAACATATTTTTTAGGGCTAAAATATGACCCAGACATGTTTGTGTGCACAAACCAAATGTCTTCCTAAACTTCTAAGATATGTACACTATGTAATGTACTCACAGTGTAACAAGGAAAACAAACCTGCATATTGATCTGTCTTTCATTTGATTGTTAAATATGAACTTGATTTCAATCTATTACAAAACCATCATTAAATATCTCTAAAAGTACAACAGTTAAGTAACCCAACACCTGGATTGTAATTTGGTTTTTCGCTTTGTACAGAACAGTGTGAAAATAAAAGTAGTGTTTTGACTGAATTATCTCCGCTGAAAAAATATCTGACCATATAGAGCTTATTTCATTATCACAGTGAATTTAAATGCGTATAAAACTGTACTAAGGAAAATCACGCAACATGAATTGTGTGAGTTTGTCCACTGAATCACAAGGAAACATTCACACGACCTTCATTTCCGAGCAAGTGTGCTGTCTTTGAAGTGGTCGATTTCTGTTGTGTAAACAAGAGGCAGCTCCTGTTGTCTTCAATTGAATTGAAAGTTTCTTTTCAGTCAGTCAAAATCGACGCCTACAGAAAGACTTCATTTTATGAAAGCTATTATTTTGGATATATTCAAATGTGCAGGGTGTGAGGGAGCAAGTATGGAAATGTTCCACATCTACACAGAGCAGTACCGCGCCCTTTCTCACCTGGCCGTCACTCAAAATCCTCTCCTGCCGTCGCTGCATCCAGGGCAGCAAGAGCCTCGGCCACCATCGAGTCCGTGATGCTCAACCCATCGCTTTCTTTCTCCGTTTCTTGCTCTTCTTCTATGAACGCTGGCTCATTCTCATCTCTGTCGTCTATAACAAGCTTGGTGTCCGCTGAGGAGAGGCTTGTGCTGCTCGTGTGCATATCCACAGACAGCATGCTCTCCGTGTCTGGAGTGCTGGCCACCCTGCATCTCATCTCCTCGTATTCCTCCTCTTGCCCGCAAGGACAACCATCTGACCCCTCTGATATCCCCCCGCTACCCAACCCGGAGTCTCGAAATCTCTCCTCCCTCTTGCCAGGTTCCGTGCCCAACATCGGCTCATCGCATAAGGTTTTGACGGGGGTCCCCTCGTCCTCAGGCCTGAGAATGTATCGGCGAGAGTCATGCTCAGGTTGGCTCGGTCTGACCCGCTGGTCCGGAACATTAGCGTGGAGTCGGTTTATGTGGTTATTGTCTATGTCGAGTTTGGTAGGGCTGGGGTGGGTGCTGTAACCCAGGTTGTGGAAGCCCTGTTTTTTGTGGATGTGGTCTGACTCCTCTGGGAATTTGTGAGACTGATAGAGCGAGCTGGTGGTGGGGTCACGCTTACAACCGGGAACATCCACAGGGACTGAAGCGTCAGAGATATAACTGAGGAGAGAAATGCAGGAAGTGCATTAAAAAAATGCAGATAAACATGAGCTTGAGGAGTCAAATTAAAAAGCACAAATGCAACAAAAACTTTAAGAGACTAATAATGGTTTCATTTCTATGCCAATAGTGTCGTCATACTGAATAGCTGGGAATTGAACCCATGACCTCGCAGTCGCTAGTGCCACGTTTTACAAGCTGTGCCACACAAACCATCATACTTCTTATCACACTTGTTCTTGTTATACTCATTACCATAAATAAATGCATGAACTTATATGGGGTTTCTGGATTTGATGCAGCCAATGGATTTGAATGAACCTGAAATTTGCATGGCACAGGCAAACGCCCTCCACATTTGTACAAACTATAGGTCTTTTGAGTGCTCACATTGTTCTGTATCCTAATTCTTCTTCATGGGACATTATTAAATCTGAATGACCATATTTCCATTTCTATTTATAATGCAGTAAACATTCTGCACTCCATCAGAATGGAAAAAGAACTGAATTGAATACAAAACAACATAAAACATAATCAGTGCAGTGTAAATGTGTTTGTATATTTAACTGATTACGTCTCATTTCATGATTACACACGTGCTGTTTAGTGCACACTATGCAAAATCAAAATGATTAGAAAAAAGCCCATCCAAACACACAGAGGTTAAATGCAATGTTTGTAATATTTGCATAAGACCGCTCAAGCTAAGCTCACAAATGTGACATTCTGGGCAATTAAAGGGCAGTGAGAAAGGAAGAGAGATTCATATTATGTTAACTGGGAAATGCATCATAACTCAAGCAAACATTTTTAAGCTCAGTCAAGCCTAAAACACATCCACTGACAAAGGCCAGAGCAGTGCTGTCACACTGAAATAATGTTTAAACAGCAAACTGATCTCGGGTCAGCCTTCCATGACACGACATGACCCCTCAGTCTGACTGAACTGTTAAACATTAGTGGTTACCTGTGTGGGAAATGCACTGGTAGAAAACAAAAACAGATCTGTTTCTCTTACCCTTTTACCATCCTACAGCAACTGCAACCCATCTGGACAGCTGTGTAGTGTACCTGGAGAGAGAGAGCGAGAGAGAGAGATCTGTTAGTATGTGTGTGTTTTATGACTTGCATGACTGCACTTTCCTTAAATAATATTTTCCTAAACCAACAATATTGACACATTAAACACCATCAAAACAGGTTCTGTTTATTGGTAAAAGGCAGGAACTACACATTTAGTCAAAATTACGTTTAAATTGGAAACAGAGAAAAAATTCTTATCCAAAGATTCAATATTTTAGTTGGTTAAGCTGTTAAACTCCTTCATATTTTTAAAGAGAAAATCTGTCAGATGACAAACATTTTGTAGCATGATGTGAATGCGCATGCAATTCTTTCAATTTCTATTCTTTCAACAAAAACAAAACCTACTTAAAATACACAAGTTACATTTCTTCAAAAGCTATTAGAAGAATCTACAGTTGTGCCAGATCCGAGTTGCAGAATCGGTGCTTAGGAGAGTGAAACGTGATTTGAACAAAGGGCTATTCAGACAGTGTGCTTTTTGCTCACCTCGGCTGTTGGAGCACGCGGACGCGAGCACAGTCGTATCAGTGTAAAGAACACAGATGACTCAGGCACAATAAGCAAAATCGAAACCAACCCAAGAAGGTACCGTGAAAGGAGCCAAACTCTAACACCAAGGTAAAAATAACTGATTTTGTCTCATTGATGTATGAAATTGTCCAGTATGTTGCTTCAGGTGCTGTCTTTAGTGAGGGGCAGCCACACATGTGTCTCTGACATTCAAGATTACTCCCCACAGCGCCCGCTCAAATAAAGTCTATTATTAAAACATCCTTATTCTGTGAAGAGCGACACAGATGCGTTGACCTTTCCGAGGCCTCCAGCGCCAATTCAGGCTTTGGCATTTCTTGTGCTTTTTATGAGCAAGTTGCCTTGTAAATAATTGATGGTTCAGTCTGGGAAAAAGATCTCAGACGATCCCAGACACCCACTCTTTCTCCTGAGATGAAAGAGTATGGAAAAACAGACGCAGCCTCACGTGATGTTAGACAAATGAACATTCAAAACTATGAGAGCGATGCAGGCCTGGCCCTTATCAGCACATTATGAAAGTCATTTACAATAAATCAAAGTGTGGAGTTTTCATCTTAATCCTGATTTCATTCAATTCAATCAAATAGACAATTTAATAAAAAATTAAAAACCAACTATTTACAATCAATATTTTTTCCTGTGGTACTTGGTAGCACTGAAACAAAACAATATGGCTTACAGCATCAAAAATAGTAAATAAGATAATCAAATATAAGACAATGTTTTTTCGTTTTTTTGAAGGTTTATTGGCAAAGGCAAATGGTTTAGACGCACCTGTCACCAGTGGAAAAATTCAAATCAGGACAAGATTTTTTGACTGTGAACCTGTGTGCCTTTCAAAGCTTTAATATGAATGTAACATTAAAAAGTGCTATTATTTAAAGACAATTATTCAAATATTATAAATGTATAACTCATATCTCACAGCTATTAGACAAACTGGTTGGAGGTTAGCAGACAGATGTGGCACGCATCAGACACCTGTTTGGCAGCAGGACTATGAAACAGGCACCTGGCAACCTCTTTGTCAGCTGCTAGGAATTATAGTATTTTACAGCAGTCAACACAGCACACCCTCTGACTTGCCACAATCACAAAATCTCTCTATTACATTAATGACACAAAAAGGTTTGTGTGTAAGAAAAGATCAAATGTGACTCAATGAAACGTTCTATAAACCGAGATTATATCTTCTGTATGAGAGGACATAACGTAGTCCTTTAACAGTTCTCTAAACTGATTGGTGTACCATACTAACAGAATAAACACATTTAACACGTTCACCTTCGAAGCCTTGAGAATCAAATCTAAACCTATATGACGCAAAAAACTTTATCACGCTCAAGAGAAAGAAAAAGATAAAACAGGTCTTCAAAAAGATTCACACTCACAAGTTTAATATCGCTTGGCAGAAATGTTTCTCCTGATTTTAAAAACCTTTTGATCTGAAGCATAATTTGTAGACCAAAATATAATTTACCAACATCTTTCATTACAAAACCAACATATTCTTGTTTTTTTATGAACCTTCGGCCTAACATCTACGTAAGAAGAAGTAAACATATCGTCTCTGTCCTTCAGAAACCTTGGATGTCCAAATTTGCCTTTTTTCAGGAAATGGAAAAAACACTGTTGATGATTATAGGATTAAATAAATATGAAATGTTTTCAAAGTTGACAAGCACTTTTTAATACTTTTTATTGGTTAGATATTTGCAAAACCTAATGACTAACATAAAGGGTGACTAATAATTTATATAAAATATAAAAATCACAAAATATGGAGATACAGTACGAGGTTTCAGAAGGACAGCAGTGATAACTTGCAACACCATAAGGCACCATATTTTCCATTTCTGTATGACGTACATTTCATTCTGTTTATGTTAGTTAAAGTCAGTGATAAACAGGTACATCTTAAAATTTTACCTGCCACTTGATCTGATAGTTTCAACAGCTTAATGTGTTAGAAACAGCCAGGTCGAGTCAAAATGCCTCGTCAAACTTTTTAGTGATGTCAATGATTCCCTTTAAAGTGAAAAATGTTAATTCCGTCATCATTTAATCACCCTCTTGTAGGGCTGTGCAATTAATCGTAAATTGATTGTAATCGTCAATTTTGGCTTCAACAATTACAAAAACAAAATAATCGAGGTAAAACGATTATTGTGCCACATTCCATTTTGCAAGGATCCTCTCTTTTCTCGTGGTATAAATCCACAGCGCACCCCCTTCTTTTAAAGTGGTTCAGCTGTGCTATTTCTTTACATTTATTTTTCAATTGAATTCACAGTTTAAAAGCAAAGTTATTTATTTTCTATGTTGTTTTAAAAGTTAATGAGTAATCGTGTTAAATAATCGGGATCTCAATATTGGCCCAAATAATCGTGATTATGTTTTTTGTCATAATCGAGCAGCCCTACCCTCTTGTCATTTCAAACCTTTGTGACTTTCTTTTCTCCGCAGAACACAAAAGAATATATTTTGAAGAAAGTTGGTAATTCCCCATTCACTTCTATTATATGGACACAAAACCAATGCAATGCAAGTGAATGGGGACCAGTTAACATCATTCGTCAAAATATCATCTTGTGTGTTCTGCGGTAAAAAGAAAGTCATACAGGTTTGAAATGACAAGACGGTGAGTACATTTTATTTTTGGGTGAACTATCACTTACTATCAGAGACATACCTCTGCAGACTTCAAGTTGAAGGGAAGGTTAATAGATTGGAAGAGGATTTAATATGATATTAAAACGGTAAAAGGCATATCTAGGACTCCAGAGAATTCAAATCATCTGGAGATAAGGTCATGGTTAGAGGAGGCTAAAACAGAGGCGGAATGAAACCAGGAGTATGATGACATTGACAGACTTTTCTCCATTGGAATAAATTGGAGCAGGGATTTTCTCATCTCTGTAGAACGTCTACCCCTCCAGCTATACTCGCCGCTCTGCGCTGAATGTGACAAATGCTTAATCTCCTGCAGGAGAATGAGGGGCTTTTCCATTCCAGAGCCCTTAACCTAAGGCCCACACACAAACAAGTAGGCTTTTACACACACACACAGTCACACACGGATGTTGAAGTAACAGGCAGGCTGACGTGTTTAGACTTAAAGGCAGACATACGATATTACTGACAAACACACATATTAGATGACGCTATGCTCTCCAAGCATTATTTAAATGTTAAAACCCCTTCACTGACTCAACTGTGCAGCGTGCCAGCACAAACCTAACCTACACACACGTGCTGGCCTTCAACAGCCAAGATAAACAAATGCACAGGCGACTAATGTTTCATTTCCTTTTAATTTGCCGAGAACAAAGTCAAGCAAACAGGGAGATAAAACAGCATTACGATATACACCTCTGATTCACACACATTCTCTGAAAGACACCTGTGAAATGTCAGGGCTCATAAGAAGCATGGACATAACCTACTATGATTTCAAATGGCTTGATAATATATTTGAAGAGATTTAAAGGAACAGTTCAACCACAAATAAAAATTCCGTCTTCATTTACTCACCCTCAGGTTGTTCCAATTTCTTTGTTCTGATGAACACAGAGAAAGATATTTGGAAGAATGCTTGTAACCAAACAGTTCTTGGCCACCAATGACTAGCAGGAAAAAAATGCTTTATAAATTTCTTTGTTCTGTTGAACACAAAAAAACATATTTTGAAGAATGTAGGAAAGCAAACAGTTCTGCGCAACTTTTGACTACTATTGTCATTTTCCTACTATGTCAAAGGTGGCCAAGAACTGTTTGAAAACAAGCATTCTTCCAAAAATCTTTCTCTGTGTTCATCAAAACAAAGAAATTTATACAGGTTTGGAACAACTCGGGAATAATTTTAATTGTTTTCTTTGTGGGTGAACTGTCCCTTTAAAACAATAAGATGGAAAACATCACGTTCTAAAAACATTTGGATCTATTTTAAATGCTGTTGTGTTAATTTAAAACATTTTCTACATTTTATAATTGTATAACTATATGTAAGCCGCTTTGGATAAAAGTGTCTGCCAAATGCAGAAATGTGAATGAAAAATGACATAATTGAGCCACTATGTATCATTTGTATGAATGTTACAACGTACAATTTGAAATGAACTACTGAAAACAAAAAGATAATTCAAAATGGTAAAAAAAAACACACACTTGCACTTAATATATACATTCCCAATACATTTATTTTACCTGTCAATTAAAAACGTATTGTACGATTGTGAATTAAAAAAGTATTAATCATCCAATAAGAATTCAACATCAAACTATTTGTTTTAAAAATGTATCCTGTAAAAGCATAAATGTACTTAATTTCATGAAAATCATAACCAAAACAATGTAACACGTACATTAACATCCACATAACAAAAACTCCAGTTGTGGATCCGTTTTAGGGTTCAAGTTCACATGAAGCGGTTTCATTGTTTTGGTGGTTTTTCAGTTTGGCCTGTTAAACACTGGTTTGTGTTATCAGTTAAAACATTACACAAACCCATCCAAACATAAAAAAGATCCCATAGCCAACTCTCATTCTCAATACACATTCTGGGTCATATCCGAGGATTTAAATGTAGGACTTCAGAAGCCTAGTCTGGGGTAATGTTTAACTTTTAAATACTATTTTGTTCCTCAACGACTGAGCAAATGTTTCACAAAGTGCATTAGCTAATACACAAACACTGCGTATGTGTCTGTGAGAGATAGAGATAATGTTAAAGGATTAGGTTATCTGCCAGTGGCATGTGTGTAACTCAGTATTGGGTGATGTGTATGTCTTTTACAGGTGGAGGGTTACTACATAGGGGATCAGATTAAGGAAGGTGTGTTTTAGACACAAGTAGCAAAACTGGTTTCTCTCTCTCTCTCTCTGTTATGCTTCCCTTCATTTTTATTTATGGGATATGGAAACAGCCAGATGGCATGAAATTATATTCCATGTACATCTGACAAGGGTCATTAACAATGCAAGAAACACTACGAATACTTCACAAAAGCCAGAAACATTTAAACAACATTTTCAAGTGTACTACACTAATCATTAATAGACGACGTTTATTAATCTCGTTTTACTTATTTCTTTCATTTCTGTCAGTTCACATTTGTGGTTTTCTCTATCTTTTTATATCTAAAAACAGCCCACCACACGGGAAACTATTTGTTCGCTGTTTTTTTAAAGGCTAAACATCCATTTAAAATAATGATGCTCCCTTTAAATATTGCCAAATATGCGTGGGTTGCCTTGGACACTGTTGCCACGGCCTCAGTACCAATAGACCAACATGTGCAAAATTAGTCCTCAAGAGAATGGCCATATCATCAATTAATACCATGCTAAACATACCAAACAAACACATCTTACATCCTGTGTGTGTAATCACTAAACATAATCATTTCTTGCTCTATAAAATTTCATTTCAGTTTATGTGATTTTATTAAATTGCTATACAAAATTACACAACCCTTTAAATGACAAACTACAGGCTAGGTGGTTTTATGTCCAGTTTTCTTTGAGAAGTCGCTTATTGTAGTTTATTTGAATTTTATTTCAGGTTATATGCAACACATTTAACTGTCACGTCTTACTTTTGTATTCATACAAGACAACGGCATTCCATACAACTACGTAAACTACTCCATACGGCTGGTAACACTGTTCACTTTTCCAAACCAAAAATGTAAAGCACAACACAAAATTAATAGTTAAAACTACAGTATACCTGATATGAGACAAACAAATATTTTCCATTATACAGATGCTGGCTGCAGTGGAAAATTAACTCTCAAACAAAGGGAACAGCTTTTTCCTCCAAGGTCACCCAAGAACACTAAGAGCAAAGTGCTCAGAAATCTCTCTCCATTTGAGTTTTTCCTCCAAAGCCACCCAAATCCATTTCATTCTTTGTTCATTCTTCAATCAATCTACGCAACACAATCTTTATTATTATCACAATCAGAAATCCAGTCCTTGGACCTCACGAATGGGAAGAGGCACACACATAGGCCCTGGGTGCTTCTTGTGCTTTCATATTTCATGTTGGGGGTTAACTAAAACTCGCACTCACTGCTGGATGTAATACAGAAAATTATAAGTAGGGATTGGGTAATGGATCGTGGAAAGATGTACTGCTTTGTTCTACGCTACGTCATACTCATATGTACAATATAGGCTTGTGTACACACCAGTAGTTTAAATTTCAAGGTAAAATGCCATAGATGGAAGCCCATGGGCCACACCTTGATAAGTAAAGGCAGACCTTGCTCTAAAGTAAACAATGACTGTAAACACATATTCAAACGGCATGAACCTGCTCAACATCCACCCCAGTCCTACACTGTCCACAGCTATAGTCAACACAAGCTGACTGTACATAGATTGACCATAGTGATCAAAATTACAAAAACGTGTTTATTAAGGTTTTTTAACAGTAAAGTCAAACGTTAAATCGACAATTAATGTGTTATGTTATAGCCAACATGCAGGACTGGATATGCATTGGCATCTCCATTCAGTCCCAGCTAAAAAAGCGCTTTGTTTTATAATACAAATATTTTGTCATTTTTAGAGACGGCTACTTCATTGCTATAATGCTATAAACACTTTTAACTCTACTAAAAACATATAATCATATACCCGTACTGGTGACATACCAGATATTACGAGATAAAAAATCTCACAGAAGAGAAGGAATGAGAAGTTTGGAATGAGAAGAGGGCAACAAAATGACAAACTTTAATTTTTGGGTGAACTGTCGGTAGAAAACAGACACTAGGCTAAATAAATGCAATATGTCTATATCATACATATTTAATGGAAGGAAGAAAAACTACACCCCCTGTCTTCTTTCAGCTTTCAACTTTTACGACAACGAATATTAACCAAACAGCAGATCTGCGTCACTGTTGTTGCAACTCTGTTTGCTTAAACCGAACTAGTGATCCTGCCTGTAAGAAAGATTCGTGTTATGAACTAACTTTATTTAAAACTGTTGTAATGTATTGTAACTTCAATACAGTGATAGGTTACCGCGTTAAGCGTTGCACAACAGGTGAGAAAACACAGTCCGTTCAGAGCACCAAACATCAACGCCAAGTATCGTAATATGTTACAGTGTTGGAAACACGCCGAAGAAGAAGAAAACCTTTAACGTTACCTGTTACACAGACGAAGGTGTGGCAGTTGTTTGCCAGAATGGCTACAATTTCACAGATAAGTCCGGTGCTCGTTTGTTTTTTTTCCAGTTCGTAGCTCGTCTTCCCATTTTAAAAAAAACAGCGGTCCCAGGAAACGAAGTGTCCCAAAAACTTATTCCATAACCAGAAGACGTCGCGCGCACATCGCAGCACGTTTCCTCCGCCTTCTTAATGTTTGTGTTCTCCCTTGTGTTGGTGCTTCCGAGTAAAAGCAGGTCCCCCGTGACTCTCTCCCATGCCTCCCAGCCACGTCTATCTGAATCTCTGATGGCAGTCCAAAGGAGGGCCTGTGCTCGGCACGTTAATGACAAACCATGTGACGAGGGATCAGGAAACTCAGCGCAGCGGACTGGTCAACAGTTTTAAATCACTGGAGCGTAGAGCAAAACTTACACTACCATACTGACATGCCCATGGTAGGTGTTCTAGGCAGGTGCACCACTATGTTAACAACCAATCAATAAAAACAAAACAACAGCTCTCTCATTTTATGCTGTTTTAAGAAATTACACTGTAAAATGAAGTTGTGTACGTTTTAACTGTGAAACCGAAGGTGATTTGTTGATGTCATTGTAAATGGAAGGTTTGCGTCAAGTGATAACCTTCATTTCTAAAAGTATACTGTAGGCCAAGTCAGACATCTTCTGTTCAACAGGTGTTTTGTTTGTGTGTTCTTGGTCCTCTTTTTCTTTGAATTTTGTGTTATGTTCTGCTTAATGGTTTTGGGTCCCAAATTTGCCTATATGTCTGCTATCCTTTGACATTTTTAAATGTGTTTCTTCGTATGTAAGTAATACAAACATGAAATAGTCTCAATGTTTGTTATAATTATCAAATGTTTGTTATAATTTTATTTTATTATTTAACTTTCATGCCTAATTCTGCACAAAGAACACAACTACATAGTGTATTCTTTGTGTGGTTAACCTGAATAATACAGGATAAACTGACTCTGATGAGCTGCACCTTAAATTACTCTGGAAAAACAACATGAAAGTGTTTGGTTTACACCATAGGTAAACGCCTTTCCAAGCTCAGTCTTCAAATTTTCTTATCTGATCATGTAAAGATTTTGATATTTAATTGTGATAAACACTGATATCATTATCATATTTCAATAACAATTTTGTCTTGTCATGATGTTACCATTTTTAAAACGGTATCATACAGTGTGTCATAACGTTTTTTTTGTCAATGCTGTGGGTGTAGGCCTACATGTAAACTTTGCTTAATTTTCTCCAAATAACCAAATAAGTCCTGGTCATGTGGACAAGGTAATTCAAATAATTATGTTAAGATTACAATTAATAAAATAACACTGGAACTGAAGGAATTATCAAAATGATGTATGTAAAAACTTTGTAAAGATATGTTCAAGTTCATCTGATAAAGAAGACTAACACATACACAAAATATAGATTTAAATTCATTTTTCATTTTGAACTTATTTTAATTAAACAATCAAGGTTATTAATGGAAATAGTGTGTAAAAACAATTTACAAGCACAATTTTCCAGACAAATGTTTATTTAAACTTAATGTAATAACCACAACCTACTGTAATTCCTCAGTCCCGAACCCCCCCCACCCGCCCTCCTTTTTGGGAACGAGAGCAATGACTTAAAGTTGGCGCTTGGAACATGCTCATACCAGGAAACATAAGAAATAAACAGAGGGTGATCAGGATAGATGTGATATATTTAGCAATGCAAATATTGAATGTTTGATGACAATTCTTGTCACAGCTCAATGACTTATAGCGAGAAATGACTTGGAGTGACTGTGATGTGATGGCTTTCTTCCTCATGCACAATGATGATATGGCAGTTCCCCAGTCATTACAACAGGGAGCTGAAGTCACAGAGGGTTCGGCAGTTCTCATAGAGACTATACACACTATTCCCGCCCTGATCTTCTGTTTGTTTACTGACATGCTTGGACTGCTACACACTTGTGTGAGAGAATCCAGGTGAGCAAGCATTAATTGTAATATTGATTTCATGCAGCACCTACTTATTTGGAAAATATTCAAACTATTATCTAGTAGCCAAATCTTTCAACGTCTCAACTGTGCCATGTAATCTTTAAAACAAAGCCTTGCTCGTGTAAACAATGCCTCTCAAGAGATCTCTTGAGATAAATCAAGTTCACTAAACTGAGATGGATTACGTAAAGGATAATGTACAGGCAGTTATCGCAGAATAAGGACCCGACGCGAAGCGCTTATTACACAGCTACTTGCCACATGAGAAAAAAACTGGACATAAAATGTGAATTTGAAATATTTGATTAGCTCATTTATACCGAATGCAGACCTTCCGCGAGGAAAAGCCGTTTAGTTTCGGTTTTAAAGTAAGAAACGGCGTTCAAACGTCACCAACAGGCAAATTGGTTTAATCATTTGTATATGTAATATAATATGTTTATTAAAAGACATATTTATAATTTATTTTGTGTAATATTAAACTGCCCCTCTCAAAATGATTTGCAGCATCCGGGCTACAGGGTGTTATTAGTTTTGAGCGGTTGTTATTTGAAAATAATAAACCTTGGAATGTCGCAACTGGCCAATCAGAATCAAGCATTCAAATGAGCCGTGTCATAAAAATGGTATAACTGGCATACTGTAGGTTTGGAAAAAAGAAGCACTTTAATACTAATACATCAACCTTTCTCTTTCTAACAGAAACACAGAGTACACAGAGAAAGCATAATGACATAAAGCGAATTCAAGAGGCAGAAAGAAAACCATTTTATTACATTAAATTGTTCCATACAAACAATGCATACACACTAAGTCATATTGCTTTCAGACACGTTTTCTGCTATTTTTCCAGAATACTTAAACAACTTTGTAATAAAATTTAAGTACAACATTTATGAAAATATATCAATCTCTAAACAGGGATTTCATCTTGACAATACAAATAATACAATAAACACATTCAATACCAGTATGTGAACTATGTTTTGCAAACATGTAGTTAAAAGTCATTCAAGTTACATAACATATAATATACTGTTCAACTGCTCTCATATCGACACATTCAAATATAATCTAAAACTGGCATTCCAATATAATAGAGATGGTCTTCTCTATGGAAAGATAATGCATCTTCACGCTATTTCCATGGTAATGCTAGAAAACACAATGAAGCCAGAAAACTCCAACACCATTTGACATTATAAATAAATAGATAAACCTAAAATAAAACAGGAAAAATAAATAAACACTTTGGCAAATATTGTATATCTATCACTTATACATACTTGAGGGCAAAAGTAAATATGAAGAGCGTAATTTCGACAGAAAGATTAACTGATTTGAAGTTTGAATAGATTTTCTAAACAACCAATTTCCCTAACCAATGGCATGAGTTTGGGGCAGGATCATCTGTTTGGCTGACAAATGGCAGATGGGGGAGCCGTTTATCAGCCAAACAGATAGCGCCGCCCCAAATTCACTTCATTACTTGAGTCAATGTTTTGAAGCACAACAAAGCCACAATGTTTAGACTTTTCGGGGAATTTAATGTAAGAATAGCTTACTCGTAGCCATCTTGTAATACTAGTCTCTGGGAATTAAGCGTTTGAAGAAAATATTTTAACATTGAAAAAAATGAAACATTTAAGCTTTAACAAGAAATGAATACTGCTACAGGTTGTGAGTTGTATATGGGCCATGTCTCAGTATTTCCAGAGGTAAACATACAATTTGACGGAATAGCCCTTGAGTTATGGAGAAAAAAATAGTTTGAATGGGGCATGGCTGATCATTTTGATAAAACTGCTTTATTTTGCAACATGCCAGTAAACACCCATAAGTTAACTGAAGGCAAAAATATGGTACACCTTTTCAATGTCAACCTTAGTAAACAACCTGTTTAAAATAAAGTGCAACCACTCCACCCTGCCTTGAGAAAAACATACTGTACAGGCCATTCATAAATCAACCTTTTTATGATAACACGTAGTCTATTTATAAATATATCCAAGTCATCTATAACATGAAAATACTTTTTTCTAGCACACATTCAACCTTTACCTCACAATGAACATGAGCTAACAATTACAAATAGTTCATATAAGATAACATGACCTAACTGTTTAAGGCGTAAATACTTCTGATGAGATGCTACACAGAAATCCCCAGTCTTCGAATAAATTTTCAATATGTGTATGTCGGCACAGCTGTGCTCCACTCTTATTTTGGTACAATGAATTACAGATTTTTTTTAAATAATGCCACAAATAGTCCTAATTTAGTGGGGCCAGAAGATGACCTTCTCAGTTTGCCATTTCAAAGACTTTCACTGAGGTAATAAAATAACAGTTCAGTAAAACCTACATTACTTTTTTGTCAAAATTTGGTCAGATATAAATATTTCAGAATTATTGATCAAAAAGTGACAATAATAAATGGTGGTAAATATGAGGATGGATTTAACACTGTCTCTCATATATTTGGTATTTAGAGCAAATACCACGTATTTCACAATTCCACAACTCCCTCTCTGGTCAAAGAAAACAAACACATTCTGAATTCATACTTTACTCTGAATACCAGCATACTTTTCAACAATGCTCTTTTAGATATAGCGGCAAACTTTCAATGCCAAATTAACCAAATTATTATTCCTTGTATGCTAATCATAGAATGTTTGTCGCAATAATAAATATTTGTATCAAGGTATTTGTGTTTAGAAATTCCCTGCAAAATTTTCTTCATCAGTTTCTGTACGAAAGAAAAGGCTAAAATCCAGGCACTCACTTGATTGCATTTAGCACAACGTAACATTTTTAAGTAGTTGCACGAACTGCAGCAGCCAATATGTACACATACGTACATACATTTTCCTTATTAGTACAGTACCAGAGGACATTACTCAACAGACATAAATGAACATTTAGAAAAAGCAAAAACGGCAGCAACTCTTATATGGCTACAAATGTATTACATTTCTCTATGCATCTGAATAAAGTGACATTATGGCTTGATTTGACTAAACTAATATACGGCCACATTGGCGTACACATACAGTAATAAGGAAGAACATATCAAATAAAGCCCACTGGATTGGGTTTTGCAATGAATAATGTTCATACTTTCATGAATTTGTTCCTTGAATACGATCCTGACCAATATCTTGATGATGAGAAAGAAAAACAAAGTGATTGGTTCCAGCTTGAGTGCAGCTTAATAGCAATTGGCCGGTTGTTTCTGAAGTTGTGTTACCCAGAGAACTGATCTGTGCAGCTGAATTAAAGTTGCTGTAAACAATAATCACCTCTGAGTCCTAAAAGGGCGCTCTCATTGCAGCAGTTCAGTTTTCTTTGTGGGCGTAGTGGTCTCTGGCTCCCCACTGTCAGACACATTGATGGGACTGTCTCGAGAGAAGACCTCCGTGGACTCCCTCCACACACAGTCAGCAATGGTCTTGAAGGCATTGGTGCTACACTTGGGTCGTACTTTCTGTGAGGCATTGTTAACAATTTGGCGGCTGTTTGACGTGGCGATCTTGATTTTCAAAGCGGCGTCCACGCGGTCCACTACCGTGTAGGTGCCGATGCTGCCATCCTCGAATCCCACAATGATGTTAAGTGCTCGCTGTGATAGGCACAGGTAGGTTGGTGTTTTGTAGAGGGAACAGGTGCCGATGCTCTTACCGTCTGCCAGTCTCATGACGATCAGACTTGAAACCACACCAGCATCATCATCCTCATCGCAATTTCGGAAACAGATGTACACTAAGTAGCGTCCATCCCGTGAGAGCTTTTGCCGCCATATTATGCCAGCGGCATGAACCAGACGCAGTTTACCGCTGTGCAGATCTAGGACATTGATGTTCTCATCACCTTTTGACACAATCCCAAGTTTCCCATTTGGAGATATTTGAAAATCCTCCAGGTTCTTCAGAAAGTTGCTGGGTAGCTGCACTCGCCTACACACAGACTCCTCAGCGACGCTCCAGATGAAAACCGTTTCTGTGGAGGTGATGAAGACGACGTAATCTGGACTGTCTGGGATTAATTTGAAGTTAACAATTGTGATCCCATCATCACAGATGAACTTTTTGGACACACTGCCTGACCATAAACTAACAGCCAACAATTTATTCTTGTTGGTGCCTACGAGGAATGTGTTTGCTGTGGTAATGAGAGCATGCTGGAGTGTAACCAGAATGTTGCAAACCTTGTGACCGGTCGCAAGCCTCCAAACACGAGAGGCATTTTGTTCGCAGAGGGACACTACAAACTGATCATTGTGTGTGATGAGAAGCTGGGATATCCTCTGGCCATTGATGCGGAATATATTCTCACCAGTGTTCGTATGCCAAATGTACTGGCTACTTTTATCATCGGATGTCACCATGAGGTCACCCGACGTGGTCAGAACGCAGTTGTCCACAAGTCCTTCATGCTTGAACACCATCTCAATGAAACCTGTGCTGTAGTTCCACTTGTGGATGATCTCGGACCCATCCATGGTGTACACAAAGTCCTCTCTGCCAGACAGCTGTAAGCTTTGGATAGGTTTGCCTGTTTTATCAATGTTAGACATTGCTGTTATAATGTCAATGTCCCACACGGAAAGCACACCGCTGCTGGCCACGGACAGCAGCAAGTTGTGGTGCGTAGATTTTATCAGCTTCACAATGGCTCCAGATATATCTATCAAGCTGGCCATGCACTGTCCACTATCTCTACGCCACACAAATATGGATGACGTGTTCTCCATGGAGGCTACAATACTCTGACTATTCTTTGACAGAACGGCCGCCACAAACTTCTCACTACGTTTGGCCTTGAACTTCTCTGCCATCTTCCAAATCTTGGTGTCCAGCACCTCAATGCTTCTCGCTTTGCAAATGAGGATGGATCGCTGATCCTCGGAGAGCTCTATGCTCACCACCTCACTTTCATCTCCTCTGCAGTCATAATCCTCCATTAGCTTCGGGTTTGTGATATCTTTGGTGTTCCACACAGACAGACTGCCCTCATTGTCAATCATCACCATTTGATGGATTGTGTCTAGAATCAAGATGGACTTAACAAAACCACCAGAGAATTCAGAAGTCATTGTGGCGAGCTTGTCGCCACTTCCAAGGTGAAATATAGTTGTGGTGTTTAGATACTGTCCACAGAAAGCGTACATACCATCCGGGGAACACTGAACACAGGTTACCTCATACCAACAATGGAACTGATACAATGGCCAGCCATAAAGTAAATCAATCACGTTGACATCTTTGCTTGCTTCCAGCCAAGCTAAGGCATGGTGGCTGGACAAAGTAAATCCATTGATGAAGGCTACGCCGCCAGTTATGCCGCAGTGCTTGGACCCTTTCACGTCCACTTCAGACAGCAAGCAGGATTTGTGGTTGTCATAAATGAGCAGTGTATTTTTTGTAGTGGCCACTACCAAATACTTCTCATCAGTGGTTAACCTGATGCCAAGAACAACTGACCGTGCTGTGTCTATCTGTCTTATCAACTCTCTACTCTCAACGTCCCACGTGCTGACGGAACCGTCTTCAAGAGCCACAATGACTATGTTTGGAGCTAACGTGGGTAAAATCTCAACTATTTGCATGTAGCTGGTACAGAGCGGTAATCTCTCAGGACTATACGTGACATCCATGGAGGAGTGCAGTGGCACAATGGAGCAGTATTTAGGACCATCCTTGTCACACTCAAGAAGAAGGTGTCTAAGCTTGGGAAGGGATGTGACAACAGGAAGGAGCCTTTGTTGGAGCTCAGCGGACAGAGACGCAGGATTCTTCGTCACTTTTAGTTTTATGCTGCGAAGTGTGGTTGCAAGAAACTTGAGTTCTTTTTCTTGCGTGCAACTGTAAGCTAGATCAATATCCGATAAGGCTTTGTCAAACTGCCCTATTTTTATCATAGTGTAAAGCCAACTGAAGTTCATGATGACACCAAACATGAGGTCATCCGTACGGCCACTTCTCGTCAGGTGGTACGTTAGCTCTGTCATCTTTCTGTGGTTAACAAAAAAGATGTCCGGTTCCAGCAGGTTACATTGGAACACCCAAGGTTGCTCAGGTGTCTGTCTGTCATAGGAGTGCTTGTCAGCAGAAGTTTTGTCATGGAGGCTCTGCTGATGATGCGGGTTTCGATGCTGGGAGATGTTTAGCGAGGCGAAGTGATTATTGTCGCAGTGGAATATCTTCTTTCTACCCCCTGCCCATGCCCCGAGGAAGTACTCGGCCAACAGACTGTGCATCTGATGTACGTCTTCTTCATTACTGAGGTATAGCTTTTGCGCTATGAGATGCAGATGGCGATTTGCCCAGACCATAAGTGTAACATTGCGGATCTGACGCTCCACCAAGTAACCCTCAAGTTCCTCTTTGAGCCGGGCTATGAAGTCATAAGAAATACGCAGTGGACTTTTAAGATTAGAGCTCACCATAATGTCCCCAAGGACACTGTTGTCCAAAGACAAGATGTCCTCCAGCTCCAACTCTGTCAGCCCAGCCCGTGCCATCGTGACGTAGCCCAGTGCCCGAAAGACAAAGCGTGAGCCAAGCTTGTTTTCAATGGAGTAGAAAAGTTGCTCAATACTTTCATGCACTGTAGAGCACAACGATTTATCATCCACATCCTTATGTGACCGCCAGTGAACTACTTCTCGGTAGATGAGGTTGACAAACATGGGCAGCGTGCATTTGGCTAGAGCTTCGTTTACGTATATCTGCTGACCCGAAGTCACTTTCCTTCTGACGCTCAGCAGCTGTTGTTTAAGTGTCTGACTGCAGGCTTTGCGATCTCTTTGCATTAGTTCAACGTAACTGTCCTCGTCATGTATCAGGCAACGCAGTTTCTGAAGAATCCCGTGCTTGTTGGGCAGTGTGGACACTACGATGCGGACTGTACGTGGGAGGTGGACAGGCAGCCACCAAAGCTTTCTAGCCTCATCAACATCTGACAACTGCTCCAAGGCATCCAGAATAATAACAAGAGGTCGTTGGAATGACGACTCCCCTAGCAAATTCACCAGCAGTTCCCTCATCTCTTGAATCTTGTTTGGCAGGAAATGGATCAGGCACCGGTAGTTAAGAGCGATCTGCTCACAGATGCTCTGTAGCAGGGAGCGGAGGTCCGTGGAGAGGTCAGTTGAACCGATAAATCTTACAATGACCACCGGGTCTGTCTCAGGGCCCATCTCTTTCTGTAGCCAGGAATAGGCCTAAAAGAAAGAAAATGAAACCGTAGTTTAGAAATACAGCACCTATTTATGCATATTGCAATATTTTCTTGTAACATCAGTACTTTTTTAATACTCATGAATTTGCCAGATGCTTTTAACCCCTTATTGACCTTCAGTGTATTCAAGGTATACATTAAACCCATGACCCTGGCATTACTTGCACCACACTTTAACAATTATTATGCTCCATAACATAGATGTAAACCAATTCTATAGAAAGATTAAGTACCATATCCATTAAAAAAAATGGAATATGCAAAGAAGTAACTATTAGTTATTATCTAATACTAAACAGGAAATTTGCTATTCAAGACTTTGGTGAAAGTCCCAGAACTGCTGTGACCCAGAGCAATGTGATTATAAGCACGACTCCAGCAAGTAAAAATCTAATGACAAGAGTCCATCCATTATTTAGTAGATCCACTGTACACTAACCTTGACAACTCAGTGTGTGAGAAAAGAAAACCAAGAGGAATGACTATATAACAAATAATCGAATGCACTCAACGGCAATAAATTCAGCACTGGCTTTCTTGCCCCGAGTGCAACAAGGACTTTCTAAGTCAGTTTGATTCGTTCCCTCATCATTTGAGCACATTTGTATTCTTGAATGTGGTTAGTGGATGCCCAAAGCTGTGATTCAAAGAAACGTTAAATATTATTTCTCTCTGAAGATGCTGACCGTTAATATTGAAATGCTTTGCCAAAGCCATATTTTCCAAGAGGACTGCCTGCATGCATGTGTCTTTGTGCATTTCTGTGATTTGTGACAGCTTGTGTTTGTCTCCAGCTCCCTGCAGGGTTATTATCGTAAACGAAAACTATCATGAAAACTGAAACTATTAGTGAAAAAACATTTTCGTTAACTGAAATAAAATAAAAACGAAAGTAAAAAAACCCCGAAAACTACACTGTAACTAAAATGTGCACCTACAAAACGAACGAAAAATTAATCAAATGTAGAAAAACAAAACTTGCGTTTTCGTATTTTAAATTGTGTTGAATCGGCAGTTGAACACGAAGTGACGGAGTGTTACACGCACGGAGTGTTATAAGCAGATATTGCTGGATTATTAATGACCCTTAGGTGGCAGACGAACTATTAACTTCTGACCGGCCCAGCAGCGAAGCAGCGAGCGAAGCAATGGCGCTGGCAGAGATGGCGAAGGTAGTATGTAGGAAGAGGCAGAGCCCAATTTGGGATTTTTTAGAATACGATTCTGCTTCAAACAACAGCAAGTGCATGGTGATCAGAAGCGATGGTAGCATTTGTGGGACTTTACTAAAGGGTAAGAATCCAACGAACGTGAAAGTGCATTTAAGAAGTTCACATGATGTATTTGTGTTTTGTTTAAAACTGTAATAAAAATATCACTAATTTCAACACAAAGTTTGTTGCAATTTAGATGTACGTGTGTACAGTTATATACACAATTTGTCCATCTTTCGACAATGAGGACAATCATGAGACTCATACACAACAATGACAAAACATACAAACGTTCAGTGATGCTCAAGAAGTCAACAAACTTTTTTTAATTATATTTTGAACATTTACAGATTTGACAAGGTGTATGTACATTTTTACCATGATATTACGCTAAAGACTCAAACAATACTAAAACTAGATAAAAACTAAAAGTAATGATTTAAAAAAAATAAAAACGAAATAAAAACTATTTATGCACCACTAAAAATAACTAAAACTAAACTAAATAAAAAGACAAATTACAAAACTAAATAAAAATAAAAACTAGTAATTTTTAAACCCTACTCTGACAATGAGGGTGTAAAACATGTTAGTCGTAACAAACATATACTATAAGTGAGAAAACATGTTAGGAGTAAATAAGAGATGTGGCGCATAGACACCCTTGAGAGACTACTAAAGGTGGTGTGATGTGTAGGAATGTGCATTGCAGAAATAGAGTTTCACATAAATATATTAGGGTGTCTGTGTCTTTGTTAGATAGTAGGACACTGAAGGACACTGAAAGACAGAGACAGAGAAAGGAAGTGAGAGAGAGCATTAGCAAGGATGAGGGACTTAGTCAAGGTCCCCAGGCTCATCATCTGTGAACTAACATTAGAGGATGAGGTCTTTGACGGGTTGCCATGGGTGACGGAAAATGTCAACACTACCCTTTCTCCTTTGTTCCTCGCCCCCGAATTTATCACCACCATCGACTCTGACCATCAACACATAACACACACACCATCGATCTCTACCAAAGACAATATTAGCTGAAGCTGACAGATGGGAATAAGTAGGAATCTGAAAAACTACACATTTTAAAAAGCAATTGAAAAATGCAAAAATGCAATGCTCGTGGGAAGACGCTCACAAAATAGCACAGGACATAATTCAGTCGTGATGGCCTAAGAGATTTGTCTGAATGTGTATGGCTGTAGATACATCTTCTCATGGAGAGTTTTGCCAATAAAAGGCCGGTTCCTTAAGTATTAAAGGGGTGCTGCAACGGTGTGTCATGCATTCTGACTTCTTTACAATGTTTGTAATGTTACAATGTTCTTGTCAAAAAATGAGTTGGGCGTATTACGTAGTATTTCTGTGCTCGATACACTCCCCCAGCGATCGTACAGGTTTCGGAAAGTTTTTTTCGAACATATAAAACTGTTTCATAACAATTTTTCTTAGTCCCTTATTGGACAATTCTCCCAGAAAAGCACGCGACAGCAAGGAGAGCAGGAGAAGGAGCATGTGCAGACGTCACTTTCACTTGTGTGCAGGAGAGAGAGAGAGAGCATACGTTCGCGAAGTTCAGGTGTTTGTTTGTTCACTGCATTTGGGTGATGAATGTTATATAAACGGTGGATATAACACTGGATTTGGAGATCGTTTGAAACTGATATATGGAGCCGTCCCAGCGCTAAAAGATGCCGGACATGAACCGCATGCAGTGAGTGAAACTGATGTCTGTGTTTTGTTGGCAATGGGTGCGCACGTGCTTTAGTTCAGCCTGCCCCTCCCCCCGCACGTGCCGTATGCTTTCGGAAAAAATCATACAGCTGTATCTATCTTTTATAAATGTGATCAAACTAAATACTCTTCGAAGATACGAATTATGCAATACTACTCTATAGGTACTCAAGATTAATATGAGATTGGCAGAAACCACGTGTGTTAGGGCAGCTTTAAAACAAAAAATATGAAAAAAATATATTGACACTAGTAAACCTCAGAGGTTGGATAATTGGTTGCTGCACTAACTTGAATGGTAAGACTTTACAATAAGGTGCTATTTGTTAACAATTAGTTAATGGATTAGCTAAAATGAACTACAAATGAACAATACTAATACAGCATTTATTAATGTTAGTTCATGTTAATTTCAGCATTTACTAATACATAAAAATCCAACGTTGTCACTTTTAACATTAGTTAATGCACCATGACTCAACATGAATAACTGTATTGACATGAACTAACATTAACAGAGATTAATAAATACTGAAAAACGTTTTCATTGTTAGCTATGGTTAGCTAATGCATTTACTACTGTTAACAAATAGCACCTTATTGTAAAGTGTTACCTGTCAGGAATTCAAAGGGGAAGAACCCAAGCGCAGGCAGCAGCGGTGGTGAAGGGGTTAACACATATATATTTATTGAACAAAAACAAAAGTATAAAACAAAACACCCACGATGGGGAAAAAACCAAGGAAACAAGATAACATGAAGCAGACAGGACATAGATTAACTAAGACTGGGTAAACTGAACAACACTAGACAAACGCTAAATAACAGACTTACAAAAACTCGACTTGACTTCGGAATCTTCATACTGAACACTAGTACGGACAGGAACAAGCACAAAGTACAAGGTACAGGGTACACAGGTACATACACATGCAATCCACGAGCAACAGGACAAAGAAACATGAGGGCATTTTAAAGGAGAGACAAACGAGGGATAATTACACAGGGCCGGTGGGAAACATTAGACACAGCAGGGAAGCAATACATGAAAAGAGAGGGGCGGGGCCAATGACAAGACACGAGAAAGCACATGAGATGTCAAAACATAAACAACTCATGGCTTTCTCACATAAAAGCTAAGGGCTCTGTCCCGATCCTGCCACACGACTAGAAATTCAGAAACAAGAAGGCAGAACCGTGACAGTTACCACTTGGATAATACACTCTAAAAAATGCTGGGTTATTTTCAACCCAGCACTGGGACAAAAAGGGACAAACGTATTAAATTATCCCCCCAAATTATTTTTGACCCAACAATGGGATAAAACAACCCAGCATTTTGGGTTGAAACAACTCAGCATAGGTTGAATTAGAACACGTTGGATTCGTCCCTCTTAGACCCAACACTGTGTTGAAAATAGCATAATTATTTATTAGTGTATCAGCGATTCAGTTTTTTTTATATGTAAATATAATGAACAGTATTCTGTCTATTTGGCTTGCAGATGTATTGTAATTGTAAAATGTAAATGCCAATTTACCACCCAATACCTCAATATCATATCATATATGCAACAGTAGCCCAAAATATTTAAATGTTAATTTAAATCTCATTGCACAATATCATATCATAAATGCAACAGTAGCCCAAAATATTTAAATGTTAATTTAAATCTCATTGCACAACATGTTAAGTCAGAGGAAGCAAAGACCAGCTTGAGGCAAAATCCAGGCATCCGGCAATATTACTCTAACATTTGCCGTCATCCAGATGGCCTAAAAAACAGGTCAGTATGTTCACACTTGCATTGCCTCCATTTCTAAAACATTGATCATTCTTACCTGTTTTGCAACCTCAGCCAGTAACAAGGTCTTTCCGGTACAGGGTCCTCCGTACAGCACGAGGGGAGTTATCCGTCCACCTTTCGAAGGATACAGATATTCCTGGACCATATCCAAGGCTTCGCTCTTATACACATAAAAAGATGAAAAAGTCTTGCACAGTGACAGATGCTGTATAATCTCGTCATAGAGCAGATCTGTCTCTGTATCAAAGTTCTGCTGCACAGTTGCCTGTATGATGTCCACCATGTCTTCATAAAACTGTTTACATAGACCTTCAACATAGTGGCTTTCTACTTCCTGCGAGTAGCCGAGTTTCATGTCGCAGTGAGTGACCGACGAGTAGACCCGAAGATTGGAAGCCGCCACGATCATTGGAATGAACTCATCCCGGACCTTCAGTAGGCGCTCGTAGGCTTCCTGGTTCCTCATGACTCGGTCTTCGCTCACCACGATGTCCATGTAGCGTGCCATCTCGGGGAGTTTGGCGAAGCGATCGAAGTTGGAGATCTTTCGGATGTAGCAAACGCATTTCTTGAGGAAGGCTGGGCTTTGCTTGCCTAATGCAAAGTCAAGTTCATCTTCTAATGCTGAAAGACAGGGAAAAAAGAAAACCGTCCATATTTAGCGTAACTGTGATTTTTTTTCATGTAATGGTTTTCTGCAACTAAATACTAATAAGACACATCCAGCACACACACAGTGGCACTTTGAGAAAACATGCTTAATTTGATGTCAGAAGGTGAACGCTTCCCACACTTCTGGCAGCGTTTAGCAAATGATTAGATCCAGCTCTCTGAGCAGCTTTAAGGAAAGAAAAAATGTGATATGATCTCTTAATCCAGCATTGCCTGGTTTTATCAACCTCCAAAGGCAGCGCTCCAGTGATAGCCTGCCAACCCCATCAGCTTAGTGTTATATACTTGCAGCTAACTTTGTAAATGTGAGGAGATGGGGATGCAAAGTACATGATTGCAAAACCACCCAATACCTCAATATCATATCATATCATATCATATCATGATATACCATACCATCAGTCTGTCTGTCTGTCTGTCTGTCTGTCTGACTGCCTGCCTGTGTCTGTCTGTCTGTCTATCTATCTATCATGAAAAATTAACCTACTTAAAATTCTTCAATATCTCCATGCCATTAAAGCAAATGAATCCTCAATGCAAAAAACTGCCAAATTCATATCTTTCAATAAAATGTTTCACTACAGCAATTCTGATAATAAAATTTGTGATGTTTGCATTAAGTAAGAAAACAATGGCCAAAATGGCACATACTGTATGTATCTCAGACACGAAGGAAGCAGATCAGAAATTGACTTCAAAGCCAAATTTGAATAAAAATAAACTCAGAGTTTGAGAACGGGTTGTTCTTTGCATAGAAAATACCTTGCACGAGATCTAAAACACCCACATTCAGCGGTTCCATCCCATGTCAAGATTTAGGTGTATCAGTAATATATTTAATTAAAAGACCATACTCTCAGGATGGCATCAAAGAGCGAGCAGTAAATCTGTTCTTTCTCCCGTCTCGACCCACAGTCCCTAATGTGGAGTATGGTTATGAGACTTAACTGGATCACTGAATATTGGATTAACCTGGAAGAATTAAGTTAGCCTGATAAGATCTTCTCTTATGCCGTCTAATGCAGGCATACTTTAATTTAGTCACAATGGTTTTCAAGAGCGAGATAAAAATAACATTTACATTCATTATAGGCTTTGAATAAGCCCTCTTTGAAACTACTGCTGTGTTACAGGATTCAGTCTTTTTAATTATGCATGTGATTCAACAGACAAGCAATCTTTGTTGTTGAAATGTAATGTGCCATTGATGTGTTTTAAAGACTCTCTGATGTCCATCACACAGGTGCCAGTAAACTGTATCACATTTGCAGTACTTTTTAACCTAGCCACTTTTGTAAAATAAACATTTCTGTTCACGCATGTCAACATGTAAATCACTACTATATGTTTGCATACTAAGTAAATGATTAGGGATAAAACATTTACAACTCACTCAGGCATATCTGAACCTTTATTAGCAGTGAACTTAGACATAACTACAGTATAACTAAAGCTTACCCGAGCATAAAAACTTCTTGGCCTGACCGCTCTTCATGGTTCCCTTCTCCTGCAGCTGTAAAACAGAGGTTCTGAAGATCCTCTTGATGTCCTCAGAGACCGCCCTCCACGCGTCGTTCTTTGACTTGGCTGCGCTGCTTGACTCCATCTGTGGGGGGAAGCACATATGGAGTCATCCAATTATTCAAGGTTCCAGTGTTTGCATGTTGCCCATTTAAGCCTATAAAACAGCTAATACATCGCTGCCCTAGTTACATAGATTAACACCTATTCAAAAAACAAAACAATAACAAATGTATTCATAGTATTTTTTTCTTAATTAATAATTTCAGGTTTGATTGTAAATGCCTGTACTGCTGTCCTTTTAAAACCTTGTATCTCCCTACTTTGTGATTTTTATATTTTGCCATGAATTATTATAATTAGTCACCCTTTACGTTTGTCACTGGGTTTTGCAAATATCTAACCAACAAAAAGTATTAAAAAGTGCTCATTAATTTTGACAACACAGTATTTAATCATATAAAAAGTTTCAAGTTTCATATTTCAAATTTCTGAAAAACAGCTAATTTGGACATCAGAGGTTTCGGAAGGACAGCGACAATGTATATTTTTGCAAGTTTAACACACTTCCGTCATTGATTTTAAACAATTCCTTTATACAAACTGCACAAATTTTGGCTAATTTTGGTATTTTCCATTTATTAATTGATTCATTTTTACTAACTTTTTCAGACCTTGAAAACACAAAGTATATCCATGGGCACTGGAACCCTGTGTATTACAACGTGAATTCAGATAAATTGTACCAGCTTTTAAAGTTTTTTTAGACTCTATTTACTGTTAAAGACACAAGTTTATTTTCCCTATTTGACAGTTTAGTAAGTATTTGTCATGAACCTACTTCAACCAGACAGACGGCTATAGACAGAAGAGAGATGGAGAGAAAGAGATGCTGAGTTCAGGTGAAAATTCATTGCATGCTGTTTTTCTCATTTTAGTCCAACAGAGACCCTCAGCATCACAGACGCTCCCTCAATTTGCAGCCACTCTACTTAAAAAAAAAAACTGATTTATACACACGCTCCATGATCTGTATGTGTGTGCAGGCATGATAGAAAGTGAAACGTAATTTGTGTGCGAGTTCAAAAGGAAAAGAGAAAAAGAGTTGCAGTAAGGTTTAATGGAAGACAAACTGAATTTATGAAGCTAATAAACTCCAGAGCCGGTGAACAGTGTTCTCCCCTGGTGCCGTTTCTCCAGCGCTCCATATAAAACAGCAGTCAGGCTCTGACATTTACTGGCTCCTTCACTGTGAGCTGGACAGATCGGGTCTGCTGGAATCTGGATGTGGAAGGTGCCCTCTCTTAGCTTTAAAAGGGCCAAAACAGCTGACTCAGGGTTTGCTTCATTGTTAGACTGCTTATGTCTAGACTAGAGTATGGACTTTTTAAATGCTAATGTCTAGACAAGCTCTTTGATTTACGCATATTCTTTTCGGTTAACAACGCACATTCTTAGCTGAATTAAATCATTATTTTTATTGATTGCAATCATTGAAAACAATGCTCCGGTTCTAAAAGGTAACATAAATCACAATTATTCAGATATGCTCTTACTCTCTCTGTCCTTTATCTAATCCTGTACTCACAGAGTTCTGATAGTTCTTCAGCATCTCAGCTTTTGGTTTAAGGTAGTAGGCAGGCGGGACGGAGTTCTCATCCCGACAGTACCACTCCTCCAGGATCCGTGTGTCTAATCCCGCCTCCACCGCCGCATCCAAGATCATCTCAAACTCGGCTGATTCCACCTCCCCTGGGACCCGGATGCTGCCGTATTTCTCCCCAATCAGCCCCTGGGAAAGAAGGAAAGACATTTATTTACACTTAATCAATGAGATGAAATGAGAAAAAGAAGCATAGAGAGGAGCACTGAAAGACAAAGGTAAGATTTTAAACAAACCATCAGACAAATGTGTTAGTTGCATTTCACAATTTCAAGGAAAATGGCTACATTTGAATAAATGTTGTGTAAGGGATAATGTACAGGCAGCAGGTTGTTATCGCAGAAATAAGCCCCGACCCCGAAAGTGTGATCAGACTTGTATCACACTGAAGGGGCTTTTTCGTGATAACAACCAACTGCTTGTAAATTATCCCGCTTATTACATGGCCACATGAGAAAAAAACTGGACATGAAATGTGAATTTGAAATATTTTATTAGTTCATTTCTACCGAATGCAGACCTTCTGAGAGGAAAAGCTGTTGACTTTCAGTTTTAAGGTAAGAAACGACATTCAAATGTCACAAACAGCCAATTTGGGTTTAATCATTTATAAATATAATGTCATATATGTTCTTAAAATACATATATATATATACTATATATTTAATTTGTCAAAAAAAACCTTTCAAAATGATGCAGCTGCATCTGGGTCACCGTGTGTTATTAGTTTTGAGAGGTTGTTATCTGGGAATAACGAACCTGAAAATGTCGCGACTGGCCAATCAGAATCGAGCATTCCAACGAGCCGTGCAATAAGATGTAATAAAGATAACAGGGTTGATAGGCTGACAAAAGCTGTGTGCTTAAGGTTGTATAATTATAAGGTGTTTCTTAGAGAATCGAATGCTCATATTTCAAACATGCACTTTTCAAACACACTGTTAACTTTACAAAATAACAGTAACAGGGTTGACATGTCAAGAAAATGGTTAAAAAGATTTGCCCTAGAAGAGTTCCCTTGTTGGTCTTTATGACAAATATGACAAGCTGCTATTGTTAAAAATGAACGACCATTGAGTAAGTACATAAAATAACAGCATTGAAATCTGCAGTCTTACCTTACTTTGATTCACGACAATAAGTTCAAAATAATGATTTATAAGTTGAGCTATTAGGTACGATTTCATAGGAAATATAAGTTTGTTGTCATTTGATGTAAATATATGTTTAAATTTATGTTTCAAAAACACAAATGGCGATAAAAAAGACAAAAGAATGCAACTTTCAACAATGGTTCATTCCTTAAAAAGGGCAGAAATATGGACATATTTGAGCATGTTTGATGAATAACCTGAGAATACATCTTCAAGTAACTTCAATAATATATTGTAAAACAGCAAGTGCTTAGAACGATGTAGTAGCCTACTGTATAAGTAATTTGGACATCCGAGATTTCGGAAGGACAGCGACAATATATATTTTTGTATTTTTGAACACTTCTATCATTGTTTTTAAACCATTCCTTTATACAAATAAAGGAATACAACGGATTTCTGGTGCATTTATATACAAACATTAATAGAGAGAAAACCTCTCTATTCTGAAATGTTCTTTAATGATCCTCAATAACAGGGCTCATTCAACAAAATCATCAAGAAACAAATGAAAACAGAGTAGCTTGTTTTAACAGAGGCATCAGAAACCAGAAAACAAAGGAAAGCAGACCACGTTTGGCATTTAACATTGACAATTTGTAATGATTTACAAACATAAAGGCTGCTGGACTCAGACAGCACCACTGCCAGCTTTTCTTTCTTTAGCAAGCTATTTAGCCCCCTCTGGGTGATTGTTGTCCATACCGCTGAGATTAGCAAAGCCAATTCGCTATGTTTCCAGTGTCATTGTGTCCACATGCCCATAGCTGCCAGCTGTGAAGAGTCCAAACTGTGCTGGATAAGCCTATACACTAATGATCTGGCCATTCTTAAAACATGTGCTTTATGAAACTGTTGTAGATGAATAGGAATGTGTGGGATTGTAGATGAGGGGGACTGTGGTTGCAGGGAAAACAAATATCCTGTGAGAATATCTTTATGGCAAGTCTACAGGTTGGACCTTTAATGCTTACTCAGACTCTCTTTGCATTTTCACTTGATTTTAGCCTATTCATTCTCTATTTTCTGTCCCGCTCTCTTTCCAACCTCTGCCTGCACATTATTTGTGGTAGCCTTCAAGTCTTCAGAACAGACTGTTGAGGAATGATAGATTATGGAGCTCTGCCAAATTAAAAAGGTGTGTGTTTTGAGCCAAAACTTTTCTAAGCAACTGTCTCGCTCTGTCTGATGTCAAAAATTCGGTTTTGCTTAAAATAAGTGGCCTAAATGCATAACAGAACATCGAGCAATAATAATGATGCTAGCTTCACCAATCTTAACCAATAATAAAAATGAGATTAAATCCAATATATAGAAATATTAATAACAAAAACTAAAAACATACTGTATATCGATTAGTTCACTGGTGTTACTTTGTGCAAGCAAGTCTCATGTATCGCACACATCCAGACTGAAAAACCTGAACAACGCGAGCTCAGAACCACAGTGCTCAGCCTCCAGCGATTCTAAACATGTCAAAAATCATTTGGCTCCAATTTCAGGAAATCTCATCAAAATAAACCTGCAATATGAGCTATATACAACCCATCTCTCAGTCTTTCTAGTCTGTAAAACGGAATTATATGATATGAGACTCTTTTTAATATCTGTTTACCCATTTATTAACCTGAGATTTTAACTTTAAAACAAATAATACTCAACTGAAAAAACAGGTTCTTGACATTCGTACAACACATTAAGCTTTTCTAACCAGAGTAACGAGACTGGCCATTCTCAATGTCCACGAGATATACAAGCAATCATGTGATTTATCACAAGCGTGTAACAAACACCCCAGATGTCATGAAATCCAGCTCCTTTCTTCTGGTGATGAAAATACACACTATTATCACACCCCCGGGCAAGAAGAAAACAAGACGTATGTTTGTGTGTCTGTAAAATTACACTACAGTGCTGTCTGCTTTACCACAATAAACAGTGTATAGAATACCTCGGAGGTGCTTTGAAACCAGCTTGGTCAAAACATGAGGATATATTATATACGCTATGTGTAGCCTCACAAAAAGCAACACCAGCAGGTGGAAATAATCCGGCCAGACAGTGTGCAGAATTCCCTTGACACTGGGCATTACTGTATTAAAACATCAAGACACTTTGAAGGTGTCCTAGAAGTGGGTATCATCACACACTAGTTTCTTCCCTCCAAACTCTCTGTTGTTTGGTTTCTCTGTTACAGTCCTTCATCTCTTTATACTGTATGTTTGTTGTATGTTCTGGCTCTTTCTGCCCGTCCCCGTCCCCATCCCTGTCTCTCCCTCTCTCTTTCTGTCACTGCCGCAGGCTGTGTGACAGTTTCAGCTGTGTATCTCTGCCGTCTCCTCTTGCATGAGCTTTGATGTCAGCCTTACTGTCACTATGCTGGGAAACCATAACCTCAAGGTGCACCGTGGCATTATGGGAAGTATTGCTGCTGTTGAGGATTAACTGATTTTGCAGCAATTTTAAGGGCATTTTTCAGGATTTTTTATATCCTCAAAACCAAAGATGCCATTAGGTTTGTTTCTAAGCATTATTTTACACTGTACATGTAAACATAACACTGTAGACTACAGTTGACTGTTGTGTGCATGCTTACATAGTGCAATATAGTGTAATATACACGGCCCATCCCCAAAAAGTCACCACCTGGAATTAACTAAGCAAATAGGTAAGAGCCTCCCATTGGATTGGAGGTCTAGGTTCAGCAACGTTATGTGCCCAAAGAATGAGGTCAGCTGACTACCTGAATATACTGAATGACCAGGTTATTCCATCAATGGGTTCTTTCTTCCCTGATGGCACGGGCTTATTCCAAGATGACAATGCCAGGATTCATCGGGCTCAAATTGCGAAAGAGTGGTTCAGGGAGCATGAGACATGATTTTCACACATGGATTGGCCACCAGAGTCCACACATCAACTCCATTGAGAATCTTTGGGATGTGCTGGAGAAGACTTTGCGCAGCGGTCGGACTTTACCATCATCAATACAAGATCTTGGCGAAAAATTAATGCAACTCTGGATGGGAAAAATTGACATTGTGGACATTGCAAAAACTTATCGAAATGATGCCACAGTGAATGCGTGCCGAATACGTGCCGTCAGTTTTGCTGTAAATTGGCTTACATAAACAATTTCTATTAAAAGAATGGTCAATATTGGATCTGTTGACAGCATACTGTATGTGATATTTCGACTTGCAGTTAAATGAAAATCGTGTTTTAAGTAATGCATTGACTGTACACAATGGGGGAAGGCATTCTGTGAAAATTGACAGCATGCAACAGATACTGACAGAGCTTCATATTAAACCAAGAACACAGAAAAATGATTACACTGAAACCTGAATTTTCGTACAGCAACACACATTTCTTTAATAAAAAAAACGACAATTATTTATGTTTCAATCCCATGCCGACTTTCCATATTATTCTGAACATTTCGTTTAATTTCTTTCAATCTGTCACATTTAGATTAAATAATTCTAATCTGCCTGGAGACTTCCTCCGAAGACACACCAACAAGCGCAACCCAGAACTGTCAGCAGCAAACCGTCTTGCACGCTCCCTCACTCTTGCTTTGATCAAAGGCTCGGTTTTGACTCTGAAATAGACTCGAATACAACCATCTACCACCATGCAATGACAACATAACATCGTCGAACAGCAGGGAGGAAAATGGATATTTAGATCAAACGCTCAGAGAGCTCAAACTGTGTCAGGGTTTGCTTGTTCCACATTCCAAACCATGAGGTCTTAAGGGAACTGTCTTTGAACTCAAGGCGGCTTTGGGCCAGCCGAGCTGGGTTTTGATTGAAAAGTCGTTCTTCTTTAAAAATGACCTCCATTTCAAGTATTTTGAAATAATGAAATTTGGAGCAGTTTCCAGGAAACTTTCT
Source organism: Triplophysa rosa (assembly GCF_024868665.1). Taxonomy (NCBI): domain Eukaryota; kingdom Metazoa; phylum Chordata; class Actinopteri; order Cypriniformes; family Nemacheilidae; genus Triplophysa; species Triplophysa rosa. The sequence continues at coordinate 31,191,175 of NC_079890.1, forward strand.
GGTAACTACTGAAAAAGACTTACCCATATGTCAGTTTGGAAAAGACTTTGGGTATTTTTGACTAGACTACTGAGCAATATGACCTAAATCTTGCCCTGTTCATCTAAAATAAGTCCTTGGTTGGTCATATTATAAAATAAACACTTGTCACCAACCTAATCAAATGCATAGCACAGTGGAAGATCTTTGCACATTTAACACGTGCGTGTCTGCCAAAATGATGCATTGCCTTTGAATAATCTTTATTTGGACACTTTCTCTGCAAATATTGATCTGTGAGATTAATTCGCATTTCATCTATTTAATTCGATTTGAATTATTTACCCACTCTTCCTATTTGCCTGTGACCAAAATGAAGAGCTTTATCTTACCTTTGTCTACTGCTGCATAACCTGGAAGCTAATGCTATCGCAGGAATGAGAAAGGCTAATATGGGTGAAAACAGACGCTGCCCTACATGGAAGGAGGTCAAACCACTTCATATCATTTACTAAGAGAGGATGGGAATATGGAGGGTGAGGGGAAGAGGACGAAGGAGAGGATTAGTAGAAATAGCAGACACACAAATCATTGTACAAGGTGAGGTGAAATGGATGAAAGACACTAGAGCGCTGAATGAAGAGGTGAAATGTTTGGAGTACATGGAATAGAGATGGAAAGCTCTCAGCGGATGAGAGGAAGGGGAGATGGTCGAAAACACAATAAAAGACACAGTTCAAGGGCAAAAGAGATACTACGTATGAAATAACAGAGAAACTGTGAGCTGCGAAAGGAAAATAAAGTAACTGTGGGGAAAGATTTTTTACTTTCTGAACATAATGTGAGTGGTGTTTGTCTATGAAAAAATGGGGACCATGAACGAAGGTGTTGTGGGTGGTTGCCAGGGTGTTGCTATGCGTTTGCTCAGGTGTAAATGCTAGACAAATTGCAATACACACTCAATGGGAAAATGTGGAAGGATGGAACATAATACTTTTTTTAATATAATATCCGACTCTAGGCTTCCAACAAAATCTCATGGGAATTTGTAACACGAGATGGCTTATTCGAATGAATTCGTAAAATATTATGTGTACGTTTTAGTACGATTTGTTTTTGTGCCAGTGATGCTGGGTTTAGGGCAGTGGCGATCGGTGCCTCCTCTTCAGGGGAAGCAGGAATTCAAAACACGTGTTCAGTGCTTCACGTGAACCTATGTGCATCACGCAGCATGTCAAAATACGTGCCTGCTGCAGAAGCGTCGAAAGGGTTTATGATAAAAGAGATGCATTTTGACATGACGCGCCACACACATGACACGGCTAAATACATGTTTTGCCGAGCTTCGCATTACTGCTTCCCCGGAAGAGGAGTCACGGATCGCCACTGGTATAGGGGTGGCGCTGGGGAGGGGTTTCAGAATCGCCATTTTCCTAATAATCAAACATTTTTGTTCGATTCACATCGTACAAATTCATGCAAGTTAGTCACCCCTCTTCATCCACGTTATACAAATAATAAACACAAGGAGCCAAATTTAGGTCCATTTTTCTAGACTACCCAAAAAGTGTCACTTGTCATGGTAGATTAGGGCACACTTATAAGTATAAGTATACGTATAAGAATAAGACAGATAGTATAAGAGAGAGAGAAAGAGAAAGGAAGGACAAAAGTGTTCATATTCCCTGTCAAGTGACTCTCACACACTCCACTTCACCTCACACTTCACTTTCACACACACACACATACTCTGCATCACCTCACCCATCGCTCCCTGACTCCATTTAGATCCCAATCCTCTCCCCCAGATTGCTCATTTACATTTTAATATTATGAAATCAATCTCTCTCCACACCTGAAAACTGACTCCTAGACCCCTCCTCATCACATACACACTTGTGAGGGAGCAAGTGGTCATGTGTGAATGTATATTTCTCATTGCATATAAGCCCACTGATCTGTTAGTAACACACATGGTCCTCTGGAGCGTGTGTGTGTGTATGTCTCTTTCTGCATGATGTCACACTACATTAGAAGTGCTGAGAGTCACTCTGCTGAGTGTGTGTTTGTCAGCAAGCCACAGAGGCAAAATTAGCTCCATCTTGCCAGTGAACTCAAGTGCTTGATTCCCATATGCGTGGTCTCAACATTAGCTCCTCAGAATAAGACTGAAGACACATCATACACCAATCCTAAATAAAAACATAACACCAGTTCCTCAATACTGTATGACAAGGACAATACAAACGTCATTATTATATTTCAATATATTTTGGTGCGGCTTGAAATCTATACTGTCTAGGTGAGCCCAGGAATATTTTTTTTTGGGAACCCCTGCTGTACGTTACATGCAACATTGTAATTAAACAGTATACTTCTGATTCTGATTGTTTTATGCGACTACACAATACTTGCAGCATTTGTCATTTTAGTCATAACATTTCTTTCAAACCTTAAAGCTCATAGATGACAAACTCAACCCAAAGAGTACCTCAGAGATTTTTGTAGGGCAACCCGTAGCGCCATACTAGTCACCTCGACCGAAAGCCTAAGCATTTTTCCGATAGACTTTTGGAAGATCGCAAAAATAAGATCTATGATTAACAAAGGTTTATGATGCTTACAAGTTTTGTCTATCAAGATAATCTTAAAACAACTTTGGTTACTTTCGAAGCCAAGTGCCAGAAGTAAAAAGCTAACATAAAGCTATAAACACTATACTACAATCGCTCGATATCAACGTCACCACCACCAAGCCTCCGACAACTTTTTCAAACTTTATTAAAAATGTGTTCCATGGTAATTACTCTATGACTGAACCCCCATCCATGTTTTCAAAGATTTGTACCCATGTTGCATTATTTGTGAGATTTACTGTATATGCACGATGACGTCTAACGTCTCAACCAAAGGATGTAGTCGCTTTTAGCAAACTTGTAAGCAACCGCCGTTCTTTAGACACAACAAAGCTTTTTAAAAAAAACACGAGTGGGTAATAACTGGTGTGTTTTATGTCAGAGATTTAAATGTGAAATTTTTAGAGGCTTTGTTAACCACAGATCTTATTTCAGACAATTTACCAAAAAACTCATTCAAAAAACCCATAGACTTTGGTGCGATGGAACCTGGAAGTGCTAAAATGCTAACTTGCTTCCGGGGTTTGCATACAAACATACTCTCTGCGGTACTATAATTGCATAAGTGCTTGCATGGCAGCCCAGTACTGATATAATTTAAACATTGTATTTCTCTTTCCACGGTTTGGTCAAACTAATTCAGCTTTATTCCTACAACCTCATCTTGATATATCAGATTCAGGTTTGAATCCTTCAATGACGTACATTGGTTGAATTTTTGCAATTCAAAATCTGATTGACGTCACTGTAGTATTTTCATACTAAATTCTGATTGATCCTTCCTTCATCTGTTCACCAAAAAGCTGGTACATTGAATACAGAAGCATCCTTTATCTATTAATACGTCTTATATTGCATAACACTACCGATGTCGTTCTTTTCCTCATTTGGGTTTACTTACTCTAAACGTCATTGATTTGCAAGCACTGATATTTCCCTGAGCAAATGCAAATACACCTTGATTATTATTCCCGTGACTTGCTGGTTAAGGGTTTGATAAAATGTTGTATATACCCACAACAAAGCATGGACCGGCTGAAGTCTGCAGACATTCCTCTAGGAGTTTCATCCGTAGCCTGTGCAGTTCTGGACTGTCCCACTCCTCTGGATCAATGCCCCAGTAGAGATCCACCACCTAAAAAATACACAATAAAGAATAAACACAACTTCCCTTTAAACTGTATTTTATAAGAGTGATGTATCAAAACCCTTAACTAAAGCATAATTCTTTTTTATTTCCAACTAGTAGATCTAGAGAGTAGTGAATCCTGGGAGAGTATGAATTTCCACACTCTTTCAGCGCACATTACCACTTTAAAACGAACCACAGGGAGAAGAATGAGGAAAGAGATAAAGAGAGACAGAAAATGGGAGAGAACAAGAGTGGAGAAGTCAGGAGCGAAAGCAACGTTCACCATGTGTGTTCCTGCAGTCAGCTAAACACTGCACGCATGCCGAGAACAGATTCCAATCTTAATTGTGTCTGTATATGTGTGTTTGCCGAACAAGTAAAATATCTCAAGAACGCCAATCATTTACACCATAATAACCTCACACAGCCTTTCGTATTCACTTCCTTATGCTCTCCAGCTTACTACATACGGTACAGCAACAAAAACTGTCTATGGCACACAAATAATAGATGGATAGATTTAAACTAACACACACAATATCCACACACAAATAAAGCTGCTCCTGCATTGGTGAGACAATAATAGAGGAACGAGAGTGAGCCAAGGATAAAAAAGAGGAGGCTTGTGTCTTGGTGTGTGTCGTAATGGACTTAATGAAGAGAGACAGGCCATTTCCTCAGCACCAGTATGGCAGGACACAGGGATTTCCCTGGACACATTTGTCAGAATCAGTGTCACTGGTGCAGATAATTCAAACAGCAAACACGCTGCAGGGAAAACCTCTCTCCACGCACGCATGCGAGTGTATTGAAGGACTGGGGTTTCATAATCACATAATGGGTTTCAAATGTATGTTGCATATAGTATGTGTGATTTGCATGCTGATCATCTCTGGTCAGTGATTTTAATTTCATGTGTTTTGAATGTCTTCCACATTCATGCATTCTCACGGCAGGTCGAATGAAATTCTGTTGTCATTTGTGTTGCGGTGGCTCTTTAAGATCTCATCACACATTCCTCTTGCTCAGCTGGCTAATCCAAAACTACATTGTGCCCTGCTTTCCTCCCAGACTTCATTTAACAAATGGCTTCCGTTCAAAAGCGCATAAAGCACAAGGGACTAGCAACATTAGGCGAGCTCTATACCCAAGATCGCTATGCTAATCAAACTTCTAAGGAGAGCAAAATGCTTCTTATGAACAATGTCTCGCTTCATTATAATCTGAAAGAGGAAAGTCAAGGTTGTTTTTTCACATGTCGATTGAACAAAACGCCAAAAGGCATCAAGTCGGGTAAAAACATGAAAATGTATACATTTACATGAAAACTAATGTTTTGAATTACTTTTAAAACAGTCTTTTAAAAAGATTTTAATCTTCATCTCATAAGAGTCTACTAGAAATACTATTCATTTATCTTGGGGTAAAACATGTAATAAAAAATGAACTGAAAATGTAAATTGAATCAGCATAAGATTATTTTGCACAACACACTTATTACACAACGCACTGGAATACTTGATTCTGATTGGCTAATCGCTACATTCCAAGGTCTGATATTCCCAGATAACAACCGCTCAAAACTAATAACACATGGTAACCCGGATGCTGCAATTTATTTTGACAGACACAGTTTAATATTACATAAACATTAAATATAAGTATATCCTTTAATAACATATGTGACATTTTATTTACAAATGATTAAACAAAATTTCCTGTTCCTGGTATTTGAACTTACCTAGTAAGGTCTTACCTAGTAAATGGGTTTTCCTCGCGTAAGGCCTGGATCTGCCTGTACATTATCCCTTACTTAATATTTAAGGGTGTATTCTTAAGAAACTAAAAAAGTCTGTTTAATTCCAAAGTCAGATATTATATCCAAAAGGTTTCAACTATGATAATCAGGTCTGATTGGCCATTATGATTGGTATGAGTGAGGATCACATCAAATATTGTCACAAATGAGTTTATGTGGACATTTTCAGAAATGTGGCATTTACAACTATAAACAAAGCTATACACACACACACACACACGTGTTGACACTTACACACTTTAGGGTTGATGGAGCTGAACTATTAACTAACCAAGCAATTACAGTCTGACAGCAAAGCCCTCGGGAAAGCCCGATAACAAGGTATAAAGAAGCCCAAACATCTGGATGTGACAACACGGATGACAAACTCCTCAGGTTTCACCGAGAGGGGGACAAAAGGAGACAATTAGCATGCATCCAATGTTTTTCACCAAAATAAACACAAGAAATTTAACAGAGGAGCTGACAGAGTATAAAAAAGTTGTGATCTTCAGCAAAACAAAGATACTTTGGGGAACTAAAGCCACAAAGCCATCAGATTTATAGTAAGTGAATGAGCCAGCGCAGTCCAGTATGTGAAGGAAATTAATGGCTTACTGTATTCCCCAAACGCTAACAAAAGACAGATTTAATAAACACAACGTCTGCTACTGAATCCCTGAATTATGACAGCTGTCATCTGCTTTTATGATACTCATATCTGTAAATGACAAACTAATCACACTGATGAGATATGAGAACAGGCAGAATTGAATTGAAGGACAAATGTTGACTGTTATCCTTTCTTTCCTTCAAACTTACGCAAACAGCACACGTTTAAACCACACAAGACTACAAACTCATGTTTTTCAAAGACAATATGCACACATCTCACAGGGAGTATCATTAAATGGGATTTATTACACCCAAACACAGGGGAAAAAGACAGAAAAGCATCATTTTCCACTAATAGTGCTATAGTAAAGAAATGATAATGAGGTTTACACAGCCACTGAATGCTCCGGCTATAAAAATTAATTTCCTAATAAAAAGAAAATATGACTGTATTTGCATAAGTACACAGCATGTACTGAGACTTCATCTGAGGATTTGCAAATTTAACTGCGGGTAAATCCCGAATGGCTGGCGATAAGGGGTGAAAATGTGTCAAACTGGTCAGCTCCGATGCTACAATCGTAAAAATTCTAAACCAGGGATATATTTAAAGCGACATTAAGTAGCTAACAATTGGTCCAGCGAAGCTAACAAAATGAAATAAAAATCACAAAGAGCAAAGACAAAATAACACAAGCACTGTTGACAGGTTTTAATACTTTGCGGTTTTAATTCTTTTCTCTCCATTTTTCATGATTAATCCGAGAATGTTGCAACAGTGTCTCGAAGATAGAATGAATGGGAATGAAATCATTCAGAAAGTATTAGAGGTACATTGTAGAGAAGAGCCTTAAATGAAAAAACAGAGACGTGTCTTTGAAAGTAACAAACATGTCTTTGAAATAAACGGTGATGTTATGATGAAGCTACTTGTTATCTAAAATGTTTTCGTTGCATGCTGTCAGTTTGCTCACCTCAATACAGTGTTTGTACTGTTACGGTGTGGACTAACTACAAATTTTAAAACTCCGATTATAAAGCCATTCCACGCATTACTGAAATGCACACAATGTAGCGTTAAAATCAAACAAAGATGCAAATACTACCACTGCTAAAACTACTTTCATATTTTTGGTTTCATCTTGTAGAGTTGCGGGGAAAATGGTGCTATTTATTATGAAGTAGCACAACAGCCTGAATTTAATTATAGAATCTGCAAACAGCTACCGTACAAGTCTACAGATACTATTAAAATCTAAGAATTACGTTGGCTTTACTGCCGGTAAAGAGATTGAGCAAAGGATGCACATCATTTACAATGCAGCTGCCAATTTCATCGCAATAAAAAAGGCCTACAGATTCTCCTGAGATGAGTTATGAGTTATTGTCCTTCTGGCTGCTGCTCTACAACAATGTTCCACTTTAAGAGAAGACAAATGTGTGAAGTGATGACCCCCATTAAGAGACAATTAAGAGAGAAAGATGAAACTCTGTATGAGTGCGCAATGCTACAGTAGGTATTACTATTAAAACACTCAATAAATGAAAATGAGAACACTGCGTAAAAGATATCAGGAGCATGTATGCAACAAAAAGTGGGGATATATTAAAAACGAAAGATAAAAGTGAAGGACTAAAAAGTGCGGTCAGGTAGTTGACGAATACGCCGTAAAAATATATTTTTTTGTAAAACACCATTTCTGAAGAAAAAAATACACATATTTATGTATGGGGTGAAGTCTGAAGTTTCAGAAAATATAAGGTGTCACTTAATTAGTCAACTCTTTCACTGTTTTTTTGAGCATTTTTACGAAAATGTCCTATGGTATGGAGGACAAGGAGTGCAGATTAGAAATAAAATAAAGAATCAATTGATCATTTTAATAATTAAAACTAAAAAATGTAAACATATAAATCACTTTTTAAATTGAGAAATTAATAGACTTGGTTGATTGTTGATTTCATTTGTGTTTTACAATGTAGTTTAGTTGAACAATAAAACATTAAATTAGAAAAAACTTTTTTAAATGTATAAATGAATAGATACATTTTAACTCCCTCAATTAATTCATGTTTTAAAACGTGAAAAAAATAAAACAATAAAAAGTAAATTCATAAATCATTTAAATGCACATTTTAAATTGCTTTTTAAAAAACCATTTGCCAAATTCGACTCAGTTTTAGGATACACCCCTTCTACATGTCATACGAAGTAAATGTAACGCGGAATTTCATTGGACAGCAAGAAAGACCTACCGCCATTAAAACAGTAACGACTTGCGTGCCATAACCAAATAACATGGCAGAAGTTAATTCGGACACTGCAAATTTGGGGTTCTTTTTTGTGCGTCACACCTGAGGACAGAAATGGTAGTTATTGCATTAAATGAGAGTGAGAGGTATTACACTTTTTTTATTTAACTTTGACAATGTTTTAAAAATGTATTAATAAATTCATAGACAAAACATTACAATCTAAGGTAAAAAGGAAGAAAAATTCCAAATAGTTTCCCCCCGAAAACATTTTCTATGTCAGTCATTCAGTCAATCAGTATGTTACTGAAACTTTTCTAGTGTCTCCCTACTGCACAGCACAGCGAATTGCTTTTCAAACTATATTCATTAAGATGTGAATTAATTTTATAACGTATAAGGCTGCTCTATAAGGAATCATTTTGATTCTATTTTCTTTCTGTGTCGTTCTCTTAGGATCTCCTCCCTTCAATGTTAATCATTGTTAATTTTCTCTCTATAGATCCGTGTGCTCTCTCTTCCATTCATTTTTCTCCCTCAATTCTTTCTGTCTCAAAACCAAAGAAGTACCACATTTTATTCATTTGCATGACACTTACAACAATAAATTTTCTTCAAAAACGTCAGAAAAATTGTAAATAATGTAACAATTAAATTTGAGAACACCACAAATGATCAAAAATGAATAAGAAATGAGTTAAACAATTATTATTAAATTGACCTTGTCCTCTTGTGGATAATTTCGGGGTGTCACACCAAAGGACAACATAAATTAACACTTTTATAGTGGTTCCAAAAAAGTGAAATATTTGAACAATTTTGAGACCATGTACACACGTCATGTGCCTCACAGGGGCTTCAGTAACATGATCTTGAATACCCCATTTTTGGCAAATTAATGTTGTTCGTGGATCTGGTGTCACACCAGAGGACATGGTTTTCAGTGACAAAATGTATCCTACGCTTTTACAAATATATGGATGAAAAAAATTTACGTTTTAATATAATTTACTGAACCATGCTTGAGACAATCACACCATAGGACAATTTTGAGATTTGGCTTTAAAAATCTATTAACAAAGCAGTTATAACGACAGGTCCATGTAAGATAAAGATATGCTTAACCATTTACTGCATTTTAAATGATGACAGTACTAATCATGTTCATTTTATCATGTGTGACAGTGATAATGCCATGTCACGTCAACAACCCGGTCCCTGATTTAGAAGGCTGTTAGCTCACCCACCCTAAAGAGAGAACCACGTTCCTCACACCCTTGGAGCAGTCACCAATCTCCATGCCTTCATCTCATCTCACACACTACCCACAATGCACTGCTCTTGAGTGCTTCTGCAATTAGACTACTGCTATGGCAACCAGCTGCCTGCCTTTTCAATTTAGATGAGGGAGAGTCAGAGAAAAACAGGCAGAGAGAGAGGGAGAGAGAGAGAGATAGAGAGAAAGAGAGAGAGAGAGAGAGAGAGAGAGAGAGAGAGAGAGAGAGAGAGAGAGAGAGAGAGAGAGAGAGAGAGAGAGAGAGCAGCCAAATGTTAAAACCATAAAACCTTACATCAATCATGTCTATGCCTGGAATGAAAATGGCCTTTTTTCCTGCAAATGGCTAATCGATATGTTTGAAGTCAGAACGAAGAAGCCACATTAATTCCATACAAGGCCCTGGATCAATGGGCCCGGCACAACAACACACAAGCCCCAAGAGAAGTGAGCATTTGTACCTCGATCTCTGTCCCTGTATATTTTCATCTCTTCCCGTTCCTGTTACCCTACAGCTGTTTTCCATCCTTTTTCCTCGCCGTCTCATCCGATGAAGCCCCAATGAATGCTGACAGAGCCAATGTGCTATCGCCAGCATGGAGCACTCACATAACTTCCCAGGGTGCCAGTAGAGGTTGATTCATGGTCTACTGAGGAGTACAAATAAGCCACCAGCTAAAGGGTTGCATGGTTCAAAAGCCACGTTATCACCTGACCTCTATGAACCTAAGAATGCAATTAACCCCCTTAGTTACTATAGCACAAATCTGTGTTGGTCAACCCACAATTTCTGGATGTCACAGTCTATTAAACAGAGTTCCAAAAGAAAGTAGCAAACGAAGTCTACTTGATCACACAATTACAAAAACAAAAGATATTTAAATAGCCATTTATCTTATTCTGACATTACAAAACAGCATTGACGTCACATTCACAGAGTAATTTCCTCTCTTTACCTGCCCAACTCCACTATGTATGCATGTTTTTTAATGAGAAACTTGGCCACCAAGCCTCACGTTTCATACATTTCGGACAATATATGAATCATTTTTCCCCGTTTGACTCCCATAATGCATGTATAAAAGTAACACACAGCATGATCAACAAACATTTAATACTCAATGCTTTATTTCGTGTGAACTTTTCAATGCATTTGCCTTTTTACTTTTTACCCCAGTTCCCCAATATGCTGTTATTCGCCTTATTGCCAAATAAATGAATCCAAAAATATCTTAAAAGCATATTGCTTTGTTCATTTTTGTACCAAACAAGCAAATATTGTACAGTATTATAAAAGGACGAAAAAATATTAATAGCAAATAAATTGTACCCCTATTCCCTAATATGTTATCATTTGCCTTTTTGCCAAATAATGTTATCAAAAAATACTATAAAACATCGTTTTTTGTTTACTTTATACGATCAAATATTGTACAATATCATAAAAGAGGGCCAACAAATATTAATAACAAATAAAACAGCACTTAATGTATGATTTATTTCCTGGGAGGTATTAATGCCTTTTTATTTTGCTTTTTAAAATTAAACCCATATTCCCTGATATGCTGCAATTTGCCTTTTTGCCAAATAATTGTCCAAACAACACTTCGAAAGCATTAGACACATGCTGATCACTAGGTTTGATGGTCTGAATGTGTCAGGCGGCTCAACTGCCCTTCCCACAGCCTCGACTTCAGCCTTGTAATCAAACCTCACCTCTGATGCCGTCGTCATGGCAGCCAAACGCTATTACCAGCCATTTGCAAGTGCCTACAGCTCGTCTCCTGCTCCCTCATTGAACTATTAAGACTATCATTAAAAGGTATTGTTTGTATGAAAGCAGGACGTCATGGTGTGCATGACCATGTTGAGTTGAGATTATGATGGCTGATGTGATTAAATTGACTGGAAGCTAAATGGGAGTTTGCAGATTACACAGTTGTTTAAATGGTCAGTTAGGGTTTGAGGACAAGTGTGACCATCTGGGTAACAGCGAGACAGGGATGTGGAAGTGCCTTCAGACAGACTGAAATAAAAACATTGTAATTTTATGGACACACTGATTTCACGAACAGAGAATTCAAAAATGATTTGATTCAAGATTATTATGAAGAATAAGTCATTACAAGTCCAAACAAATGCGCAATGCAGTTGTTTTCAGTCAGTCAGTATCTTCAGACATCACATGAGTCTGAGATCAATGCGTTCTTTGATGTCATTCAACTTCCAAGGATTGCTATTCTAATTTCAAGAAAAGACCCATTGAGAAAATAAAAATTATGAAAACAACTGAAATTTTGATTCAAAATAAAAAACACATTACAACACACTATAAAACAAACCTCTCCCTCTGTAATTTATATAAGACTCATCTACTACAACTCAATGAAACTAAAGTTTCATGTATCTTATCATGTATTCTTATCATTACTACTTGTCACATTAAGCAGATTATAGCCATACACCCTAATTCTTCCCCCACACTGTGGAAGCCTATTACAGTTTACTTCAGATCTGATGGCCACACTGTTACAGGGATTAAGTGTGCGAGTATTAGCTGTGGCTGGACGAAGATGGCTCCTTCAGCACGCAAACACACACCCTCTCTCTCTTTCTCCAACAACACACACACCATCCCTCCGAGGGACACCACAGGAAATAGAATCAAATAACGGTGACCAGAGAGAATCACGATTTGCCACATCATATTTGCCGGTTGAGAGAACTCCCCTCATTGTCCGTTTTCTCTCTCTTTCTCTCTCTCTCACACCTCTCTCTCTCTCTCTTTCTCTCATTCCATTTGTTTTAAAATAAAAACATGGTGAATGTGAAGCCAAGATGACATTAATAAGATTTTTATGAGCCATGTTTACACACACCTGTGACCTCACATTCAATAGGAGTCAGGCTACATAAGCTACAATGATGCACCAGTGCAAAGGCAAAGGAATTATTAAAATTATTAATAAACATAACTTTATTGAAAAACAAATTTATATAAACAGTTATTTAAGAATTATTTGATCACATTTTTGTAGGGATGCACAATAAATTATCGGCCATATCGGTATCGGCCGCTAAATGGTCATTTTTAATGTTATCGGTATCAGCCGATAATACAATTTAGGCCGATATGTTATAGCCGATAAATTATGAATCATTTCCTCTAGTTGAACCACTTCAGCTGCACGCTGCTCACAGTTAAAATACAGTACAGTGCTGTCATTGTGTCGTGATCATTCACATACTGCTATAGCAAAACATTGTTGATGAAGTAAATTATAGGAACAAAAGCATATTGTTTGAAGCCGACTGCTGTCTGACTGCTTTCTGTCTTGAGACTTGTGGCTATTGAGAACACCTTTCTGGGTTGCTCTGGAAGAACATTTTTCATTTTTTTATTAAATAAACATTATACCAGAGAAGTTTAAAAAGTTAAAGAATCTTTATTTAGTGTACAGTAGGCTTGGTACATGATTTTCGGGGGGGGGTGGAATTTTCAGTCTCAGAAAATGTTATATTAATATTTAGATACTGTTTATCGGCCAATATATTGGTTATCGGCTTCCAATGTTCAAGAATTATTGGTTACCATTATCAGCCAAAATTGACATATCGGTGCATCCATACATTATTGCTGCCGTTTCTTTTATTAAAATGAAACCAGAACCCGACCACGCTGCACAAAAATCAAAGACTGGATTCAAAAACTCAACAAATGTGCAGCCTGTAAGGGCAAGACGTGACCAAGAAAAACTACTATTATAGGCTAACAGGACTGATTGATCAGAAACACTTAGGAACAATCAACAGTGAAAGGAACAGGGTAGGGTTGCATCAGCCATTCGTAAATTCCTTCTGAAATGAGAACGTAAAGTCAATATTCGGAACAGCTAGTTTGTAACTAACTCTGCATTACTCAGTTGCACCATTTGCTCTTAGGGCAGAACGTAGTTAGTAGTTCGTAAGCTCTCTGTAAAGTAATGTGTAGTCGCATAAAATGACGTTTGCCTTCAATAGTCCAATAACAGCCTTTAAATTTGTGAGAAAAAGTGTTGAAGTGTTGTGAATTTAAAAACATTCTTGGTGTAAACTTATTTTACCTCACATAATAACGGTAAAATAAGTTTTTATTAAATATAATTCTACCTAATTATGAGTAACATAATAGGTATTTTATTAAACATTTTAAGTTAAACAAACAAAAGAAAAATGCTGATTAAAAATAATACAACATTCAAAAATAATAATAAATGACATGTATTATGGGTGATTTCATTTTACAGCCAACCGCTAATGAAATAAAAAAGATGATTTTATTTTGACATGCACAACACAGGCACGGAGGCACGCTATTGGTTCTTGTTAGAGCCGCTAATAAAGTAATGTCATCACATAATGTTCTCTGTTTTTGAAGGTGTGTGACTGTAAATGTCAGCATTTTCATATATGTTTAAAGTATTCATGTCGAGTGAAACTACAGTTAATTTAGTTACTACATTGAGTTTGCAGTTTTATTCCTACAGTTACACCTGACGGGAGGCTTCCGTAAATACTTAATGTTCATACGTAATGTCAATGTTATGCTTCAACTAAGTTGAATGGTGCAACTCAAAAATATTTAGCAGTCTGTAAGTTGTAACTTAAAGCCGATTTAAGTCAAAACAACTTACAATACGCACAGTTAGGGCATTTTCCAAACGGCATTTATGCGCCCTTGAAGGGCCCTGTCAGAAGTCCGTTAGCGAAGGGTACATGCCATGGTCACTTCAAGGAAGTGAGTTCCGTTTTTGATCACACGATCTTGGAATACGAGTTCTCACGATGCATTTTGAAGCAAATACAGTGCAGGATTTTGACGTTACCTACAAATGTAAGTACAATAATTTAGTTTGTATTTGTTTTACACAATTTTTGCCAGTGATAAATATGATTTAAGATGGTTAAAATATAGTATAAGATAATTAAGTTTATAGGAAAATATGTTTAAAAATAGCTACTTGTTTATAGGTTTCCTATGTCATATACTTCCTTTATTAATACCAAGTGGAGTGAAAAAACAAGGTGAAATAAGACATAATTACACAATAATCAACAAGTAGTAATAATGTTATTTATTTTCAACAAACGAGCGCTGGATTCTGAGTGCACATGTGGCCTTGTCAAGGTAACATTTGGCCAGTCATTCCCTTTGTGTAGGGAGTTCCAAAAGCATACACGAGAGACATTAATGTGTCACGATTAGGTGAGGTGCAATGACAGAGGACCCAGGTGCAGACAGCGGGTAAGGGGTTAACAAGACATTAATAATAAAATAAAACAAAGACAAAACAAAAGCCCACGAGGGGGTAAAACAAGAACAAGGATATAACAGGACACAGGAACAAGGACTAACTACACCTAACAGGACTAAAGATAACATTTACCATTTAATACAAATAACTAGAATAGACTAGACTAGACTAGACTAGACTAACAGAGACAGGAACTCACCCACATGAAACGAATGACAATGAACCAGCACAGGACAGAAAACACAAGGGCATTATAAGGGATCAAAATCAAGAGGGGACAGGTGTGGGGCATGACATCATAATGAGCACTAACGAGGAAACAAGAGGGCAGGAACAATGAGAGACCGGAGAGTATGGAAGGCCATCAGTGCCAAAATGCCCCTCTCCACATGAAACAAGAGGTTCTGTCATGATTCTGCCACTAGATCTGCCACTAGGCATTGACAGCTAAGGGAAAATAAAAAGGTGTGAGGAAAAAAAATGGATGTGTCAGAATATTCGATCTGTGCATTAGGTCTGGCAGCGTAAATGCAGTCTAATAGACCTGCCACTTACTATTCATCAAACATCAATATTGACATGAAAAGAGAAAACAATTCAGTGCTCTGGTCTGGTAAACTAAACTCATACAAAAAATTCCCATACACATACACATTCACCGCGGGTCCCCTTGCATGGAATTCCCCATGTTATTTCTACAGTAGCCCTAAACGAACAAACTGCTCTACAGAGCGCATTTCGTAAATATGTTAAGTCCTTCAGCAAAGAAGTGAAAACGTGACCACATCTTAGTCCTGTCTCAGCCTCCGTAGTACTTTGAAATTGAGGGGTGGCGTGAGCTGTTGGTTGCAATTCACAACCTCACCACTAGATGTCGCTTAATTTCAAACACTGGACCTTAATCATGCAAATTCAATCTTACCAGTCAACTTGAAAAATTACTGTTTATCTGATTTGCATCATTGTTATTTTGCTGCTTTCATTAATACTTGAACTTGAAAAAATGTTACTTAAGTGACCAATACTTAAGGGCTTTTAATTTGTGCTGTTGTATTAAAATTTATACTGAGAATAGTGACATTTCACTGGTATTTGTATCAAGCACTAAAATAATGACAGTTCCAGTTGTCTTTGCACATTAGGCTGCGGAAGCACTTTGATGTCTAAAACATTTTTCCGCCTTGTTAATATGGATAAAAATATTCTAAGAAGGGGAACTAATTATGAGACTGTAATTCTCATGAAGTCACTTTTTCGGCAGCACCAAAAACAAACCCAAAATCACAGACTAGGTTGCTGTTTAATGAGGCATAATATCTTACATAAAGATCTATTCCTTAAGGGTAAACTCTCCGAATCAGGTCAAGCCCTATACCCATGTCCAATCTCAGCATGCTGTCTGTGCCACTGGCCATGGTGCCTCTTCCAGAGTCTGCATTTGTTTATAAAATTGCCTGATAAAAATCTCCCCACTGCTCCATTCTCTCAACAACAGACCATTTGCATTGTAAATACCTCTCCAGAGAAGAGGAAGCGAGTGGAGAATTTAAGGCCACGTTCCTGAGGGCGAATATAAGAGGCATGTTTGCGTCTTGCATGGGCATATCATTGCCGAGATCACACAATAGTCCCAAAGCAACTCAATATTTTCAACCCACGGAGAAACAGAGGAAAGCAAATAAAGAGAAACAAAAAAGAGGAGAAATGTGTTTAAATTTGTCATGAACCTAATGGCTACTACAGACTGAGATGTACCCACAGATAGTCCGTTACCTGGAATTCAATGCCATAGTTTTCCCTGCAGAAGTCGCGTAGTTTGGGATAGACATGTTCTTTAAGAGCATTTCTCTCTGCTTCTGTGTCTGTAACAAAAAACAAAGAATAATCAGAGGACAATGTAGCAAACATTTATCTGTAAATGTACATTAATCCTTCTTTGTAATTGTCTGTATCTTACATTGTAACAGACTGTCAATCAAAAAAAAATGTCTGCGGTGCCACCATTGTATAGTGGTTGTATCAGATGGTACTATCGCAGTTCTTTGATATACACCATGATACAATGATCACTTATAAATACCCACATACCATTATATTTATGTGGTACTTTAAAGAATATCTTGGGAGTACCCTGGTAAAACCATTTTTTACCATGTGATGGTTGTTAGTGTGAAAGAAGATTTTTAAGTCATATGCACAAAATCAAATGCCTAAAGGGAAAGTTCATCCCAAAATGAAACTTCTTTCATCATTTACTCATCGTCATATCACGCCAGACATTTATGACTTACTTTCTTCTGTGGAACACATAAGAAGATATTTTGAGAAATGTCTGAGTGGTTTTGTGTCCGTACAATGGAGGCCAATGTTGCTTGGTAACCAACTTTCTTCAAAATGTGTTCCACAGAAGAAAGAAAGTCACTCAGGTTTGGAATGACATGAAGGCAAGTAAACAAGGAAATAATTTTCATTTTGGGGTGAACTATCCCTTTAAAAGCAAATCCCATACAAACATATACAAATGCTTTGCTCACAATCCCTTTCATCCTCTTCAAGACTCTGTCCTTTCATACACTGCATTTGCTCTCACTGGGAGTAGCTGCCAGCATGATTTGAAAACAGAGATGACCATGTATGTGTATGTTTTATGTGTACATGCATGTGTATTGTACGTAACGTCAGTGTGTTGCTGCATATTACATGACACTCTTTGTCACAGGCAGCCAGAGCAATATGAGACATGAGAGTTGACACATTCACCCAAAAATGAACATTTTGTCATTATTTACTCACCCTCTTGTCATTTCAAACCCGTATGACTTTCTCTCTACCACAGAACACAAAAGAAGATATTTTGAAGAGTGTTGGTAACCAGCACCCATTGACTTGCATTGGTTTTGTACTCATACAATAGAAGTGAATGGATGCCGGCTGTTCGGTTACCAACGTTTTTTCAAAATATCTTCTTTTGTGTTCTGAGGCAGAAAGAAAGTCACACAGGTTTGAAATGACAAGAGGGTGAGTAACTGATGACAGAATTTTCATTTTGGGTGAACTATCGCTTTAAGTCCCAGAACAGTTAACACTGCAATTACAACCCTTTAATGTCTTCTAAAGATTACAGATCTAGAGAATACATGATGACAGTCAACTGTTAGGTCACATAATATCCCAACGCTTGGTGAAACATCTCTTTGTATCCTCTCCTCTGTCTTTCTCGGTCTGTCATTCTTTGATTTAAGTAGAAAATCGTAAGCAGTTTTCTGTTATTTACGCATGTTTCAACCTTTACAACATCTTTTCCTCTTTTGCCAGTCAGCATCAGTTTTCCCATTTTCAGACATCCGCCGATAGCCGACAGAGATCAGGGAACTCTGACTTGAGAGCTTAAGATGAGGTCAATCATGTGCTTTGAACCTTCTACTGTAGATATCCGTGTCAACCCATTCAAGAGTTTTTGGCGGGTAGAACAGCTTGTGGACCTCCAGTGTGTTTAATCTTTCATATCTGTCCATTTTGTTCTTTTTTTAGGATGGTATTTGGGCCGTCCTATAAAGTATCCAGTCTCAGCCTATACCTTCTCTCGCGCTGTCGTCTTCTTTTTTTGTTCTTTTGCAGTCTTTGTCTGTGGTGAAACATGCCTAGAGGTTTACCCACCCCCTTGTCTTTGAACCTGCGGCATTGATAACCTTCTATTCTCTTTTCATCTCATTCCCGCCTCTTTCACCCTTTTTTGTTCTTTTTTCCTTAACACAAAATCTTGACAAGCAGAGCACTTAAAGAAACAGCTCCCCCAAAAATCATTCTGCACTCATTCGGGTGTCAATCAAAAGCTGTATATTGTTTATTTTTCTACAGAACACACATTTTTGATGAATCTTTACATAGAATGACAGGACAAAATGCAGCACTGAATCTTGCAAGTGTTGAAATTAAATGCATTTTAAATGATGGATGCGAATGCCAGATGGATTCAAACTTTGGTGGAAGGGAAGATCATAAGTGAATTAAGGCATTCTTTGTTGCAAACAAAGTTAAAAATATAACTTCATATGTGTTATCATTTTGGAACAGATGTACTCATATGCTTACAGTATAATGTACTGTTGTATTAAAAAGACCCACATAGTTTCTTTAAAAAATTCTACTTTTCAGTTTAGGCTAAAACTGAAACGTTCAAAAAAGGTACACATGCAAAACCTCAAGTCATTAAAAAAGATCTCAGATGTTTGTCAAATCCTTTCGTGGTCAGTGATTTTGTCAGTAAACAAGACTTATACACATAGTGTAGAAGACATTTCACATGCCACACGCTTTAAAAGGCGCATTTTCTTAACTTTCAATATTTAAACTGTGTCAAAGAAATAAGGTATGAAATATTTTGAGAGAAAGCAAGAATGTATTGTACATTTGCTACTGTAGCTACTGTACTGGCTGGCTTTCCTAAACATGTGCCATGTTTGGCATGATTGACGATAATAAAAACAGGGACAACAAGAGGTAAAACTAGTGAGCTCATTCCGAGTGGCGCTCATTGGATTGAATGGAGGAAGGGAAACAAGGAAAGATGAAGAAGGAAGTCGTGCGATGGTGTGAGGAAAGAAAAGATTTGAACGAGACTTATAATATTTATAATAAAAATTTCAAAAGCTGCAATTAAACATCATCTCAAGACACAAGGAATGAAAAAGATGAAAAATAAAGGAGCAAAATTGCTCTTTATGTTCCACATTAAATGACTCACCCCTAACATCTCTCAGCCTCCTTTCAACTTTGCTCTATCCCTGAAAAAAACCTTACTTTCATAAAACCCTTACTTCCTCAACAATCCCCTCCTGTATCGCGTGCCTGGATAAAAAATAGATGTCACGCAACATGGCCATGAGTGACGTCTTCAAAAAAAGCTTTTTACAGTCATTTAATGTTCTAAATGTGCTTAAATAGTTTATGAATATCCACATTGTTTTGAATCCCAAGCTGGAGCTATAACTGTGTCTCGTTCATAACACTCCCTCCCATCATGTCTATAATCTGGGAGATGTCGCTCCCATGGGGCTTTCACATGTGTCTCCAGCAGCACAAAAACCGCATATAGATGAGCTCAGTGTGCTAGAGCTGTTTGATGCTGAAGCAGACGACTCTGAGGGATTAGGAAAGGTCTCTCTCTCTTGCAAGATGGAGGACGACGCAGTGAGAAGTGGCCCGTGATCATGTGTGCTTAAATCCCTTTGGTGACTAAAACATGTCCCTGTTAGGAATCCATTAGCTACATGGCATTAGTAAACTAATTACTAAATGCTCGAAGGCATCAATATTATCTGAATATTGAAAGCACATAATTACCTATTATTATGATAAGCCGTTTGAGTGTTTTCTAAATGCAATGCCTAGAAAGCAATGTTTTTTTGTGCTTAATATCAACTCTGAACATGCTGAGAAGTTTTTCCTGTCAAAAAAGAAACATTTATAATAATAAATGACTGATTTGTGGGTGGTAATTTTGGACCCTGGTCTCTAAACTTGATTTAACTCTTGTACTTAGTTTCAGGTTAAAAGACTGTGAAAGCACATTAATACATCAGCTCGGCTAAATACACACACTGTATTATAGAGTAGGGTCATTCAATTCAAGGTCTTTAAAGCAGTACAAAAGCCGAACACACAACTGTTGGTGCCCTTGGTTGGCCTACAGAGACACAAACAAAACCAAACAAGCATTTAAATGTTATCGCATACATTTCCTCAGACGTCAGCAAGATTCTGACAGGTGCTGTCTTGAATTGAGATCATTGCTCTCAAGTCAGAGAAATTATGAGAGTGAAACTATTGAGACTACTGTGTATGTGTGTTAAGGTCAACTCCCCTTGTAATTCTGTGATGCACAAATTGCACCCTCTAGTGCTTAAGGGGGAAGAGCATTGCACCAAATCCCAACAGCAAACTGTTTCAGCCACAGAAGGACAGAAGATACGTATAGTTCTGTATCATTAATTCTCCACCTTGACAAATAAAGGAATGACCTCTGGGTTGTACATTTATAAGTCTGCCACATCACAGTCCCAAGTACACCTTCTGCGCACACCGGTCACCTCTGCATCTCACTAAATCATCTCCATCCAGCAGTTTCTAGAGCTGACCGTTGTTGACCGGAAGAAAATCCCTCTGGTCACTTCTAGTATAAGACAAGGATGCATTGCATAAGTTTAATAAAGGTGTGAGGTGATAATGCAAAAAGGTGAGTGAGGTGTGAGCTGTCTGAGTGAGCTGTCTCTTTATGCAAAAATAGAAGGCGAAAAATGCAAAAATATTATTTTCACTTATTTGAAATGTTTTAGTTTGGGCAATTAATAATGGTCTGTTTTTTCAACGAATTATATGAAAATATGATTGTGCATCAGGAGTGTGTAAGCACAATACATCCGCAGGTGAAACATCTTCGGTAGAGAATATCAATGTTTTTATTGCTATTCAGTTCATCCTCATTTTATTAAGACATTAAGCAGAAATCCCATCACCAATGCAATGTACCCAAAGGTATCTACATCGTCAATCTAATTTCTCCTCTCTCTTTCTCACTCTTCTAACCCACTTATACAGTACTTTCCCTTGGCTTGTTTACTCCAAGATTAGAACTACTATTTTAAAGTCTCCCTGCAGCCCATATTTAAATGTATGACTGTATATGTGCCGCCTAGTTCCCGTTGCACTCATTTATTTTAAGGTCAATTCTAAGCAGGATTGGATTTTAGCCTTTACGTGTATAAACGAGAAATCGATGGTGGAAACAAGGAAGAATTTTCCACAGTCTTGAACTAATTAAACAACGTGAGAGATTCCCTATAACGCAACAAAATGAAGATTGTGTAACTTTACAAAATTTGTGTCACGGTTGCCAAGTCTTTGCTTCTGTGGACCGCGGTAAAACAGACGGCTCCACTAACCGCTGTCACTGCTGGTCTTGTCAAAGCACACGGGACAGCACTGCTGCAAACATTAGAGACAGCCGGATCTCTGAGGATGGCAGCGTGTGTTATGAAATGGGATAATATGGAACCGTCTGAATTCATTAAAATCTGGTTCATTAGCACATTTGATGATAACGCGCGTCTTGCACATCGTTTGCGCATTAACAGGTGTCCTTCTGGTTGACGGAAAAGTTCCTGTAGCTCATTTGGGTTTGATATTTTCCACACATACTAATAAAACGTAGATCTTGTAATGCATTGTAAGTCGTTTTGCATAAAAGCACCTGCCAAAGCGTCTGCCAAATACATAAATTCACGTGAATATTGGAGCACGATTAACATTGTGCATAGGTGTCAAGTTTACGCACGAAAAGGGGTACTTTGCGCTCTTACCGTCGGGGTTGGCACAGATGAAGACTCGGACGCTTCTGCCCGTGGGGACGTGGAACGGAGGGAGCGCAAGGACGTTCCCACTGATGGCCGCTCTGCGCAGGGCAGAATCACGGGGACAGGGCTGCCTGCTGCCCACTCCAGACGGCCACATGGGTGGCGACTTCCAGCGCGCCTGCGAACAGAGAAAAGAATCCAACGTGCTTACAATACAGCATCATTCATGAATGAATGAATGCCTGCGTATATACACGCGCGTTTCGTTGGTATCTCATCAACTCTGCATCTAAAGATGAAATTGACTTATTACCATTGCCTATAAAAATCAAAGCTGGTAATTTTATTAACGGAAGATCGGCGCGCAGTAAGAATATAGCCTATTTTAGAAGAAATTCAAACATATAGTGTGTACTTTATCACTTAAATCCGATTTCCTGTGCCAACGATGTGACCAGAGAAGAACGCATACGCGAACCGCAGTCCTTTACTATCATTCCCGCACAAAGGGAACAAGCAATCGACGACGTCTGTGTATTCTCAAATAACGGATCTAAAGCAGTTTCAAAGAGTTGATGATGGCTTTGTCTCAGTCGCGTTTCTGATCACATACCAGATCTAAACACAAAGTTGCGCGTCAATCGTACAGTAAACCCAATTCCGCCGAAACGCACAGTCTCGCAAACAAACTCAATGCAACGAATACGTTCAGCATGCTTACACACTAACACAACACACTTGAAGCGCTTACGTTCATCCTCTTCATCCTGTAGCCTTACACAGTATCCGATCAGGTATTCACGGAAATCAGCGGAGACGGCGATACAAACGCCCATTTAATATATTTGGCTACAAATCAGTCACAAGAGTGACGGTCATTGCCCAAAGCTCGGCGGTCAGCATCCCCCTCCTGCCGCGTCCTATAAATGTGCGCGCACGGCGTTTTCTGTCCGCAGTGCTTGAGGAAAACACAAGTGAGATGACAGATATGAGAGTGGAGGGATAGTCCCCTCATCGCCAGCTGTCTCGTAATGCGCAGCGGCGAGCTGAGGTACGAGAGGATGAGGAGGGCTCTGAATCGTTTTCAATAAATGCTCCTCTTTCGCAGCGTGCTAGAAGTGAATTGAATTAAACGTAATTGATTAGACCGCATTGGTGCGCGCTCGGGGAAATGCTTAAACCTCCCCGATTTCCTTCCCAAAGATGGTTTTTGTTCAAATAGAAAAAGAAAAACGATTAAACGTGACAGAAGTGTTCAAACAAATGTACGAGCCTGCTCCTATGCGCTGTTCTTCAGCACTTTGCTCAAATCAAGCACCAAGATTTGTCAATAGCTTAACTTGGACCAGTCTGTGTTGCTGGCTGCTACCAGGATTTATCACGTTCGAGAGAAGAAAAGATCAAAAACGCCAAACGAATTGCTGGTAAAAAGCAAAGCCTCTTTAAATGCACTTGCAGGCTTGGACAAAAATCTGTAAAACATCATAATCGCAAAGCTTAAAATGAGCAAGCATGTCTCCCCGAGCATTTTATTTTAAAATCAAGCATACAATACGTCACATAACATTAGTTTAAATAAGTATCTTACTGTTCTTAAGGATTGCTTTGTCGTTTCCACACTGGGTTCTGTTGGCACGATGCTCTAATATAAGGGCCGGACCCTCTGCATGAGGCACGTGTGAACACTGCAAGAGGAGAGATGCCGAAACTGGCAACCAGCAGTGGCTTAACCTTTCTTTCCTCTCCTCTTCCGGTAAAGCTGTAATCCCTCCAAGACGGAAGCAACTCCCCTCTTTCGACTCTAGATCGGTTTGGCAGTGCCTACCTCTGTGGTACAGGCCAGGCTTCGGATGGCTTGTGCTGATCACAGAGCAGTGCGAAAGATCATATTCTCTCATGTGAGTCTTACAGTGAGCGGCATGAAGCTAATGTAGTGGGGTTTTGTTTAAACAGCCCCAGCATGCCACTGGCAATTAGGGAAAGTGAAAAGTGTTGATGCACACGCACACACATTTATGGATCCAACTAAAATGATTGAAAATGTTGAAATCAGTGATTTAAGGTTGTGTACTAACAGCACATGTGCAATGTTTAAGTGTTCGGGCAGGCCACATGCACACACAAACAGTCAATCTTCTGGCCATATAATCACTATCTGCAATGACATGGATGTATCATTATGCATTGTTACAGAAGCAGCCATGCAAACAGAACAACTCTATAGGGACAATGTTGGAATCCATATGGTTACATGGCTTGTGGTTATCTAACCAGGCTTGTTGCTTATTTTAGACCACACCAATGCACCACCAATGTATGGGTTCACATACAGTACATGTAAGTGAATCCTAAAATAACATTTGACATTGTAGGTTTGTTTATAGTACATGCCATTCGAATGGAGATATATATGTGCGCTATAGAGACAGAGAAAGACAGACGGATAGAATGAGAAGGCTAATATCTGCTCATGAATGCACTTTTGTGCATTCATCCTTGTGTACCGACATTGACGCCAGAGACACCCACCAGCCATGAGACCCATAAATCAAAGCCCAACTTCCTTTCTCTTCCCCACGCCTGTCCTTTGTCTGCTCAGAACCCTCCTATACATCTGCTACACCACCAGCATATCCTCGCCTCCAGATAACCCCTCCACAGATCGATACCCTCAATCCCCGGGACAAATGCATGCATAGCTTCCATAGCTGGCCAGACAGGGGCTTTGTCTCCCTCGCAGAATGCCTAGAATGTGAAAATGGTTTGCCTCCATCTTAGAGGGTGAGAGACTCACAAGGTGAATGTATAAGATCAAGGGCTTTGTGCTGAAGAGACCTTCATTGTCATATGGCCTATTGGCACATAGCAATTTGGGGCATGTTTAAAAGAGTATAGATTTTGGCATTAAATATAGGTTGACCGAGTTGAGAAAGCTGATTTGTGTGGACAAACGGATTGGTGTCATTTTTGACATTGTGAAAGTACCTGGGTTGTTTTATTACAGAAAATTGTTTTCTGGTTATATTAAATATAGAGCCACTTTATTGCTTATTTGAAGACATTGGCATAATTTTGGAGGAGTTTTGAAAACATGAGAAATAATTTCAACTTCAGTATGAAAAACTGTCATTTAGGTTGGGTCTTTTGAGGAAAGCACATTGTGAGTTTTAAGAGAACGTATTTTTAACATGCAAGTGCTATACACTCTTATATAAATGCTGGGTTATTTTCAACCCATGGTTAGGTCAAAAAGGGAAAAACCCAAATGTTGGATTAAACTAACCTAGAAAATGTCCATATTTGACCCAACCAAGCATAATTTTATTTTATAACCCAATGGTTGGGTTTGACCCTTTTTGACCCCAAAAAACCCAGAATTGTTTTTGAGTGTATGCTGGTTTATTACACTGTAAAAATGTTGGGTTAGTTAAACACAGCATTGGGTCAAAAATGGACAAACGCAACTGTTGGGTTAAATTACACAGCAAATGGTTTATATTTGACCCAACAATGGTTTTAAAGGGGTCATGTGACACGGTTAAAACGAATATTATCGTTGGTGTTAGATGTAATGTAATGTGTATACACGATTTAAGGTTAAAAACACTGTATTTTCCACATACCGTGCATGTTTGTATCTCCTCTTTGCCCCGCCTCTCTGAAACAAGCGGATGTTTTACAAAGCTCATCGCTCTGAAAAGCGAGGCGTGCTATGATTGGCCAGTTAACCAGTGCGTAGTGATTGGTCGAATACTGCAAGCGTGTGACGGAAATGTAACGCCTCTTACCATATTTGGAACTTCAGGTTCTAAGCAATTGTACTGACAGGTACGCCCACCTTACTTGCGTATACATTTGGGCGGTCTTAGTCAAATCATACCACGAACTGACGTAGATTTGTGGGGGTGTGGTTACACGAGGTGTTTCAGGCAGGTCTGGGTGAGCATTCGCTTTTAGATAGAATGCATCTTTTGTTCCGACACTTACATTTTTGCAATTTTACGTGTCTAATACATGCATGGGCAACTTATAACACACCAAAGACACAGAAAAACACGTATTCGCGCCATATGACCCCTTTAAAAAACAGCATTTTGGGTTGAAACAACCCATAGGTTAATTGTTTGACCCAACTCTTGAGTGTAAATGACCCAACACTGGGTAGAAATAACCCTACATTTTAAAGAGTGTACTGTTGGTTGTAATGTGTGCTATCCAGCCGGTCGAATATTCAGAACCATGGACAGCGCCCTGGTGCACGACTGCAACTGCAAAACCAAAAAACTATTACACCAACCCAAATCAACACAGTCTTGCTCCATTCAGTTAATGTTGTTCATTTAATACAGACATGCTCGTCCATTTTACTTTTAAATGGAGAAACAATTGGTTCAGGGTGCACTAAAAATGGATTACAAATCTCAAACGTACTGAAACATCGAGCACATTGCCAACGTGTGAGAGCCGGATAGTCCATCCATACAATGGAGTCGTTTGGCATGCCAGAATTTCCCGGCAGTCCTGCTAAGCGTGGCTGCTAATCCTGTCAATGACTCTGCAAATGTAAATGTTTTTGTTGAACAAACCATGCGCCTCACATGCCAATAAAAGCCTGAATGATGAATATATCCTTAACGTGCCGACTTAATCTAGCTATTAGCACTGATGAGACAGTGTGTGTAAAGGTCCTCTGCTCAAAAGGATGGGATTAAGAGACGTCAAACAAGGGCATATAACATCAGCTTCAAAAGCAATCATAGCTGATCAAGTCATAATGATAGAATAGAGATGTTCCAACAGGTTTGTTGGACAGATGTTGTTTACATGGTTTATGCTTATTTTCCCCTCATGAGAAAAGCCGTCTGATTAGTAAATAGACACTGATAGAGAAAAGACCGATGGGTTGTCATGACAATAATTCCGGTGGCGAGGTATATATAGCTGTGTAACGGGAAAGATTTTCAACAACAGACAATTCAGGAAAGGGAGAGAAAGTGTGCATGTGCTTTCAAGCTACCTGTAATTGATTTAAATAGCAGTGAATTTCTTATATAAAGATCACATTTAACCTTTAAGGTTTTGCTTTTGGCAGGTCATACAAACGACATCCCCAAAATATACTGTACATGTGTGTTAAATATACCAATATCTCAGATAATGCATAACAGGCAAAGCTGTCAATCATGACTGCTCACTATTAAACTATTTTATTCTGATACAGGGACGCAAGCACAATTACAGCCTTGTGAAGGTAAAATACAAAACAGAGCCATCTTCCATTAAAAGAAGCAAAATGCTGAAAAGTTGACAATGAACACATTTTCCAGCATATCAAACGAATTCCAGAGCGCTGCAGAAAAAGGCATTAAACCTTCTTTCTGTCAAAGCATTTAAAGTGTGCTGAATTTAATCATTCACTTTGATTTTAAGCCCGAGGGATCCTTTTGAAATTTCTAATTAAACTAATTAACGGAAGACATTGGTTGTTTAGTCATCACAAAATGAGTTTGGCTAACGCTGTGCTTGGCGAAAAAAATGCAATAACTACACATGCAATCAAAAGTCAAGTCAAGTCAACTTACAGTATATAGCGCTTTTTACAATTTTCATTGTTACAAAGCAGCTGTACATGAGACATATTGACAATAAGCAAAACATTTAAAGTTATACATGTAAAAACAAGAAAAAGGTGAAAAAACAGAAGACAGACACACTCCACACACACAATATGCACACGTACTAACACACATAGACATAGACACACACACAAATGTGCACACACATGGATGCGCACGCACGCACGCACACACACACACAGACAAGCACGCTCACACACAGACACGCATGCACAGTGAAAAGCACACATTTAAGATAAAGGAGAGAGAAACGCAGGTCAAATATTAAACAGACTATAAATTGCTACATGCAATATTAATGATGTAAAACTTTAAAATTATAATTCTAAAGTGATCATGTTTAAAGGGACAGTTGACCCACAAATGAAAATTCTGTCCTGAATGGCTTTCTTTCTTCAAAAAACACAAAAGAATGATGACAGAATTTTGGGGAGAACTATCCCTTCAAGAAGTGCTTTGTAAAACAGCAGTGTGTAAACGTTCAGCGTCATCATTATAAAAACAAAATGTCATGGAGCATGAACACTCATGAAGTTATTAGTGTGAAAATTCCTGACATTACTGTTAAAAAAAGAAAATCGCATGAGAAAAAATATTACCTTGAGCTTTTTACCTGGAGACTGGTAGATGCACACATTCCTAAGAGACAACAGACAACATTGTATTGAACAAAGTGGATTGGTGCTCCTTTAAGGCACCAGCGTATGTGAAAAATCAGGAAGAGTTCAGATGTTTTCCTAAAACACCTTAGGAGAAATACAAAAATAAACGAACAGAAATAGAAACTAGATGTGCATTAGTTTTAAATAACTTGGTATTGAAAGAATTTGAAGTAAAATGTTAAAACTAAAAATCATTACCTTTAAATTTCTAAATTCTTGGCAAAACTGAGTGTATAGTTGAGTAACAAATGAGATAATAATGAGATCTTATTTGTCACTCTCCTTTTTCATGGGCAGCTCTATGAGGGGACGGTCTCTGAATCAAATGTAATATTTATTTCTGCAAATTCAGCTGTTTTTATTCGTAGTTTCTCTATTTTGGTCTTTTCCTTTCTCCTCTTTATCTTCTTCCACACACATACAATATATTATATTGGCAAGTGAGTAGAATCTGACTTTGGGGCAGACTAAGTGGGTTGTTTTGGCTTACCAATGTGACATTTAAATTGGACGCCCTCAGCTCAGTCTATGGAAGTCATTAGTGACTCACTACTAGAGACTGAAAACGGTAAACTAGAGAAAACACAGAGTTTTGACATTTCAGATAAAGTTTGGCTTAAAGGGTTATAGGCAGTGAACCTGTTTAATTTGCCTATGGCTTGTCATATTTAGTCTTTTCTCTACGTCATTTGTGATTTGGACATATTTAGAGTTTATAGGGTTAAGAGTGTAACTCTTGTTTTGATTTGAATGCTTCAATATTAAGAATAACAGTAATCTACAAGTTAAATTAAATTTTAACTTGAAAGGAAATTAAAAAAGGAAGTTAAATAAAAAGACACCAGCAGCCTTCACTAATGTGTTATTCTTATCTTTTTTCAGAGCAGGTTAACTACATGGAAAATTGACTGAGCTCATGGGAGAATCTCTCTGACACAGTAGTACAACCAATGGCGTGTGCTTAGGGTGGGGCTTCTGTTCACCTGACCAATGGAAGACAAGGAGTGTTCAGTTTGAAAACAAACTTTTTGAGTGGATTAAAGGCTGAAGATTTCAAATTCAACATTCACTTAACAGAACATTCACTTATCATGTTTTCCCCAAGCAACGCGCAAGTATACTGCGGACGATTTTAGCGGAAATAACAAACAAACGTTATGTGGCCCAAACTTAACTTCCAGTAGACCTCTGAAAAGAACCAATTACTGTTGAGTTATAATTACTAAATAAAATATGTATATAAATATTCATATTAATTAAATATATTATAGCCCCAAATTGTTATATTATAGCCACTAACCAGACAAATAACCAAACACAGACGGGAAGTGTGTCCAATAAAACTGTGAAAAAATGAAAAACCTGCAAAAAACCACTCTGATTTGCCTTTAATCAGCATTTCTGTAATATTGTGGTAATTCCAGTCCAGTGTCTGTTGAATTTCAACAAAAAGTCACCCAACAGCAATGTGAAAGACTGAGGGAATGCAAAGACGCATACTGAAAAAAATACAGGCTATTCCATCATATCCATTTTTGATCTGATCCTAAACTACAAAACTTTAGTATTGTGCTTTGCTTAAACATACACACTTTTATCTTTGCAGTGTTTAAGATCTGCAAACATATTTTTTGTTATTTTGACCAGTTTGAATTTTCTGCCAATAACAAACAACAATTTAATTTGGGATATATGTTGTTACTAGTTTACAGAATAAAACAGAAATGATCATTTTAGTATACCTATAAGTAAATTCAGAAAAACTGTAAATAATGTTGGAGTGGTCTCTTAATTTTGGCTTTGTACTGTATATAGCTATACTACAAAGCTCAAAATAACCACCTACATATAAACAATTAATTTATGCCTATATACATTATTTTTATACAAACACAGCGATAAAAAACAAAGTTCGGGGCAGACGAGCGGTAGTCCAAAAATAGAGCAATCGAGATGTGCTTGACATGGCAGAAAGAAAAACTTTTTGTCCTTTCCTGTGACAGGCTCACACAGAACAACTGAATGAAGGTAAGCAGCCTGATGATATTTTTCTCTTGTCTGTGTCACACCTCCTGATCTGATGACAATCAGGGTGATTGAAGCAGAAATGCTTTGTGAACCAGCACACCTACTTCAATTATTCTTGTCAAATACAGTGTCCTTTGATATTCAAACATGCCCACTGACAGACGTGGATGAACCAATCGTACACATTTGCACACACAACGCTCTTTTTAATGAGGTTGTGTTCTACAAAAACATTGTTGGCCATTTTTAGGGTGGGTGAGTTGATTGTGGGTAACCTCCTTTTGAGTGCCTAAGCTGATCCCATGGCGATGGGGTTCCTGTGGGCTAATCTGTGTGAAATAGCGTGGGCTTGTGTTCCTTTGGGGACACCTGTGCTGACAGGTGAAGAGACGCTGAAGACGACCTGCATTTTAATCTGTGACCTTCCAGACTTTTGTGGGAATGTGTATGGTCAATATACTTCTGTGCTATGATTTTCACATATAAAATCTTCATAATTTTCTTCACCACTGTATTATAGCTAAAAACAGGATTCCTTTGTTTGTTGATTCCAACATTGCTTTGCTCTTTATTCTTCCAAAGACTCTGATCTCTCATTCAACTAGAGTAAAACCTTGCATTATTTTTCATTCATAGAAAAAGCAGAGATATGATATTCTGATTTCAATGAAAGCAAGTCTTAGTCAATTTATTAAATCTCGTTAATTAAAGAAATACTGTAGTTCACCCAAATCCTGTTATAGTTTGGAATAATACTCAGAATAAGCCATTTGAAAGATCCAAATATTTGGTCAACACAGATATGTCTTATTCATTTAATTTCCTAAAAATGGTAAAAAATCTGTTTTTATGTACTTAAAGGTCCAGTGTATGCAATTTAGCGGCATCTAGCGGTCACTCCACCGCTTGCCCCCTCCCTTTCGAAGCACCGCGGTGGCTGACACAGCAGCGTTCAAGCGTTTTCGCCTCTTTGCCGAAGGAGATAACGCAGGGTTTTTCCTGCATAGAAAAATTGGAGGCGGCTGCCTCCGTCAAATGTCGTGCCGCCTCAGGCTCTCGCCAAAATTATGTTGCGAGTCTTCACAAGAAATGCTGCATGCATTTAACAGACTGTCATTTGGAACTGCAGTTGCGGCATTACGCCACAATGAAGACGCTGTTTCGTATCAGCACACTGAGGTGCTAAAAAGAGTTGCAGAACAAGAGCCAGCCTGTGTTTCACGGCTGTTTGTTTTGCATCCAAGTACGTTTAATTTCTTGAAATTTATTAAATTAACATGACGTACATCATTGTAATGTCTTTAGCTGTGCAGTTGGGCCGTTGAATCAGCGTATACTGTACACAGCGAGTTCGCCAGTATGAATGCACATTGCGTTTAGAACGACTCGCACACGAATGACTCATTTGAACCGATTCATTTAACTATTGAACTTTTCAGTTACTAGCGAATATAAGAGATCATTAAATCATTTAAAATGAACCACAGAGAATGCAAGATGTGAATGAGCTTTGCTCATTCAGAAAGACTGGTTAATTCAGTTGGCTATTGTGGGCTGAAAAGTTAGTTGAAAATGATAAAAAAAGCTTTATTTGATAAAAAAACATTTCTGTTTGGTTGAATAAAAGTAATGTTTGATATAACTTAATAACTGTCATTTTTATTTAATTTTATTAGAACTTTTAATATGCCAAACTCAAAGTCACTTTGGTTAAGCCACTAAAAGGTACGGTAGGCCTACGCGTGTGTACAAGATCAGGCACCACCTCCGCCTCATTTTGAGCCAGGAAAAACCCTGAGATAACGTATTTATGAAACGCGCTCTGTAGAGCAGTTTGTCTGTCTACTGTAGAAACAACATGACGAATTCCATGCAAGGGGAATTGTAGATATGGAAGTGTAGATAGAAATAGCTCATTCTAAGATAATAAAAACATAACCATTCATTTTGTAACGTATTAATTCATCTCACCTAGTAGTGAGATGTTGAAGAGTCGCATAACACATAACAAAATATCTCAATATATTTAATATCTTAAATGAAGAGCAAATGGAAATGTCTGCTTAAAGGCCCAGGTAGAGTTAACTTTCTGCGTCCGTGTTGTGCAAAAACGCATCTGCACAGCTTCTTGAGCATACTCAACCGTGGATAAGCGCGGATGGATGAGTTCGACACATGCGCAGTATGTTACCTAGTGGACTCGGTCAATTCAAAAAAATTTCACGCGTGCGCATTCCAAAGTATAGCCCGCGCAATTTTGGGGACCGCGCGGATGGCCGGACTATACTTTGGCCTTATGTCTCCTGTGTCTCAGATGTTTCTCCTGTTGCAAACACACAGAAATCTCACAAAATGTCTGTACTAGTTTGAGAGGTGATCTCAATAATGTGACAAACTGAGCTCAGATTTGTCAAGTCTGCAATGAACTCTAACATTTCTCACTAAAAGTACCCAAATCCAGATGATTTTACCTCTACAAACATTTTACACCTCCATACTCTTCATGTATTTGAACAATTGTCTTGTTTCTGTTTTTATTTTTCCTAGGCAATTTCAGGAGAAACATCTGAAGTTTGTACCTATTTGAAACACAACTGAGAACTCCCGAAAGCTATAAAAGAGCAACCACTGAGCAATACATTTTTCTTAAATAGTGTCTGAAAGTATGTCCTAAACTGCAGTATGTTGAAATCTATGCACAATCCCTACAACACATTGCAAGAAGGAAGAGTTTAGTGATGCTACCGTCAATAAGAATTAATAAATTGAATTACGTATATAGTAAACATTACATAGTGGGATTAGTGACTGAAATAAAGCTGAATTAAAGTTTTTATGTGTGTTTTTGTGTGATTGTTAACAATTACAATATTGTCTAGACAAAAACAATCACATGACAAACTGGAACGCAACACATCATTAGGCGGGTTTCCATCCAAACGTGATGTGAATCTTTTCAAAGTTCGCAATAACAAGAGAAAAGACTAATGCGAAATTGGTGCGTTTCCATCAAGTTAGAGCGGATCACGGTGGTATTGGTGACCTGGTAACAACAATAAATAAACAATATCTGGAAACCAGAAAGACACAATCAACGATAACAGCGGCTTCTTCTCGTGGCTTTAATGTTCGCTACATCAGAATTTATTCGGCAAATGCATTTCCATCTCCCATTCTTCGCATTAACTGTTTTTCGCAAAAAAGAAAAACCACCACATGCGAGCGTAAAAGCTTTTTTGCGAATTAATGTTTTTTTTTTTTATTTGGCGTTTCCATCAATCGTTTCTGATGCGAAACTTCAAAATGTGCATAAAACCAGGGTGATGGAAACCCGGCTATTGTGAAGAAGTCTTGAGGTCTTTTTCTCGCTGGAAGTCAGAGGTGCCCCTGCTAACACAGAGGTGGAGAGTGAGGCAGAGGTGCCCTTCAGTTGCCTGATTGCAGATCAGAACCGGCTGATGAGAGAACTTTCTGAGAGAGGTGAAGCACCTGGGTCTGATCCTGAAAAGCTGTCAGAGTGCTTGATATAGAAAATGTGAAGCTACATCACGCTGTGCTGAATGTTGCGCCATCTTGGGAGGATCGCTGCTAGCGCGTTTGATGCAGTGTTTTGTTTTTCTTGTTTGATTCGGAAATATAACTATGGTAGGTCGGTCTTGCTGTGTTAAAAACTGCGATAGCATTATGCAGAGTCGTTCAGGAAAATCCCCGGGTTCTTTCACTTTCGATTTCTCTATATATCAAACAAAACAAGTACATATCAAAACAATAATAGCAGTGGAGTATATGATCCTCCCAAGATGGCGGCGCTACTGCAACATGCAACATAGGGCGTGATGTCAGCATCACATTCTCTATAGGCAGATATTCTTAGTATCGACACTATGCTGAAAACTGCCACATGTGCCCTTGAGAAGAGGTTAATCATGTGCCTCATAAACACGTTCAATAACAACATCAATATGCCTTATAACAATATGGCTCTGAAGATGTATCTTACAAAGCATATGTTTTTACAAGTGAATGACGCACCTAAATGAAGACATCTAAGCATTTGTGTGTGTGTGTGTGTGTGTGTGTGTGTGTGTGTGTGATGATTCACATGCATCTGCTGTGAGAAGTGAAGTGTCCTTACTGGAGAAACAGTCTCACAGCTACATTTCACTGTATTCACACATAGCAGAAGTCACAAATAGCCGAGACAAAAATATAACAATCACAGAAAAATGTCCAACCGTGTCCACAAGTAAAACAATTACAACCAATATTTCACTGTCTGAATGTCAAAGCCACAAACACTGAAGCACCACCCCCTTATGTAAACTGATGATTCTTCATTCTGTCAGGTTTATTTTGAATATTTCACTCCCCACCATACGAACACTGCCACTGAGTTTCAATGGAGCTTTAGTCAAAGGGAGGGAAATGAGAGCTTGTGTAACCACCAATTTACCCCACAGATGTTATTTTAATAGTTGTAATGTTAATGCCCCTCAGCCATGTTGTTATTGCTGCCTTACTTGCATGCAATTACTAAAAATCACTTAACACAACATTGGCTGCTGTTGAACAAATGAGAAAAGTGTAAGAGACAGAGATAAAGTAAAGATTTTTTTCCTTCAAATTTTTAATTAAATGACAATGTGAAAAAACAATGCACCACAGAGGAACTTTCTCACAGAATAAAGGAACTTACCCTCATACTCACCCTCGAGTTGTTCCAAATCTGTATAAATGTCTTTGTTCTGATGAACACAGAGAAAGATATTTGGAAGAATGCTTGTAACCAAACAGTTCTTTCCATTTGCACTTCCTATGGATGTGCCTCAACGAGCTGGTCACATCAAAAACAAAATATGAATCACATGTAACATTTTAACATGTCCAACAGTACAGCTGCTTTTTATATTCAACAGAAGTTTCAATTCATATTCACATTGAGGATATTAAGGGGAGAATATGTTTGGAAGTCTATGCACACAGTTTCTTATCAATTCAGTCGATCACAAAGGTGGAGAACAGATGAGTGACATAATGAGACATACAAACACACACAACAACAAAGACTGTGCTGACTAATGAGGTCCCGCTGGACAACGCAAACTGACAGTTTGACAATGAACATACAGAAACAAACACTTTCAGTCACACACGCTCATACACATATTCAATACATGCATACGGACTTGTGGTATAATGCTGAATATGTAAATAAAACTAAAAATGCTTTTTGGCCTTATTGTTTTTATCTCTTTCTTTTTCCCTTGTAGACACACACACACACACACACACACTCAAGCAAAGGCACACAGTACCGGCAGGGTGTTCATCTGTTTAATTAGGCATATACAACAGACTGAAAGTACGTGATAAATTAATCTGGATCTCATCTCAGCTGAAATCTCTCGCCATCTCTTGTGTTCCTATTGCTCTACTAAAAAAAGCACTTGTAAACACAGCTATATACGGTGTTATCCAAAGAAATCTGAAATCATTTTTCAATTGGATTCAGGTTAAAAGCAGCTTTATAATAAAAAGCTTTTTCCACCCCTCGGCGAACAAAACAAGGCGTTTCCTTGTGACAAGGAAAAAAAGTTGTTTAAGTAGATCAAGATGAAACCTTGGAAATGTCTGGACGTTTATGTTTTTACATGACTGTACAGCGGTGGTATCAGATGATGAACAATGAAACTTTGGTGTTCATGTTGCTCAATAGGGAGAGCATTGTATTAGCAGTTAAAAGGTCATGGGTTTGATTTCCAGGGAACAAACAAAGATCAAATGAACCTTGAATGCACTGTTTATTGTAGATAAAACCACTTGCCAAATGCGTATACATAGACACCATGTTACTGAATGACAACCATATTCATATGCAGTACCAGAATTTACCTTTTTAATTTAAATGACACAATAATAATCATCATTATATCAAATGTATAATTATAAGAGTAATTTTGTGCAATAAAGTGAAAGTTAACCCAAAAAATCATTTACTTAACCCTCTTGTCGTTTCAAACCTTTATGACTTTGTTTCTTCTGCAGAACACAAAAGAAGATATTTTGTAGAATGATGTTAATCGGCACCTATTTACTTGCATTGGTTTTGTGTCCATACAATAGAAGTGAATGGGTGCTGGCGCTGTTCAGTTACCAACTTTCTTCAAAATATCTTCTATTGTGTTCTGCATAAGAAAGAAGGTCACACAGGTTTGAAATGACAAAACGGTGAGGTCTCTAGTGGTGAGATTACAAACTGCAAACAATGGCTCACTCCACTGCTCACCCCTCCCTTTCAAAGCACTACGGTGGCTGACAAAGGACAACGATGTCATCACGTTTTTGCTTCTTTGCCGAAGGAGAATGGAAATATTTTCCATATTTATGAAATGAGCTCTGTAGAGCAGTTTGTCTGTTTAGGGCTACTGTAGAAACAACATGCAGAATTCCATGCAAGGGGACTGGCGGTGTATGTAGATAGAAATAGCTCATTCTAAGATAATAAAAACATAGTGCTTCATTATGCGAGGTCTTTATACGCATCTGAAGACATAGTTATGTACAGTATATCATATTGCATTTCTGTCAATAGATCCTCCCTAATATCACATATTGCACCTTTAACTCTAGTATGTCAAAAGGTAAAAGCAGTGTACTATGTCCAAGAATCTTAGTTAAGGGTAATACCGGTCCCATTGTTTGTGGTAACCATAATGTACTAATTATATTCTACCACATTTCTAAATCTATTTGGCATTGATTTCACAATACTATACTAAATTGTTGTGAACAGCTGAACAACCAGAAATGTGAGCGAATCAAATCAAGACATCTTAAACAAAGCAAAGGGAATAAAATATATAATAATAATAATAATTTTGCCAAAATCTCAATTTTGTTTTCCTTTTTTTATATCACTCAATTACTGGCTAATTAAGGCATCTCGTTTCTGGTTGTTTCTTCGGGGTAGTATATAGCCCACAGTGTGCAAATGAAGATGGATACTGTGTAAGACAACATACTACGCATTGCTCAACTGTTTGCATGTGTTTTCCTGTTCATTCTCAGTATCTGTATAAAATTTCAATTTCATTATTTATGTGATGTTTTATTGATATTTATGTGAACTCTTCTAAAATGAATGTTTGAAATCATTCTTGATGATTAGACTTCTTTTATCATTGCACTCCAGGTGTCCTTCAAAATATATTGATGGTTGCCATGACAACAATGTCAAATGATGTCCGTCAAGCGCTTTCTCACCTCTATGCTACACAACCATACACACACCACAGAGACACACAAATGCATTTCTGTAAACACTGGGCATCTGTCTTTCTTAACATTATTTTGTCAGCTTTCCCACTAGCCCACTGCTCAAACATTTTATACGCCTGTATAAAATTAATCAAAGTATTTAATAAAAAACTACTGAAGCATTCAACTTTGATAACAATTTGTTTTGCATTTGCTGAACTCATATCTTTTTGTGAATATCAATAATTCAAGCCTATGTTTCCATCACAAATCCCAATAACACATGAAATGACTGGAGACTATACCCCAACAGCCCTCACTGAAAAACATATCGAAGAGAGGTTCCAAATCTTTTAGGAACTGATTATACAGTATGTATTGTAACAAAAAAAAGAAGAATTTAATGAAGAATGTTACATTGTTTATGCAGGTATAAAGCATAAAAATGCAATGACCATTCATGAATATAAAGGAACAGTTCACCCAAAAATAAAAATTCTGTCATCATTTACTCACCCTCGAGTTGTTCCCAATCTGTATAAATGTCTTTGTTCTGATGAACACAGAGAAAGATATTTCGAAGAATGCTTGTAACCAAACAGTTCTTGGCCGCCATCGACTACCATAGTAGGAAAAATTGCTTCATACATTTCTTCACAAAAGATCTTTTGAAGAATGTACAGTAGGAAAGCAAACAGTTCTGGGGCACTTTAGACTACCATCATCATTTTTCTCATTATGGTAGTCAATGGTGGCCAAGAATTGTTTGGTTCAAGCATTCAATGAAATTTATACAGATTTGGAACAACTCGAGGGTAAGTAAATGATGACAGAATCTTATTTTTGGGAGAACTGTCCCTTTAAGTTACAGTAAAAACTATAAGACTTTAACTGAATTGGCTGACCGTGGGTTCCTGGGCGGGTTCAAACAGGAAAGCACACAGCAGCAGTTGTGAGTCTGTGAAATTGGCGCAGTTGGTACCAGTATCTGTGAGCACCCTTAACCTAATCTGAGCACCGCAGAGAACCCTCAGCTGTCTGAGAGAGAGGTAGAGACAGAGATAGAGGGAACGATGAGAGTAAAAAACACACATCTGTTCTATGCTAAATATTGCTTCTGTATGTAGTATGTATACTGTGAAAAGTATGCAAATTGTCAACATGCATGCACACCTAAATGACCAACTGCATTTGATTAAAAGGATCAGTATTCAACAGAGCACAATTCTTGAAATGATGTATCCCACAATGCAATGCTCTAAAAAAAACTAGTAGGCCGTATACAGGGTATCCATGGCATAATGCAGGATAGTATTCTCAAGCTCTTGTCGATTAGGTGTAAAATAAACATGTGGAGGCATCATTCTTTTTTACTTCAAACACACAAATAGTTAGTAACCGTAGTGTTAATCTTTAATTTGATATGTAATATGCCTAGTATTATAACACGTTCACAAACTTACAACACAAGTGGAAATTAAAATCATTTGTCTTGCTTAAAACTGTACTGCAGCATTGACACAGTGACATTTGAACAGGCTTTTTCCTGCTTTCAATAATATCAATTTTAAGCTACACTCTCTTTTCACTTGTGCATCGATCAATTACTGTAAACAAGGAAACTGATTAAAAATGCAAGCTCTGTTAAGCATCTGTCTGCAGTGCATTGTTTATAATGTGTGTATATCTGTGTGAGTGTGTATGTGTGTAATAATGCTCTTTCTGGTCAATAGAGCTTAATGAATATCAGTAATTATGAGAAACACTGGGTTTAAACCCAATTGGCATACTGTAGCCCCTGCACTCTCATTGTGCTCATTCATTGCATGTGTGCGGGGGTGTGTGTTTATGCTCCAAATTAAAATGAGATGATCGCATGACAAAAAAGCCAACACAATGATGCTCTCCTGTTTTATGTTTGCAGTGTGTGCGTAAGCGCGTGACCTTGTTTACAGTATTTTATCTCTACAGCTCTCATTAATAAATGTAATTTCACATAGTGCCTGGGAGGGTTTTAGTGCTCAATTGTTTTCTTGAAGGTTCCCATAGGGCAGAGAGGGTTGGTGTGAGTATTGGGGTGAACTGCTTGTCTGTGTCGCATTCCCTCCCCAGTTTAATTATGAATTGTGATATTGGGAACATGTAATAGGACGCTACTGTAAATTGATACCCTGATTGAAAAAAAAAGAAATGTACCAGGAATTTTCCACCAGGGCATTATCTGTTAATTTTACAGACATTTCAGTTAACCCTAAAACCCCAATGCAGTGCACATTTCAGAGCACATGTGAAACAGCTGTAAAAAAATCAATAGAAATTTCTTAAGATTAATATAGTACACTGCATAGTGCCCTATTTAGATTTTTGTGTTTTAAATCATTTTATTAAGGTATTCACTAAAACAATCCAGTAGGCTTTGTTACATTCTAGTAAAAGGAACAAAAAAAATTTTTAGATGCAGTATTTTTCTATAAATCAACAACAATGTACAGTACAGTACAACATCATGACATGATGCATTTTGATTGTAAAAGTATAATTGTTTCATGTAATATCGGTATACTGTAGCATAAGGATTTATAAAAATATGCAGATACTATGCATGCATAATAGCATTTAAAAATTAAACAATAAAAAATAAAAAAATAAAAGGTCAACATTAAATAAATAACATGCTAAATAAATCAATTAGGGCTGACAAACGATTAATCGTGATTAATCGCATCCAGAATAAAAGTTTGTGTTTACGTAATATATGTCGGTGTACTGTGCATATTATTTTTGCATTTATGAACACATACACATAAATGCATATATTTAAGAAAAATATAAAATATAACAATTAATTGGTAAATATAAATATTTCCTAAATATATAGACAAGTATGTGTATGTTTTGTGTTTATAAATACAAAATTAATATGCACAGTACACAGTTATATATTATGTAAACACAAACCTTTATTCCGGATGCGATTAATCGCGATTAATCGTGTGACAGCCCTAAAATAAATACAATTAAAGTGATAGTTCCCTGAAATATGAAAATTCTGTCATCGTATACTCACCCTCTTATCATTTCAAACTTGTATGATTTTCTTCTGCAGAACACAAAAGAATTTTATTATATAAAGAAAATATTTTTCATGTAATGTTCTGTTCTGTTTTACCCATTCACTTCTATTGTACGGACACAAAACCAATGGGTACCGCTGTGGTTCGGTTACCAACATTCAGAGGTTAAGGTTAAGTGATGACCGAATATTCTAATTTCTGAATTTTTTGGGTGAACTATCCCTTTAAAAAGGAGCATTTCTAACCTTCTGACAACTCTATTGCACTGTGATTTTTTATTGCAGTCAACTAAACTAAATTTACTGTGTTAATCCAATTGATTTGTTCAAGCTATTTGATTTGACAAAACTATAAAAGGTCTCTCAACTTTTGAGAGTAAGTACAACTATTTTCTTACTGTGAATTCAGGGAAATTCTAGGTAGCAAATATTTCAGCATACTGGAAAAACTGACAATTAGACAGCCCTAGAAATGGCCAACAGGCAGTTTAAAAAAAACGCAGGACACAGAACATGTAAAATGTGATATATGAATGTGTTTCTCTGTTTGTAGCATGTTTGCAAATCTGTATGTACTGCACTGCCATGCTTCTGTGTAGGGGACCACGCATCTCCAGCGGTGAAAAATTATGTCTATTTTTGGTGCCCCTGAGGATATTGAGCACCCGCAGAACGGCTCTCCGTTGAAACAGTTTACCCTTAGCCAAAGGACACTTTCTCCCTCAGGCAAAATATGGTTCAAAATCTAGCCGTGGTCAGATCAATAGAGAGCAGTAAAACACATGGCTTTTGATGTAGCGCTCTGTCTTAAGACGTAGCTCAATCTCCCTGCATGCT
Source organism: Triplophysa rosa (assembly GCF_024868665.1). Lineage (NCBI taxonomy): Eukaryota > Metazoa > Chordata > Actinopteri > Cypriniformes > Nemacheilidae > Triplophysa > Triplophysa rosa. Next base: position 31,233,003 of record NC_079890.1, read on the forward strand.
TCATTTGATATTTCTTATAAAAACACTGTCAAACCGTTTCTCATTTCATGTGCACACACAAAGGACATTGGGAGGTAGGATTAGCTTGCTGTTAGATTTCATTGTACATAAACATCAGGGCTGTCAATTGCTTACAGATTTGAATCAAATTTACAACATGATATGCTGATTCATTGATTAAATGAATTGCATATACCAATATTTGCTGAGAAAAGCGACCAAAAGAATGTAAATCAAGACATGCATCATAATGAATTTGTATATGCAATATATTTATTTTAACTAAATAACACAATCACGACAGTGCTGTCCCTTATATTCCATCATCTCCCAGCCATTAACCTTTTCTTTTATCCATTAATCCATCCCATCTCTCTCCTCTTTGGATTGCTTGGTGACTTGTGGCATCAGGTGGCCTGTTATTGATCCGTCTATGTTTAGCTCGCTGTGATCTCTTCAAAGGTTTTGTGGTCTTTGTGCCCTTTTTAACTAACACAAAATAACTATTATGTTTGCTAATATTCTGTCCTCATGGCATTAAACAAAACGCCTGATGGTAAATCAGCTCAGCAGCTACGTTGCGACCATTGAGTGCATAAAGGGTCAAGATGGATGTTGTACACTACGTCTCATTGAGACACGTGAAAAAATGTTGATTTATTCTGAATTCATTATCGTTTTGTATTTTACAATAATTTTCACAACAATGCTGCTTTATTGCTCTGGTGCTAGCATATAATTTAACTGTACAAAAACAGAGCAAATATTACAGCAAAACAAAGCCAAAGTCTAATGTTCCCTCACATCAACCGAATCAGAGCTAAGCTAGAGCCAGTCAGTGGGAAGTCAAGCACTCTAAATTACTGTCTTGTGTACTTGACAGAGAGGTCAGGGCTAACATCTATTTCCCGGAGCCAAAATTAAACCCCCGACACATTCATCCACATACACACATGAACACGGACTCCAAAATGAAACCTCTTCTCCTTCCTTCAGCAATGAAACAATTGAAATGTTTCCTGGCTATCCTCCCCCACTGTATATTGTTAATCTTTTTCGTTTGCTTTTGCCTCTCGAACACACACATAGACAGTCAATGCTGTGGCCTCAGTCCTGCACCGCTACCCCTCAGCAAATTACCTCTGATTACTGAAAGAGCAGTGAGCAATCAATACATTCAGCCGACGAGAAAGTCTCTCTCTCTTTTCTTTTCTTTCATTTCACTGTCACCCTTTCCCTCTCTTATTGCTCATGTTCTATTTTCATAAATCGTATGAGTGAAGAAACACAATATATTTATCAATAAATTTGGCCTATCAGCCAGATGCAGAAAGCAAAACTGTATTTCTTTCAGCTTCAAAAGCTGAAGTAAACAAATACACCGTAGGTTATTTTAGTTGACTAAAATAAAATTTTTGAAAACGTTTCTGTTCATTGAAATCAAATAAAATATTGACCTAAAAATTATTGGAAAAAACTTCAACCTCAAAAATAAACTGAAATAAGTTTAAAACACTAAAATTATAATAATAAACAAAAACTAGATAGTACATTTTCTAAAGAAACTGTGAGTGATGCGTTCGTGGCAAACCGCGGAACTCGGCACTAGGGTGATGACACTTTAAGTACTAATGAATCTAACCAACCCCCATGAGTCTAAGATGTTCTGATACAGAGTTATAGGTCTTGCTAAACGGTTGCTAGGCTAATGTGTTTGGTTGCTATGGGCGTGGCTTGGCATCTGCACTTGATAATACTCTAACCTATGAGTGAAACAAACTAACCCCCGGCCCCGTGTATCTAGGATGTTCTGATGCAGAGATATAGGTGTTGCTAAATGGTTGCTAGGCTAACCTGTTTGGTTGCTATGGGCATGGCTTGGCATCTGCACTTGATAATACTCTTAACCTATGAGTGAAACAAACTAACCCCCGTGTCTCTATGATGTTCTGATGCAGAGATATAGGTGTTGCTAAATGGTTGCTAGGCTAACCTGTTTGGTTGCTATGGGAGTGGCTTGGCATCTGCAATTGACAATACTCTAACCTATGAGTGAAATGATCCAACCCGCGTGTATGAATTAATCTTATACAGTATAGCAAAATAAAAAAACTAAATTATAACATGACAAAAGCATACACCCAAATAGCTAAAATTTAACATAAAAATTAACATAAAAACTAAAAATACAAAAATAAAAGCTAATTTAAAGTATTAATAAAACCAAATAAAACTAAAATCAAAACTATAGGTTTGAACATATACATATAATATAATTGTACTTAATTTTTTACACATGTTTTTAATGTTACTTAATTAGATTTTACTTAATATGTTGACTTTGGTTTCTCACTATCGATTGTTTAATTTAAATTGATTTTTCTACTCCACTTTATCCTGTTACTTGGCTAACAGGAAACAACAGACACTGTATGGGTCGATCCACACTTTAGACAGCCTTATATTTTGCCTTATATTTATAATTCACACCCAAGAATTCCAGACACATACAGACCACATACAGAAAAGATTATAAATCATGATAAACCAAAAAAGAGAAACCATGAGAATCACAACACGACTGTAAGTAACAACCGGCTCAACAACAACTACAGCATACTGTAAATAAGAGCAAACAGAAAAATAATAACAGCGAAACTGTAATCTGCATGATTTATTCACACCGCAATGCATGCTGACATCTCATGTATGTAAATGTGATCTGACTGCATAGTTTTCTTCCGGTCCGTGTTGTTTGTCTGTCTGGCTAGTGGTTAATAATTTATACTTTATATTTTAATTTATAATCATATATTATTGTATAATAATTGTATTAAATAAACAATATGTTGCATTTTATTGTATATTAATTGTTTTAAATAAACAATTTGTTGAATGGGTCGTGTAACTTTGTCGCATTTAAGTTTAGTCAAGTAACGGTTCTTCTACTTGTAACCCAAAATAATACTCGCTAGACATACTTTTAACTTGCTAGCTAATGTCATTTACTGGTTATTTCTTTTGATTGTTATCAGAAATAATCTGCAGGGACTTTATTCTTTGTGGATGTGTACCAGAAGTTATGTTCGGGCGGCGGGCCACAAAAACGCGCATGCATAGTAACGTTTGTTTATATTGTTGATTTGAAACCATCTACACTTAAAATGATTTTCACAGTACACAAATGCTGATCATGTAAAGCTCCTCCACAAACCATATAACCTCCCAAAATTGAATGTGAAGAATATCTGAATGCTGATTCTAAGAGGCTCTAAAACCAATTCAGTTTAATTTGCTATGGTCTGTGGAAAATAACTGCATTGACTGATCTGGAAGAACAGAGAAGCTGGACGTGTAAAGTAGCTCTGATGGAGAAACGTTTACCCATGATTTAACTTAATAAAAGCCAGCTAAAGTGATTAAACAGTGCAGGCCTATAGTATTTCATGTTTTGAGGTGTGTGTGACAGACCTCAACAGACACAAACACACGTACACAGTCTTAAATAGGCTCCTAAAAGAGAAGAGGGGTCAATAAAAGATTATAGCATATTTGCACATTTGCTGTGTAGACAGAAACCCACATAGAGCGCACTTAGACCATAAACACTCAAACCACATCATCATCATCTTGCAATCCTGTGTAATATGCAGACAGGTATTAGTGGCATGCAAACCCATGTGTGCATTCATGATTTGGTGCACGTGTGTGAATGTGTGATGTTGTTTATTGCATATCTTAAAATTTAATTCATGAAGAATCAAATATATCCTCTGTAGTCACGTTGCTATGGAGACAGTAGGAGAGCTGAAGAGTTCACGGACAAACTTAGCCTTAATATCGACACCATGGCCTCTAAAAGGTATTTGTGAGCGTGTGCATGTGTATTTAATTCACTTCAAGGTCAAACAGAATATTCTCAACATAAAAATAATTTTTAGTCATGCAGCTCCTGGAGGCAGTCGTGTACATCATTTCACTCATGTGTGTGTTTATGCGTATGTGTGCACAAATATCTTTCCTTTTATTGTGTATTTAAATGAGAAAATGTCCTAATCGCAAAAAGTAAATGCTAATGTAAAGCTTGTAATGAGGACTTAAGTATCAAGCATGACAAATATTAATATTAAAAACTTATTAATACACGCCACAGCTCATTTGCATTTCAATTAGCATTGCAGCGATTACGCGCCGCACTCGAGAATTATGCAAACTTGCAAAACCGAGCGATAGTCTTTCTAAACACAGGCCAAATACTGTTCCACCTTTACTTTATTTTTTAGGATTTTAGGATTTTGCTTTGCATAGGCTATCTATTCCATAAATGGACCATGTTATAGCTTAAAATAAAATATAAAAAGCAATTCTGTATTTTTACTGCATTTTAATATATTTGTCATCATCAACAGCATCATTTTAGGACGTTTAAAACAACTCATGGATGACCATGCAATAGTCAACTACTGTACAATACTTCAGTCAAAAATGGCATTACAGACACAATATTATATACAAGCAGCTTGAGGTATACACTCTTTTCCACAATACTTTTTTGTTGAAAAAAGAAAAGAAAAACCTGAATGAATCGGTTAAGCCACAGATCCAGGGGTCCACCACAATTTCTAAATGTCTAAATGTTATAAAATGTATGGGGCCCAGAGCACTAATTATTAAAGGGGAGCAGAATTCCTAGCTACGGCTCTGCTCCAATGGGACCAATTTAAACTTTTTCTAAAAGGTTAAAAGGCAAGTTAGTGCTCTGAAGACTGGGTTTAAAAATAAATTTATGCACCAGGAAAGAGTACAGTAAATGGTGCATACTGTATGTCATTAGTCAGGGACCCACAGTTTACATTTGAAATGTTTATCTTTTGTGACCTAACCTTATCTTCCTGTACACACCCGCAAAGAAACAGTCCCTGTAGATTATTTCTGATAACAAGCAAATAAATACGTAAATGACATTAGCTAGCAAGTTAAAAGTATGTCTAGACAGTATTATGTTGGGTTACCAGTAAAATAACTGTTACTTGGCTAAACTTAAATGTGACAAAGTTACATAATCTATTAAACAAATTGTTTAATCAAATTAATATACTATAAAATATTACATATATATACAGTATATAAAATGTTATATTATTAGCCACTAACACTGACTGGAAGATAACTTTGGGCCAGGCGAGTGCCCCGATGAAACTGTCTATATGAAGATAAACATGCTTGAGCATTTATTATACTCTATGACGCAAAGCAAAATAATTTAATTGGTTAGACTTGTTCATTGTAACAACGACAGGGTTACAGTTTACCCAATGGGATGCATATGGAAAACATTTTGTGTTCATTAACAATAGTTTATTTTGGCATTGCCTGTCTCCCTCAGGCTCTCATCAGAACAGAATATCCAGTATTTGTCCCAGACAACATAGTGGTCAGCTTTACTAATCCTAATAATAGGGAACATGATTACACAGTGCAGTCTGCCAGTCAATACGGTCATACTTTACTTTAGGAGCCTTGTGAAACAATGTATACACGCACGCACGCACGCACGCACGCACGCACACACACACACACACACAAACAAACAAACACCAAACACATTTCAAAGTCACAAGTCTGGGTTGCTAAATAAGTGGGACTCAAGTTATCAGGCAACACACACTTGTCTGTCTGTCTTATTCCTGCTACTATTGACTTTACACTTTTGTTTTCTGAAGAGTATCTGTTACATCTGTTCTGTATTCATCTGACACAACTGTCATAAAACACGCTCCATGATAATTGCAACCTGACAATACCGCTTCAGGCTGTGCCAAAGGCATGCTCACAAGATACAAACCGGATAGTGTCAATTGCAGATGATTATAGAATATCATCATGTACATCTATGTCCTTCATGAATGCTGGCTACTGAGATGAATTTAATGGAAAGTGAGGCATTGTGAGCCCTTCATTTCCTAAATCTTTGAAGTTGGTTTTCATCCTTCATCGTCGATTATTGTTGTTTTCCTTTTTTGAAACCACACCATATGTAGAAAAGTGGACAATAAAGTGAGAGGCGTTCTACAGCATGTACAGTAACTGAAAATGATGATAAAATATTCAATTAGCCTGAATAGCTGACAGCAGAACATGAAAACATTGAAGCGCATTGGAGCGTCTATAAGACAATGCAAGACTTTAATTCAAAGATAATTCTTCCTCCAGTCACGCGTCTGGTTCTCAACTTCCGTCTTATCAGGATAATGAGAAACTGTGTGAATTAAAGACAAGACGGCGAAGCTTCAATTCTATGCTAGCAAAACGCTGATCTTTTTGTTGTCTTGAAGGGTAAAAACAGACGTGCCGACGTTACTCGGCCAAACCTCAACAGTCAGGTTTTTCTCAGCTGAATGTGACATCTGACACATTGTTTGCTTAATTACTTTCTCCCCTTTCTTTCCTTTATCTGGCCCAGCCACAAAACACTATAGTTTTTTTGCTCTCTTTCATATGCACAATTCACTCTATTTATAAGGACATTTTTAAGACAATTTGTAACTCACACATTTGTTATTTTACTAAGACTTCTAAGCCTCACGCTCACACCACCTTACTTTTACACTGTCATTAAAGGTGCAGTTTGTAACTTTTTTGCAGTAAAATATCCAATAACCCCTAGGCCAGTGTTATATATTTTGTTCAGTTGAGTACTTACAATATCTTACATGTTCCCAACTATTTGTAAATCGTGATACAATTGCCATTTAACAAGTGACACGGACTGTGTCTGGGAGTCACCTGTCAATGGTGTCATTTCTGCGTTACCAAAGACAATAGATGGAAAGTCTGCAACCTTCAGCGGAATGCAGGAAAGGAGACTAGAGGCTGTTATGTGATTGGCTGAGGTGCCTCACGTGATTCGTGTTAGCCGTTTAACTTTCTCCAGACCTTGCATCTCCCTTATAACACAGTCTCTGGTGTTACCCTCAGTTTCCGCTTTTACTGCCATAGATACCATGACAACACGAATGACCCAAGAAGAGTTTGGGACAAGATGATATAATCGAGAGAGATCAAACTAGGATCAATATCAGTGTGGCATTTCCTAAATGGAAATTTTAACTAGACAGAGACGCTGATCTTGCAGGTGTTTTACTAGACAGGTGAGCAACTGTTTAGATTCCTTTACTGACAGAAAATTTATGATTATTATAACGATCAACAAGGTTAATCTTATTGTTTGAATGTCTTTTTCTTAATTTAGCACGAGTGTCGTGTGTATATTTACTGAACAAGCAGTAATTGTTTTTAGATCATCTGACTAAATAGTAATAAAATTGATTTTATGAATTACGTCAAATGCGTCCAATTCATTTTAATGAAATAAAATCATGTCATCAAACGCAACATTTATAAAACTTTATTACTTTACATCATCCAGAAACGTGATTCATTCACGTGTGATTGATTATTGGTGGAGTTGAAGACGACAGTTCACATTATTCCACGCTCCTTGTTGTTGTTTTGAACATAGCTGTTTTGAATGTGCGCCCTCTAGCGGCAGATTTACAAACTGTGCCTTTAAGACTTCAATACAGTTAACAAACTCTTTAATCCAATGCAATTTACATTTTGGCACTTTGTGTGTTTTTCCTAGAATTTAATCCCATGACCTTGGCCATCAGCATGGTGCTCTACTACTACAGGAACAACATATTATTTTCAGTAGCAGGTTTATTATGCTCCTTTCAGTGGGTCCACAATGCAGGCACGCGCACAGGGGCGGATTTACAAAACAACAAAGAAACGCAGCTACACCAGCGGAGAGGAAAAGAGATGATTTACAAAAGATTGTTGTCAAAGTCTCTGCTTTTCCCCCACACTAACTCCACCGCTGCTCCTACAGCAGCAGCGCCTCTCTCTCCCGCCAGACACACAACTCTCCCATGAGCCATGATAATGTGCCGGTGAGTATTTCTCCATGAACACCGACGACAACACAGTTATAATGACTGACGACCAAAACATCTGTCAAACAAAAAGCATTGTGAGCTTGGTAGGAGAGGGCCAGTTCAAAGGTAGAAAGGTTGTTTGCACTTTCACTTAGTTGCACTGCGTGACGTTCCTTCATTTTAAAATATGCATTATAAAATGAGTTGTTTATTTCAAGGTTGTCGTCTCTTTTTACTGGGGCATTCCCGAGTGATTGATTCTTTTGAGTCGATTCTTTTGAAAGCATGAATTGAACAATGGGCAAAACCGTCTGAATAGGTTCACGAATCAGTTCAAATGATTTGTTCAGTTCGCAGCACGATCTGAAGCGGCAGGTTAGCAGGAAACTTAAAAACACAAAGAGCGTTGGATGAAGTGAATATGAATCTATATCTATCCAAGCAAAACTGCAAATGCGTCATATTGTTTGCCAGTAATGATAAATACCCGCGCGACCTGTTCGTCAGACACCGCAACATGCGCTCGACTATGGTGTTATTTTAATGACAAATGTCGCGAGCGCATTATTACAAGGCGAGAGCGCATTCTTGTCATACGAGCGCGCGAATCTCTCCGCTCGCACGCCGATTTCCTTTGCTCATGCACAAAACTGGACGCGCGCTTTCAATTATACGCTGCTCTCTTATGAATTTTCTCTCCTCTCGCTCAGTGAGCGTGTGCGCACTCAAAATGCGTGCCGTGCGTCCACGAATCCTTCGGTACTCTTGCTCTCGAGAGGTCTCCTGTGTGTTCCAGGCATTATAGGCTTTTTTACACACATGTGTAAAATCTAGATGAAATTTATGCTTGTCTCTTCTGTGTTTGTATATTCTTTAGTCTCTGTGTGTATATTGCAAAGATATCTGCGTATGATAATATTAATAATTAAAAATATTGATTAAAATATAAAAGTAAAATATTGGCATTAATATTAATTTTATGAATAGTATATAATCAGATACAAAGTAACTAAGTAACTAACTACTTGAGTAGTTTTTCATGGCATACTTTTTTACTTTTACTCAAGTAATTTTTAAAATAGTGACTTTTACTTGAGTAACAATTTCTCTTACTTGTACTTTTACTTGAGTAAAGATTTTGGCTACTCTACCCACCTCTGGTTGTTTGACTCCACTGCGCAGACTGATGGGCACATAAAGACATAATATAATAACGTCAGTACAGTGCTAACGATTCGTACTGTACGCACTAGTACAGAAATTTGGTCACATTTAAATGCATGAAAGGTCGTAAACCACAAAAAACACACAGAAAGATGGCACACTTTGTATATAGTAATCCCAGATGTAATTTTTTCCCATGTTTTTCATTTGGGAATTCATTATTATTATTTTTTAATTAGTGAGTATCTGTGTTTATTAAGCTTAGTTTTCCCCTGTCACTTTGACTGGGGGTGAAAAGTTGTGTGCTTTGAGGAGGAAGAAAAATAAGGGTTGCAGTAAAGTAAAATGGGGCATAGTTGGGGCCCCCATACATGGATTTGCCTAGGGCCCCCAAATCACTAAATCCACCCCTGCACGCACACATGCACACACAAGTAAATTGTGAATAGAAGATTTAATAGCACAACTGGAAGTTGTGATGTCTATTCATGATGTAAACGGCTGAGAGAAATTACACTTGAAAAATTGAAAAATAGTTTCCAATCATAGAATGAATGCTCTAATGATCAAATAGACAAAAATGCCAACCATTCTGTCAATATAAGAAACAAAATTACTTATAAATATAATTCAAATATAAAATACACTGCATTTAACCAGGTACACAAAAGTGCTTTCATTCACTTACATTACAGGGATAGTTCACCCAAAAATTCAAATTCTGTCATCATTTCCTCACCCTCAGGTTGTTCAAAACCTGCATAACATTCTTTGTTCTGCTGAACACAAAGGAAGATATGTGGAAGAATGTCAGTAACCAAACAGGGGTGCGTTTCCCAAAAGCATCATTAGCCAACTATAGTCGCAAGTTCCATCATTCCAGCATAGTTTAATGATTTAAGTGTTTCCCAAAACCATCGTCTGAACTTGGAACTACAGGTCTAGAGCTGTGGTTAGAAGCACCGTTCCTTATTATTATGACATGTAGACTTACATGCATCAAGCTTTTGATCAAAGTGAGCAAGCAACATGCAGTGCATTCTATATCCATCATTCTAAATACTGTATATACAAATTCAATTTTACATCTTTTAGTTTGTCAAGAAAATAGAATCGCAGTTTTTTAAAAGTTTTTTAAAAGTGTGTTTGCCCTGCATGCTCTATGACCCTGGAGAATCCCTGGGCGGAATGAAAATTAATGAAATATCGTGAAATAAAACAACAGATAACCAAAATAAGATAACAAAAGTGGTCCTTAAATGCAATGTGTGTTATTTACAGCAAGAATTTGACATTAATTCGATCTGAACATTTTTATTAGTAGACGCCATTACTCCACCACCTGACCACTGAACCAACTTGGTTCAAACAATTGATCTCCCACAGAGTTACTTCGGTTTCGGGAAACAGTCGTCGCTCCGGCCGGCAGCCAAGCCTGCCCCGGTCAAGTCCCCCCGGACCCCGCGCTCTCGAGTGCCCCTGGACTATGACTCCCCCACCCAGCCCCAATCCCTTTGGACTCCCCCTATGGACTCTTTTGTTATCTTTTGTCATTCTCTTTCCTTTCTCACTTTAATTCAATTAAATTTCACTGATTTAATTTTAACTTGTTTACAACGGTTTCAAACAGAAAGTATGTGTGTATACAAACTCATTCTCTGATTGTTTTAACACACAAAGGTATTATAACAGAATGAGATAAACTTTCGTTGGAAAGTTTCCTTGAAGCCCCAATTAGACAGTCTTTCTTACTGTTCCTCTGAACAATGGTACATTGCGAGAGGTTTGACTTCTTTACTGTAGCTTTAGCATAACTTTTGAGGATAGATTTGAATAGTTTTTCTCCGTAGCAATTTGGAGCAATTTTATATCACTTCTTTGTTCTTCTAAAGTTTCTAATGATAAGGTAAGAATTACCAGACTCTCAGCCCTGTCTGTCCAACAGTTATTTTTACCCTGCTTTAATGGCTATTATGAGGTCTTAGGTCTGAACAATTCTATATCTGCACAATGGCTACAATATAAATCTGTCAGACAGACAACACAGCATAAAAATGATTTGTGTCTTGTAACTCCTTAAAAGGAGGAAAGCCAAAGGAAAATGGGTCTCTTTGCATACAGCGTCAATGTAGAATGTAGAAACAACATATTACACTTTTAAACAGAATTTAGCCCTCGTCTCTGAAAAACGTTATAAAGTTAACATTTACACTTGGAGAAGATGTTGGATTGACAATAGCACCCTAGTGTTGGCTTCTTGCTGACTGTAAACATAATCTAGGCACTTCACAAAAAACAATCACTGCGATAACATGCTGTTCATTCAGTTCAAACAAACAACAGACCCGTGGCATCGCAATAAAAATGTAATCATCACTGCCCGCAGGATTTCCTGTGGTTCGCTTGGCTCTCATTGCTGTACCATGTAACAGTGTTTATGTAAGCACATTTGGTAAGAAAACAGGAGGACAAATGCGTGTCATGCTACTTTGCCATGAAGGTCATACCTGGCAAGAAGAATACTGCTTGGAAACATATTGCAGGCCAGCAGAATAAGCTAGCTGGACTCCACTGAGACAATATTAAAGATTAATCAGCTTTTCAATTAAGCATAGTTACTGTTATCTGTCACGGTTTGCGTGGAGAAGAACCCAATTGCAGGCAGCCAGAGGTGAAGGGGTTAACAAGAGGATATATTAAACAAAACAAAAATACAAAACAAAACACCCACGATGGGGATATCGAAACTAAGAATACCAACAAAAGACTTCCCACGTGGGGGCAAAACGTAAAGACAGAAACAACTAAAACCTAACTAGAAAACAACGACACAACGTCTTATAAAACACGGAAGGGAGACAAAGGCAGGGCAAGGTAATACACAAAAACTCACAATCCACAGACAAGGCAAGGAAGCAGGAACACGGGTAAACACAGAGACTTCACTTGTACAAGTACACGGCATGGGTACAGGGTACACAGTACAACAAACGAGCACAGGACAATGAACACGAGGGCATTTTAAAGGAAACAAACAAAGGAAGATAACGAGGGGCAGGTGAGGAACATGACACGGCAGGGAGGCAATATGGCAAACGAGAGGGGCGGGGCCAATGACAAGACACGAGAAAGCACATGGAATGTCAATGGTAAACAAACCATGACTTTCTCACACTAAACATAAGGGATCTGTCACGATCCTGCCACAAGACTAGAAAATCCTGAACAAGAAGGCAGGACCATGACAGTTATCCGCCAAACCTGTCAGAAAATATTATGGAGGAAGCATTAAAGCAGGAAGGAGAGAGAAATTAAGGAAAAAGAAATGTACTCACCAGTTTGACAACAATGAAATATTTTAGGAAGAACATAGTGTAATGTGTTTACTTGATACACATTTATAATAAGAGCTGTATCAACAATAATAACAGAAATTTTAGCGCTAAGACTACTTGGAAAAGAATCATTTTATTTTTGATATATTATTTATTTTCAATATTTTGTTTGACGACAGTATGGAGGAAAAAAGACTATGAGCGACCAAGTATCCCTGTTCAACACACAAACACGCAGCTCAGAGACACACACACGCTTGTCACATTGTGTTTATCCACTTCAAACCTAAGTGTTGCTTGTCAAGAAGATTTTGCATATACACACGACAGACTGTTGATGCTGTTCTAATGGAGAACTGGAGAACTGATCATCAGATTATTGCCTGAACAACGCTCGCGAGACAGATAAATGCCATGACCTTCAGTAAAACCAAAAATTAAATAATAAAAAGTGGCGTTGACTCAGAATGCTTTTGTTCGCTTATTCTTAAGGGGACAAATGGCAGGGCATTTAAAGCCAATAGTGAAGGTTATCTTCGTCATGAATGAAACTGTGGGTGTTTCAGTTTAGATGTCAGTCAGTGAGTCTGAATGCTTGTCAAAAATGTGATAAAACTTTTGTAATAGACGTCTGTTCGCACATTTTTATACACCAAGAATCTTGCCTATTTCTCAGTGCGGATCAATGTATTATGAAAATCACTATACAAAAAATGGAATGGAACATTAAGCAAAAATTTAAAGGGACGGTTCACCTAAAATTGTAAGTAATGAAATTATCAAATGTTTTGACAATCACAATACACTTGTAATACAAGGTTCATGTGTTTTTGTTTTTATGATATTCCTACATCCCAAACACAGCTAGAACTAATAGAATTGGGTGTGTTAGGTTTAAAGGGTGCGTGCAAATAATCAAAAATTGACAATAGTCGATGTTGTATTAGGGGCACAGGGGGACCCCCAAATAAAAATTTGTAAAGGCTTGCCCTGCTCTTGTCATTTCAAACCTGTATGACTTTCTTCTGCAAAACACGAAAGAAGATATCTCGAAAAAACGAACCACGGCGGTACCCATTCACTTCTATTGTATGGGCACAAAACAAGTGAATGGGTACCACCGTGGTTTGGTTACAAACATTTTTCAGAGTATCTTCTTTTGTGTTCTGCAGAAAAAAGAAAGTCATACAGGTTTGAAATGAAAAGATGATGACAGAATTTTCATTTTTGGGTGAACTATCCCTTAAAGTCCACATTTATGCTACAATCAACTATTTTCCCCCATTGACATTACATTTACATTTAGCAGACGCTTTTATCCAAAGCGACTTACAGATGAGGTAAACAATGGAAGCAATTGGAACAACATAAGGACAACAAAAGGCATAAGTGCAATGAAAAACTGGTTAAAAGTTTTAAAAGTTAAAAAAAATAATTAAAGAGTAGAATTATCCATTATCCTTTACACCCCAAAAACATGTCCGCTTACAGATCTAAAATGGCTTGCAAATAGTGTTTTCGCTTCAACTTTTGTATCCAATTCAAATAATATAAATTCTCACACCAGCGACCAACAGCCCCCCTCTTTACCCCTCCCTGTCCGAGGCGCTGCCACACACGCATTAGCCCTTCAATCTTCTATTAATACACCCAGTAATTTCAGCTTCCCCCCATTCCAATTACCTCCTGCTTTGCACTTTGTAGGCACATTCATCTAATTCCCTCATGTATGAAATGATCTTGTGTCTGCTACAGGCCACACCATTAAGTTGAGGCTTGTTCTTGACTGATAAGCACCAGCATTATTAAATGATCACCAAAGCCCCCTTCCGACCGTTTCCTCTGTGGAGGATTTTGCTTTGCTCATTCAATCACTTTCAGTCACTTTAGGAGTCTGCAGCTCTTAGAAAGACGCTGAATTATGGAACAGGGTCTGCAGCAATAAGAAAGTTCTGAAAGGAGGAGGTTATTGGAAGTCACTCAGAAGTGTGATCAACAGATGTCACTTTGCTGAAAACTTTCTTTTTGGTGATCACACAAGATAAACGGGGCATTCTTTCAGATCTGAGATCAATGATGGGGTCACACAGGGTGGGTAGTGAAGCTGGGAGGCGCAGAGGAACATTCTGAGCTTTCAATTGTGATATTAAAACATTTATCAAAATTGATCAAAAAAGCATTCAAGGCCATTAAATCAAGAATTTTTAGGTTTAGAATATTCTTGTTTTGTGTGACATGAAAATTGGTGGTGAAACAGTATTGCTCTGAAGTTGCTTTTTTGAGATATTTAAAAGTGATGTTACCTTGAAGAATCAACATTTGTCCTTAAAATTTCTTCAGAAAAGAATACTGCAGACATTTAGTAAGCATGAACAGCTAAAAAAATAGGTGCACATTGCATTTCAGAAGTTGATTTTGAAATCCCACTTTTCATTGCAGACATTTGTATTCTATAAACACTGGTGTAGAAGCACTTCCGGTAACAGCTTTTTAGTTTATTCTCACATATATAATTAAATCTTTAAGAAATTCGTTTAACATTTTGATTCGGTTATAAATGTCCAGTTAGTTGTATTTTGGTTCTTTGTGTAGTGTTAAAAAACTGAAAGTAAGTTCTGGACCAGCATTGGTCCATTGGTCCTGTCCTGCAGGACAGGGTGGCCCTCCAGGACCGACTTTGGACATCCCTGTCTTATGTTGTTTCAGGGAGGCTATAGACCTTTTCGGATGACCTAAACAACGCTGGTCCTGAATAACTTCCCGTTACAGTTTTTTAACACGACAAAAACATTTAAACAAAATACAACCAGAATATTTGTAACCAATTTAAAATGTTATACAATGATCTTTAAGATTGAATTATAAATGTAAGATTTAAAAGAAACTAATAAGAAACTAATAAGAAATAAATAAAAACTGAAATCGGGAGAGCTTCTGGACCAGTGTTTACAGCTTGCAAAGTAGTCTATACTTGCAAGTACAATTTCTTTGAATAAAAACAAACAAACAAAAAAGTCTAAGTGCTTACCCAATAAACCAATAAGGTGATTGTAGCTAATGTGCACAGTTTCTACTGAACAACACTATAGAGAAGTTAAAGCAAAACACTGTTTCAGTCTTTAAAGGACGGCATAAACAGTGAATCACGAAGAAAGAAGTGTGGCCCCTGGGAAAACAGGTCCATCTGCAAAAGAAAATAAACACACATGTATACACACAATCAAAGGCTATAGATTTCATCTGTGAAAGATGCTGATTCACTCTCATGGGGAAAAAAATGCTCATCACAAAACAAGCAAATGAGGCACTTAAAGTCCCATTGATTTTAAAGAGAAGCTAATCCTCCTACAAAGCAAGACCCAACAGTAATTTACCTCGTCAGCTCAATTAGGAAATGAGAAATACTGGTGTGTTCCTACCCGCCTCCTTATCACGAATCAACCTACACCACATACAACTGTACAAACACACTCCCTCCCTCTCGCTCGCTCTTTTTTAAAAGCTGATGACTTCAAACTATTAATTGACAATCCAACTTTGGACATTCCTAGTACTAAACATTATTTAAAAACAAAACAAAAAAGCCTTGGCCATGTGAATTTTAAAAATAGTTCTGGCATGAAATGCGTCTCATGGAAGAAACAAAATAATGTGAAAATTATGAAAACACAAAATCTTGACTTCCAGTCTAATCTAAACTATTTCACGAGGCACAAAAAGGAAATAAAGAAATAATGTAACCAAATGTAAACTACAATGAATGTAATTTACATAATAAACGGAATAATGTCAATCAAACTGACAGACAATCAACCAAGACTGACAACTGGCATTTTTTTTAAATGAAAGCGAATGGGGATGGTTTGCCGAAGTCCAGCCTGCTAGCGCTGCTGTTTAATAAAACGATTACTCAGGAGAGGACGGGTCAGCATTTCCACACTAACCTGAGGGCGCACAACCCTCAGCAGGCTTTTATGGCACACAGCAAGGTCTGATTACTTCTGAACTCACTCATTCGTGTTGAGTGGACACCTAACATGTCATTAACCTCTGAATGCAGACTAAGACAAACATTTTCCTGATATTATAGTATGTCAGCATTTTATATCTGCGTTCACATCAACCAAGACTGGGGTTGCACGTCTAGATTAAAAAAGGATAAGGTTCATTTTTGTAAGCTTACAATCAAATTTTGTAGAACCATAAACATCACATTCAAATCCTTCATCTTTCTCTCATCACAAGTTTGTCTGACACTCAATTTGTGTGACATGCATTCGCTTGGTTTGAAGACACACTAAAAACTGTGAGATGCAATTCGTTACGCCTTCTCTTGTTGTTATGTTTACAAGGCAGACAAAAGAAACAAACACCTCCACGCACGATGGTTCTATCCAATTTCACACCTGAACTATGACCGCTTTGTGCAGAAGAGGTGCACCTGATGGAAGCGAGTACAAGTCAGCTTGTTAAAATCGTATAGGAGAGGCGAGGGACCAAATACTGCTCACAAGAACGGTGACGGTAACACGACAACCAACTAGATAAATTGCAACGAGAGGGAATTGGGATGTAGTTTGACCTTTAGTGCTGTCCACATCATTTTCTCTCCATACCACTGAAATGCTTTTTAAAGGTTTTTAAAGGTCCAGTGAATGAAATTTTAGCAGCATAGCGGTGAGGTTGCGAATTGAAACTAACGGCTCACTCCACTGCTCCCTCCGCCCTTTTGAAGCACTACGTTGGCTGACACAGAACTAAGATGTTGTCACGTTTTTGCTTCTTTGCTGAAGGAGATAACATATTTACGAAACACGCTCTGTAGAGCAGTTTGTCCGTTTAGGGCTACTGTAGAAACAACATGGCGAATTCCATGTAAGGGGACCCGCGGTGTATGTAGACAGAAATAGCTAATTCTAAAAAAAACATAACGCTTCATTATGTAAGGTCTTTATACACCTCTGAAGACATAGTTATGCATATTATATTGCATTTCTGTCAATAGACAATTACACGCTGGACCTTTGAAAACTGTTAATGTATTCACTACATACTCACAAAACCAGCTGCATGCCAACCAAAGGACAGAATGCATATGCCTTGGATTAAAAATGAGGTATTCCATGATCAGAATAAGTATTCAGAAGCAGAATGCTTGTTTTATGTTCTCTGAAAGCACTTGGGTGAGAGCAGATTCTCCGACATCTCCCTCAAGCAGTCGAGGTGTCATGAACTGTGGGAAATTCCATCTTAATTGGAAGTCTGGCGGTATTTCCACACCACCAGAAAGAAGAGAGGGAGAGTTATTATAGCTAGAAAAGAAAGAAAAATTCAGAGCCATTTGGAAAATACAAGCCAAGAATACCCACAATGCCCTAGGGATGGGAGTTGACCTCTAGCTTAATTTTCATACAAGCACAAGTTGGCATCCATGGTAACAAGCTGATTGGGACTTGAATTCAGATATTAATAATGGAACTGCTGGTGAAGAAACTTTTTTGTGTTGATTAGAGAAATTGAACTAGATATAGGTAAATATTGATATTGTTTCCTATCTGGACTGAAGTGAAACTAACGCCCGATTCATACAAACTCTGTGTGCAGTGCGTATGTGGTGCGTAGAGCAACACATATGCAGAAGAGATCCGTCATGCACCATTGTGCTTCCACACATACTACGTTTGTAGCGCGCTAGCAGTCCGCATCTTCTGTGTGATCCAGTCAACAATGGTAAGAATGGTTATTTCCGATATATGATTAATCGAAACGTAAGTTTTTAAAAAGGGTTTATGAAACGCGCTATTTTCATCATTGTGATTCTCTGTTTTACAGTATGTTTAGTGCGAGTGATAGATATAGATATATAACAGCATCCACCGTAAACTTCCATAATAACCTAGCCTATTAAAATAGTTTCAAAATAACTTGCCATCCATTCCAGTGGCCGATGAAATTGCCTCCCATGCATTTTCTTTAGGATTCAAGTCTTCGGGGTCATAAATCACTTTGTATTTCTCTACGTCAATAATTAGCTGCGTGTTATCTGCCGTCTTGTATTTTCTGGACCACCTGCTTGTCACTATCTGCATAGAAGTATTCACACGAAGTATGTGTGAATCTGCTGTAACTTAAAGGAGCTGTATGTAACATTGACATCTAGTGTTGAGCTTGGTATCGCAGTCCAAATTCAAAATATTGCAGAGGGTTTTTCCCCGCCCCTCCTCAGACGCGACGCTCACAGGAGTTGAAAGACACTTACAGGAGTGTAATGGATAGCATAAACTCTAACACTGTAAGTTTATCTGATAATTTAAACGTTTGCAGTGGTTTGTTGTTTGTAAATATAACTCAATCAGCAGCTCGTTTCAGAGGTTGCGTCCTCCGGAGGTCGCATTTACGGGCCATATTGCTGTCTCGTTTAAATAATCGTAATAAAATTGTATATTACTCCTCGTAAGTTGTAAAATAATATAATAAAAAAAATAAAGTTTGCAACGTAATAGTACCGGAAAGGGTGGAATCTGCTCTGACCCAGATCGTTTGTTTGCTGCAATATGCGGTGATTGTCGCCAACTGGCAACAGAGCTGTCGAAATACACTAGTGGGTAAATCGTCAGTGGGCGGGGTCACACGGACCAAACAAAAAACAGACATTCCGGCACGGAACGCACATTTCAGCGTGGAATACTATAGCATTGTTTTTTGGACAAACCAATATATGAACTTAGCATGTTTCCTAAATGTCTACGAACATATTAAGTATTGTTTTGATTTAATACAGTAAAATTATTACATACTGCTCCTTTAATGCCTGTTTTACAGCTTCTCTAATTAAAAGTCAGAATGAGCAGATCATCTGGTTCTAAAACTAAAAATACATGATAGAAAAGACAAGTTATTTTTTATGGCAATAACCATTAATAGGCATTACTGAATGTGGCCCAAACATTCATTTTGTCTACACAATTTAGTTAGGACATCTACCAGCAGAAAGACAAGACCAGCTGCCAGACATTTACACGTATTGAAATGGTTTTACGGTTTTACAACATTGGTGGAGACCATCTTCTTCTCCAAAACATTTTTTTTGTCTGTAGCAGACTATATGATATAGCTCTCTCCATAATGAATATGTCATGCCAAACACATAGAAGATTAGTAACAAAACACCTCATTTTGTGCCGACAGAAGTGAGACATTAATAAGAAATTTAAATAACGGAACTTGGCACTACTTGTGTGAGTGAAACTCTCTTGTTTGTTCATGAGTAAAATAGTGAAAATTGGACTGCATTTAAAATCAAATGCTGTGACAGTAGGTACCAAAATAGATGAAGTACCTCCTTACAATCTAAAAACGGTTGTGTTAAATAACGTAATAATCTGTGGTATTAAGCCAAAACACAAATTATGTTGTTCATATCTAGACCAATCTTTGTGTTATTTCTGGAACAACACATTTTGTGTTACTTTTGGCTCAACTTGTGTTGTCCCTTTTATTTAAATGAACACAAAATGTGTTAAATGGATTAATGTGCCTGAAACAGACTACAATTTTGAAACCAATTTTGTAATGGTTTCAACGGAAAAAGGAAAACGGGTTTCTTTTAGCTCAGCATTTCTGTTATTTTTATTTTGTAAAGTTTGTGAATTTTTCCAGCTCCTCCGCTCTCGATGCATACTAAAAAAATCTTTATGGTAGCAATAGGTCATCTGGGTATTTCTCACCTAAAATAATTCTGTGGCCTTAGTAAATATCACAAAAATAAACAGCTATATTAAAATTCATTAAACTGATTTTTAGTGGGACATATTAAAAATGGTTAAAATTGGTTAATATATATACATATATTATTTACATTTATTTAATGAAAAAATAAGTATTTCATTGACTAATTTCATTTTTAAAATACACTTAATATTTTTGGTGAATTCTAATAGAAATATTTCAGTTACTTAGATTTACTTAAATTTTGTACTTACATTTACTCAATTTAAACTGTATAGTGCATTGATTTCACAGCTTTAAAATTTACTCAATTTATTTGAGTGTAAATTGTTTCACATCAAATCACAGATAAAGTTTTTAGAGTGTAACCGTTTACTGCATTCTGAGATTTCAGACATACTATTCATTATGCATACTAATTTTCGCCTGCTACTACACTCTAAAAACAGTTTTTGAGTTCAGTTTAAGCTGCAATCAGGAAGTTTGGCCTCTTTGTTGCCATCTCAGTTTAAAACATAAAATTGCAGTTATATGCCGAGTTACTTTTTTACGTGGGTTGTGCTTTGGCACTGCTGCACTGCGCGGATGAATCCGAGCTCTGTGCTTACTGACTGCTGCGCAACGCATCAGAGCAGCGCATGTGTACATCAATGTGACAGAAACAGATGACCGGATACAACGTGAAACGTTTAAAACATCACTAACATAGAATCAATTGCACCGTTGGTTATCACTTAGTGCCTGCTATAGACAAAAACTCTAAATAACATAGAAAATACCGCCTACCTTACATCCTACAACTAATATATCTGAGACATGTCATCTGAACACATACCATATCTGCCGCTTTTTTTGTCGCTAAATGAAACAAAGAATTTACAAAATAAATCACAATAGTGACATCTTACCTATTAGTTTTTTTTCGTACCTTTCAGATGTCGTAGCCAACTGTCAATATCAGCTTTTGCTTTAGGATGAAGCTGTCCCTTTAGCCCTCCGGAGCGCGAGGTTACTTAGTTATTAACAACAAGTGATTCCCCAAATGTAATCAGCGTCAGAACTTAATAAATTGAGATGTTTAAATGACATTTCCCAGATGATCGCTTTTAAACACAGCCATCTAGATGATGATTCTATTTTTTAAGAATGAACAAAACTCTTTCACCCGCAGCAGTGGCGCTGCAGCACCATCCACACATATGAAAAACTAGCTGGTTCCTCTCCTTTGTTTTTACGGACGTGATGTAATGACGCAAAGACGTACTCCCCCAAATTCAAATTTCCTGTATGGGGCTACCCGACAGCGCAAATTTTAAATCATTATTATAAGCTTACCATTGTGAATCAAGGTAAGATAAGACAATCGTTTTGAACACTAATCTGTCTATGTATTCACTCACTAATTTATTCTAATTCTAATCATTTTTACCGCAAAATTATCGCAAATTGTAGCTTTAAGGACAACACATTTTGAGTTACTTTCAACACAACTTGTGGTAAAAAAATAACACAATGTGTGTTGAAAGCAACACGTAATGTGTTAAATAAATAACACATAACAACATGTTAAAATTAACATATCCATTTTAAGAGTATATATTGTATAGAAATAGGTGATTTTGGACAAAAATAATATGTTTTTGAGGTCCTGTGGAGAATATATAGTGTCCCATCTAACACTGCAGTGGATCTCAATATTGGTTTAACAGCACCTAAGAGTCAGACATCAGCGGCCCATCTGGTTCAGTATTGTTATTAGCAATTCTCTCTTTATCCTGCAGCTGTCAGCCCGTATAGAGTTCCACTTCCTGCGATTTCACTGCACATTTTCCTCTTTGTCCTCGCGACACATAAACATCACCGCTTTATACGCAGCCGTCGTTATCTGTCAAAGCTCCCCACAGATGAAAACAGCTGCAGGTGCTGCGCAAGGGTGCAAACAGGCCCGTGAGAGCACGTGAATCAGAAGCTCATAGCCATAAGTCATGGTTGTGATGTAGTTTATTGGTCACTCCTGTCAGGGTTTGTTTGATGGCAAGGGCGTGAGCTGGCGCGGAGACGAGGGAACGAGAACGTAAAGCTACTGACTCACAATTTTAAACCTCTCTCATTACTCAGCACAGTTACAAGGATTTGCAAGGACGCACACACACACCACACA
This sequence comes from Triplophysa rosa, assembly GCF_024868665.1. NCBI lineage: Eukaryota > Metazoa > Chordata > Actinopteri > Cypriniformes > Nemacheilidae > Triplophysa > Triplophysa rosa. The sequence goes on from NC_079890.1 coordinate 31,255,331, forward strand.
CAGACTCAAACACACTTTTCTTTGTTCGCTGCTCCAAGGCAAAACGTCAGCACACTTTTGTCGCTGTTTATAGCACACCACTGCACGCTGAGTTAAAAGTGTAGGCTAATCTCACTCCTTCTCTTTCTGATGTCTGGAGCATATTCTCTCTCTCGCTCTCATACTCTCTTTAAAAAAACAGTTATACGTGAGTTTTTAATGTTAATGAAATCAATATCAGGGCAAACTGTACTTTTTTAATAAACACTATACTTTATATGTCACATGGCATTACAACTGCATTCTATTGTGTATTTTTAAACATTTACAAAGCACAATAAAACATGCACATTGTAAACTCATGATTTTAATAAAAACACAACAGTAATTTTACATGATTTTCAATGTTAGCATATGGGGGGAAATCTCAGTTCTTGTATGCGTGTGGTTTTTGTCACCCTGGGTGAATGACTCACCTCATTTCTAATGCAGCGTCTTCTCAGTTGCCAGCTTGTTAGCCTAAATGCGATCAGCTTGTGCCATGGTTTCAAGCGAGAACACATTTGTGTTTTTGTGTTCGAGCATATCTATGATGGAGAACTGTAGAAAAGTACAATTTAAGTAAGTTTCACTCATTTAGCATAGACACTGGAAAGAAAACATCCTGTTTTTGTTTCACTGCTGTGTTTGTGTGTGTGTTTTAAGTGTTATTGAAATTATGCTGCTGCCCACAACTTCTGATATTGACAAGACAAATCATCAAATCATCGCCGCCTTCTCAATTAATCTCTGAAAACTTTGCTTGATGAGAGGACAGCTGAGAGGATGTGCTGCGTGATGGTTTCTATGGTAACAAGAATCCACCTGTGAAATTTTTACAATAACTCACTACTACGTTAGACCCGCACTACAAATGATACAAATTGAAATATAAACAGAAGTGTTAAATCGTAGACACAACAATAACATTACTTTCAATGCGTAAATTCCCTATAAAATAACAAGAGCTAAAAGGGATAGCTCACCCAAAAAGGAAAATATTTTCATTATTTACTCACCCTCATGGAATTCCAAACCTGTATGACTTCTGCAGAACACAAAAGATGATATTTTGAAGAATGTTGGTAACCACACAACACTGGCCCCTATTGACTTCCTTATATGGACAAAAAAAACAGTGATATTTCTAATAAAACCTTCTTTTGTTTCTACAAAAGAAAGAGTCATATTCAGGTTCTGGATGACATAAGAGTGTATAAATGATAACAGAATTTGTATTATAGTGTGAACTATCCCTTTAACCTAAGGTTGGTTTATTAATTGCAACACATGGCTGGTCATGTAACATTCAATTCTTTAGCTTCAGAGCTTCTAGTGTAGATTTGACTAAACGAATGTTTTAGAAATTAGCCAAAACTAACCAAAAAACCCAGAAAATTCTTATGCAAACCTTTTGGTACAAAAAACAAGATATTTGTAAAATGCTCATGGGAATTAGGGACAGCCTTATAAATTTTGCTACACAATTCTCTTACATTCCGCAGAAGAAAGTCACACAGGTTAGTAATAACATACGGATGAGTAAACAATAGCAAAATTAAACACTATGCTTTTAAGACTTGTTCAGGTTGAGTAAACCGTGAAGCAGAAACAGAGTTTTCTCTAGGGCTTTAGACAGCTTCAAAAGTCTTCATTATTAGCTCTGTTTCTAAGAGTCAGAGGCGGAGCGGCGCATTGCTCTGACATTAATGAAAGGGATACGGGATGACACTTTGCCTTTCTGACTGTCATGCGACCACAGGCATACGGCTATTTATGTGGCCAGTAAAAGAGACTTTAATCACGTTCTCAGCAAGAAAGATGCACTAATGGCTCTCAATAGACAACATCTGCCGGCTTGATTCTTCTGACTTCAAATGCCTTTAAAGGGACAAGAATAAAGAAGCTGGCAAGAGGGTTTCAGTCCAGCAGGGGAACATTAATTAAATGGAGGAAAAGACAGGAAAGAGAGAGAAAGCAAGGAAAAGAGTCACAAAATGTGGTGGTGTGTCTATGTGTCCAGCACTCACTCAATGTGAAGCTAAACAAGCATTAACCGGAGAGTGAAATTATCAGTTTGAAAGTGCAGTTACTAAAGCTTTTCTCCACAGCTGCAGTTTTAAAGACTAGATCTTTACATTCACCTAGGGGTGGGCGGATGACTGAAAATCTATTTCACGGAATGAGTAATTTTATTTCACAGTAACAATATCCCATTATAATTCTATATTTGTTGTTGATTGATCTAATTTATTTATTACAATTCATTTAAATGCTCACCATAGTTAAAATGTACAGTAGATAAGCTATGAAAATGTAATATAGATATCAAATTAAGTTCTGATATCTGTCATTTATTTATATTTATCTTCTGGCTATATCATATGTATACTGTAGGAAGATAGACAACATGTATGCTAATGTAGTATGAATATATGCACAAACAATGACAGTACAGTATATGACTGGTATGATAAAGTGGTGTTCATGGGGTCTGTACTGTAGGTCTTACTCTTAATCGCGCTTCACTCTCTTTTAGATGCGCACTTTTAGTACGTCTCTGTCTAGGTTTGTTTATTCTGGCGCTTGTCTTTGCATTATGAGTCTCTGGTGACTCCACATGTGTCTCCCAAAATGGGGGTTAGCACCGGAGATTGAAATGGCAGATTGAAACAAGCCAAAGAGCCTACAACAGTTTTGAGTTCCACTGCTAAAAAAGCCCAGCTCAAATGCTTAAATGTCTTTATGTTTAGTACTGTTTCAATCAAAAAATTTCAAAGCATCATAGCTTAGTACTACTTTGTCCACAGCACTATACGTATATACAGTATACTGTATGTCTAAATCCTTATTGCTACAGAAAAAGTCCACAATCTACAGTATACATACTAGGGGTATAACGATACACTCAGCTCACGATTCGGTACATATCTCGATGCTGGGTTCAAGATACGACGGTATTTTGAAAAAAATTTAAAAATAAAACTGAAATTCAAATAACATTTACTTTCAAAATATGAACAATTTAAGTTTAATTTAATTAAACTTTGTTGCTGCATACAACTTAATAAAGAATTGTAACATTTTAAGGCTTAACTGAACCTTCTGTGCTGTAGGTTTGTCACTGAAAAATGTGCAATTTAACATGAAATTAGAATTAAGATCAGTGTCAATTTTGACAGCAAATTTTGATTTCGTTTTAGTCATAGTCTTTTGACAAAAATGCAATTTAGTTTTGGTCATATTTTAGTCATCCCCATCATTTTAGGTTTAGTCGACGAAATCTACATTATATTTAGTCTACTAAAATCTAACTGGTTTAACTAATTTTCTAATTGCTAATCTAATTGCTTTCCTGTACCTCAGTGGTAAGAGCAAGGCGCTAGGTCATGGGATCAATCCCAGGGATTGCACATACTCAGAAACAAATGTATAGTATAATGTAATGTAAGTCGCTTTTAAGCGTCTGCCAAAATGCATAAATGTAAATGTATGTAATTTAATTAGTGTAATTAAATGTTCCATACAAAGATTGAACTGTTTTGACATCATTTATTTGACCTTAGAATTAAATTAAACCAGGTCATTAACTTTATTTTTCAGAAAGGTTCAGTAACTCTTTGATATGCATTGTTGCAACACAGAGAACACTAGACCATGAACGACATGTAGCAGTTCATTCAGTCTCATTTTGACTCAGTTGACTCGTTCGTTCAGTGAAGGGCGTATTCATTCAGTACATTCAACCAATGAAACGCTCTGACAGAGCTCACACTCAAGCACTATTGTCTCATGTCTCTTTGAACCTGCACTGTCTTTGCTTGAGACAGTAATGAATGAGAAAAATCTTTCAAAAAGACATATTACATAAACTGTATTACATTTCTTCAATCATGCAAATCATATACTTGTTTTTTAGCATGTCATTCAACCTTTTAATATACAGTAAGACTCACTTCATCACTTCTCTAATCGTAACAGCGCTGATTTCTTTTGGCTTTATATTGCATTTCATGTTATGCAGCAGCTCACATTAGCGGGTAAATTAACATTGGCATAGACTAAAAACGTTTGTGCTTGCCTTTGTAATCAGTTTCGGGGTGACTCGACAGCGATCACGCTTCAAGTTTGCTGTGTTTTATCGGTGATTGTGAAGTAAAATAAGACTCTTTGTAAACTAGGGATGCAACGATTATTGTCTCCGGAATAATCATGGTTGCACGATTATGGCAATTATTATGCATTCATTAATTTCTAAATTTTTCTGGCCCCGCCTAAATTTAAACTTGTCCTACCACAAAAAAGTAATAAATATATAATATTGTCTAGTTATTTGTTTGTTTTTATATCTGTTTTCTTAATAAATAAGGTGATAATACCCTAAGACTATTAGCCTATCACACAGACATTTAATATAGTCAAAGACAGTGAATCAGTAAGTATTAAAATTAGTACAAATGATCAAATTATAAGCAATAGCACAAATAAATGTAATAAAGTAAACACACAAATTAAATTAACAGTGTTTTTCATGTGTTTCAAGTTGGTCTAACTATGGTTATCAGGTACAGAAACTGAATAAAGGAGTCAAATGTAAAACACTTCATATTCTTCACAGTATAAATGAAATATATATTAAAGTTATTAAAGTTAATCAGTCAGGAGTGGTGAGTGTGTTTTGTCTTCGTTTTTTGTTGTTTGATGAGCATTAAAACAGATATTTTTATTATGCTGCTGTATCTTTAAGAGATAGCGTGCACAGATCACATGTTTTTGTATCCCCACCGATTGCGTTCGTAACAAGCCATAATGGATTCAATGAATTTATCAACGTGATATAGAGCCCATTCGCTAAGTAACGTTTAAACACCACATATTATTAATAAAAATAACATAAGCATAAGTTAAATTGGTTCAATTTGCGTCAGGAGTAGACTTTGAATTTGAGCTTGCGCATACAGAATGGACGCATCCTATGAGCCATCCTCGACGCAACGCTTCTCGTCCGGTGTGCGACTCTATTAACTAACATGCCGCTTTGTTTGTTTACATTGCACTGAAAGCTCAACTGTCCTCAACTGTACATGTAAGATTGGCTGTTTGGTCTCTCTGCCATAGTTAATCTAGTGTGTGTCGTGGCCTCCATGTCTCTGATAAGCACGGCCCTTTAAGATGGTGCACCGCTGGTGTAACTTTGTTTTCGTTTTGTGCAAGTTGCAACAGTTCCGTTCCGTGCAACAGAAACATGCGGTGTAACGGAGCCTTTACTATTGATTAACCGTGACATTTTTAAGCGCGGTTAATAGTAAACCTCGGTAATCGCTGCATCCCTATCCACGTGGAGACAGATTGTGTCTTGTGCTTCCCCTTCTCCCAGAGACTTCTCTCTCTACCGCATATGTGAGATAAGCACACATGACGCGCTGGCGCAGAGTAGGTAGCGTCTTGACCGTTCAACGAATAGAAGTAAACATCATATCGTAAAATATCCCCATCTCTCTACGATGCATATCGTAACATTTTTGCATCGCCAAATATCGTACTACGAAGTATCGTTACATCCCTGATACATAACTACAGTAAGCATATTGTATGTCAATTTTATGGAGGACTTTTGCCATTGTGTTCTTGACACTACATTGTAAACTCATAAATGTGACCCTGTCTGTAAAATCCAGGTTATAAAGTCTAATGGAATTGAATTATGAGATAAAAAGCAACAGAGCAAGAACAAGTTTGATTTTAGTCATTATTTTTTTATTTCAATCTTTGACATGGCCTTCTTTAGATAATATGAAAGCGGAGGTAACATGCTATTTCATGCATTCTGACTTCTTTACACTGTTAAATGTGCTGGCTTCTTAACATGGTCCACTTGTCAAAAAACAAGTTGAGCGTATGACGTAGTATTTCTGTGCTTATTCACTCCGCTAGAGTTCAGAAAGTTTTTTTCGAACATGGATTCCCGTTTCGTAAGGAGGGTTCTTAGTCAATTTCTCTCGAAAAAGCAAGCCCACGCGCCAACCAGCCAGCGCGAGAAAGAGCATGCCCATCAATGCCGCTTCACTCAGCTGAAACAACTTTAGCTGTTTTGGTTTACTCACTGCATTTCGGTTATGAATGTTATATAAACAGTGGATATACCGCTGGATTTAAAGATCGTTTGAAACTGATAGATGGAGCGGTCCCAGCGCTAAAGAATGCCGGACACGAACCTGACACGGTAAGTCAAACTAGGGGTGTTTTTACACCTGAGCGTTTGTTTCGGAACCTGAAGCGCTTTCTCCCTTGGTTCGGTTCGTTTAGACATATGTGAACACGGCCAGAGGTCGCATTAACCGAAAATTCTCCGTCATTGAAAAATCTGAAGGCCCGTCCGTCATTTTGACGGACTACAATAAGGGCAATTTGTAACTCCCCATTTTGTCATTTCCCTTCATTAGAGCGTGATCATAGGCTATTGCTCTTGCTCGCGAAAGGACGTGTGTTTCCCATTCATTAGCTTAACAATGCCTGGTACATTTTGGAAAATGCGCGCGTGGTCAGCGTAACTGTCAGTGAGTGGGAAAAATGTCTCTCTTGGTGTCTTCTCTGTTCAGTGAGCGGCAGAAGCAGCTCATTCATGACCAAACCGCAGCTTACTTGTGAGTACAAAACACCATTTACAAGCACCTGTCATTGTTACTGACTAGATATATGAACATAAACATTTATCTGTAATTATTATTTTATGTCTGACAACAGAAATATATAAATTAATATAAACAACAAAGGCTTTATTAGGCATTCAGTCAAGTACACCTTGTATAAAAATACAGCAAGTTCCGAGAGTAAACGCAAGTGCAGCGTGATGACGTCACGAACATGCGAATTACCACGTAATGCCACCTTGCACCATAGTGACGGGTAATAATAGATTATGACGGAATTTTTACGAGCCTCTCCGTCAAAATGACGGACAATAAAAATGTCTAGTGCAACCTCTGAACACGACAATCGCGTTTGGAACCATTATCTTAACTCGCCTCGCTTTGTCCTTCAATTTCCGCCATCATGCTCTTCTTCCTAAAGACCGCACCGGTTTCACGGAGGACACAGAGATCAGTTTTCCCGACAATGCGGCCAAACTTATGTTCCTGCAACATTCCAAAACACTCGGTATACACCATATAATATAGCACATTGTTTAAAGAAAGGCAGAGGACCAGAACATAAATGCAAAGCTTCTCTTTCTTGCCTTTTAATAATCTCGGATGTTAAAGGTTCTTTATGGAACCATTTAGACAAAAAAGGTTCTTCTATGGCATCGTGAAGCACCTTTATTTTTAAGAGTGTAAATGCAACTTGTGTTTAGCCTCTATATTTCTTTTCCCTACAATGTTTCTCTTACAAGGCTATTTTTCTTTATTTTCCCAGGGTAAAAAACCCAACATTGTCAGCACTTTATACACTACAATTTTATACAGTTCGAAAAGACATTGCAAAGCACTTGACCGGGGAACACCTTGCTCTGCACCTCTGATTTCAATTCATTAGGATTAGCTTCTCCAAGGTCACCCAAACCGAACAGTATAGCCTTAGCCTTATTAAAACTGCGCATGCAAACTATTCTATGGTGTGCCGATCCCTTATGTAAATCAGCACCCTTGTTGCGTATTTAATCTGCAGGTTCAGTGAGAACATGTAGCTGGGGCTCTGGTGCCGTCTGTTTAACATGGGATTAATTACCACAATATCCAGAGGCGTTTAGTTCCCGCATCCTCTTGACTCTCACACTCACAGCATTAATATTTAGAGAGAAGAATTGTTAATAGTCATATTGTTAATAGCTAATATTATTAAGGATAGATATACTCTATCTGTTAGCAGTCCTATTCGTTTCAATGGCATTAGGTGTAACTGTAAATTTAATCGGTTTGTGCTCCATGAGAATTGTGCCCCTGATTTTGCTGTCGATAGCACAATTTTCAATTAACTGAACTATAGAAACCCACAGGTCTGCCAGGATGTTTTCAGTCAATCGCTTCAATCTACTCAATGGAGCCACTTGAAAATTACATCATGACAGTACTGATTGCTGATAATGTCACAAGAACACAAACCCATCACTACAGTGACCATTCTGAGATCGCTTTTAATGCTAACCCAGCAAACATGCCCGTGCGGGCCCACTGTGGGTTTACTGTGGGACAGTGTGGGCAGGGCAAACCCACACCAAACCCCAAGTGGGTCCCGCATGGGTTAGCCCAAGTAGGGCCCACGTGGTTTTGCCCGTGTGGGCCCCAATGGGGGTTTTCTGTGGGCCACCCCACTGTGGGTTTTGCCCGCGTAAATCCCACACTGGCCCTACATGGGTTAGCCCATATAGGGCCCATTTGGGGGTTTTCTGTGGGCCAGCCCACTGTGGGTTTGCTCACAGAAAAAAACTGATTTTGCCCTTTTGGGTGCCCATGATGGTTGTTAGTGGGTGAACCCATGGGCACAGCAGCTTGGCAAAACACAATAAAAATTATGGCTTTATTTTAAAGCAATCAAAATTACCTAATTACAAAGATGTTCATATTTAGCTTTTGCCATTTCTATTTTTTTAATATAGGCTATATTAAAGGAAACAATTAAATGGTTTTAGCGGTCAATTAAATAGTATAACTTTTTTATAACAAAGTATAACTATTAAAAAATAATCAAATCTTTACATAAAATATAAAAGTTTTGAAAACAACACTTAACACAATTAGAAAAACATTTTTTCAGCGATCACAAATGCATTAATTTCACGACAATTCTAACATTACAGACGTTTGAAAAATAAATTTTTAGTATGAAACAGATAGCACCAGTAGGTGGCGACAGGTCACTGTCCCCACTCTGGGGGGCTGAACACTCATTATACTTTTTATATAAGGTAATATAGAGATAACAACCAGCTACTTATTGATATGGTGTTCACATGCGACGTGAGCTTATAACAACATGCTCCTATATTACAAAACTTGGACCAAGTTTCCGGCACTATACACGATTTACGATAAATAAACAATTATTTTTTATTAATTAGTGTTCGTGTAATAAAATAAAAATAAAAAATGTAAATTAATAAAAAAATAAAATGTTTTTAAAAATAAACCCGGAAGTGCTTCTGGCCCAGGCAGCATTGTTGTTTACGTCTTTGAGGTGGCAAGCGCGAGCCCAGCGGACATTCTGTGAACACATCGCCTCTGATTTGTTCTGTGGTCAAGTACTCTTTTAATCTATTTAATTTTAATTTTAAAGCGTATTACACCCATACAAAAACCATTGACAATCAGACGTATTATGAAAATCTTGAATTACTGAAAAAGGACACATAGTTTGAGCAAACAGTTTTTTACCTCAGGCGTGACAATTTTAACTGCATAACGGACACTTAAAACCCAATCAATTCTCATTAAATGGACAGGCTGTATTTTCCAGTAAATCTTTACTGTTCACAGGATTGTGAACTTAACAATTATTACCGTTAATGTAACATTAGTATCTGTGGGACCTCATTTGTACGTTTGCACTAATGGACGTATGGGGGGAGGGGCGAGTGGTAGGTTGTGCTGCTGTCATTGCCTTTCCTGCATACATGTCTGATTCACAATTGCATTCGCGTTCCATGCATACGCGCCCGATTCACGATTCTAATCCGTCCATCTCTCCGGCCCAATGCTTCTGTTTTGGCCCAAAAAGTACATAGGCCCAACAGGAAAATTCCCGGTATGCCCGATTACCAATCCAGCCCTGCTCGACTTACTTTTAACCCAAAATATTTCCAAACCTCAGACTTCACCCTTTTAGAAGCCCGTGATAACAACATCGCGCAAATCCGTTACCGTGGTTAATCACTTTACCGAATATCGGCACATTTCTAATCTCAAATAAATTCAGGTACTTTAATGATATTGTGTGTTTTGAACCATGGAAAAGGGGTGTATGTTAATAGTAGGACTTGTGCATATGGGGTTTTCTCCTTTCTAAATTATTATTTGAAGTAACAAAATCTGCCTTATTGTATAAAATCAACCAAGCAACTATATTAATAACATCATAGAACATAAAAAACAACGGTTGTTTAATTAAACACAGACTGCTTTAATTAATTTAATGTAAGTGTTTGTAATAAGTTTAAGGTGCATTAAGTTCTTAGAAAAAATGCTTGGATTTATACTTCACATAACACAAAACATTATCCTATTCCTGAAAGTAAAATTTTTACATTATAACTTACAAATATTTTCTGCATTGTTAATTTATTACAGAGTCAGTTCTGAAATTTTTCAAAAAAAGATGCTGTGGCAATGTCCAGCACTTCTCCGGAAACCCCCATAGGCTACACAATAACTGACGCGACTGAAGCAAGACAAGCAGCTTAACAGGTACAGATGCTGCATCATTTATAATTGTTGTTTGTACTCTGTAGATATACAGTTATAAATCACAGTGCGTCACAATGCATTTTTTATATTTCATTAAAGTTCTAGTCTGACACCCAATGCAGTTGTGTGTTTTTGTATTGTTTTATTTTTAATGGGGGAACCACAAAACAAGTTGGCTTAGTCAGCTCTGCTTATCTCTCACATACACTGAAAGAGCGAGTGGGAGACAAAAAAAGACTCATGAAAACAACTTTTTGAGTCTTTTTTGTGTTAATTGACATCTGACTGTTGTAAATCAATCTAATAATCTTCCTGCATCTCTGATTTGCCATGCTCATAACTGGTCTAATCAATTTGTACAGCAATGTCTGACCACTGTTTTTCTTTTTTGCTTGTGTTATTCTGTCTGTAGCAGCAGCAGCTATAAATTCACCCCAACTGTTTTTTTCAGAGCTACAGTAGAAATAATAAAACAATAAAGTAATTTACTCATTTACTGTGTACTGTTAATGCTGATCGATTAATCTCATTTTAACTCAACCAACCGCAGCTCTCTCATTTTCTCATTCAGTTAAACTCTCAGTTCAGCAGCTCCTGGTGCAGTCCTTAAACTCAGTTTTCCCCTTCAAAATGCTGCTTTAGTTCCTGAGTGCCTTAAAGGGATAGTTCACTCAAAAAAAGAAAATTCTGTCATCATTTACTCACCCTCTTGTCTTTCAAACCTGTATGACTTCTTTCTTCTGCAGAGCACAGAAGAAGATATTTTGAAGAATGCTGGTACCCATTGACTTGCATTGGTTTTGTGTCCATACAATGGAAGTCAGTGGGTGCCGCCGCTTTTCGGTTAGCAACATTCTTCAAAATATCTCCTCTTCTGTTCTGCAAAAGTAAGAAAGTCATACAGATTTGAAATGACAATTCCGGATGCCGGCCGCACCGGACTGGATGCCGGCCGCACCGGACTGGACGCCGGCCGCACCGGACTGGACGCCGGCTGGACCACCGGACTGAACGCCGGCTGCACTGGACTGGACGCCGGCAGCACCACCGGACTGGACGCCGGCTGCACCGGACTGGACGCCGGCTGCACCGGACTGGACGCCGGCTTGGAAAGAGCCCGCGCTGCCCGCCGCTGCCTCTTTTTCTTCAGCCGAGCCACCCGCCTGGAGGTCGGCTGAAGGAAGGATGTAGGAGGCATGGCTGGTTCCGGCTGGGACTCCTCGGAGGTGGACTCCCAGGACGCTCGCCTCCCCCGCTTGCCCACGAGGCTGGTGGACGGTGGAGAGGCTGCCGAGAGTGAGGGGGATGGCGTGGCAATGCCCACAACCCCGATCTGCAGGGAACCACCCTCAGGGATCGTGACCAACGGAGATGGGTAGCGGGCACTTGTTGAGACCGTGGACTCCGACCGCCCTGCGGCGGACAGCCACACGGCGTCGAAGTCCAACGGCCTCAACGCCCTCATCTCCGCCCTTGAGAGTGGATTCCTGAGACCGGAGTTGAACAGCACTGCCAGCTCCTCCTCCCCAAAGACGCCATTCTCGGCGACATCAAAGAACCTCTCCATATACTCGTCCACACTCTCGCTTCCCTGGCGAAGTCCGCAGAGGCGGCGAGCTAGGTGGGACCGTCCAGTGTTCATACCGCTGCCTGCTGGGTTCTGGGAGGGCTCGTATATTCTGTCACGGATTGGCAGAAGAACCCAAGCGCAGGCAGGCAGTGAAGGGGTTAACAGATATATTTATTATACAAAAAACAAAAACAGAACAAAAACACCCACAATGGGGGAAAACAGAACTAAGAAATATAAAACAAAAGACTTCCCACGGGGGGGCAAAATGAAAACAAGAACAATAAACTAAACTAAAGGACACGACCAAACGTCTTAAATAATACAAGGCACAAAACTCACAAACCACGAACAGGGCAAGGAACAGGAACACGGGTGAGAGCACGAACATGAACACAAACACAATGCAATATACGAGCACAGGACAAAGAAACATGAGGGTATATAAAGGGAAGACAAACGAGGGATAACGACATGGGGCAGGTGTGGTTAATTAAACACTCAGGGAAAGATAACGAGGAAACGAGATGGAGGGAACAGAGACGAGACACTGGAGAGAACGTATATTATTGTCAAAAGGACAATAATATGTTTCTCTCCACACATAACCAAAGACTTTGCCATGACTCTGCTACAGGACCAAGAAAAACATGACTAAATGAAGCAGAGCCATGACAGAGGGTGAGTAAATGATAACACAATCTTTATTTTTGGGTGAACTATCACCTCAAAATGTTTTAGTGCATTGGGAAACTTTTTGAGGTCAATGTGAACAATTCTTGAACAACCCTTGTTTTGTTTTTAGCATGTTATTCAATATGTTATTTCTTTCCCACTTAGACGCCACACTTCCCCCAGCGTGCCCACACTTCCCCCAGTGTTCCCGCACTTGTTACCACACCCAGCCCACACTTTCCCCACACTTTGGGCTGTCCCATTAGGTCCCCACCTGGGCCCTATAGTGTGGGGCCCACACGTGCCCCGCATTTCACGCCGGTAGCAGGGCCCGCAGTGGGCCCACATTTTGGGAAAGAAAAGTCAAACACTAGAACCTAACAAAACATCTACTATAATATTATAAAACTCTTAGAAAACAAAGATATTTTTGAACGGTTTTCATCAAAGATGGTGTAGTTATAGCATTTGACAGCAGGGGCTAGAACGATCATGCAACAACAACCAGCCAAACCCTGAACCCCTTGAAGCCCCAAGTCTGTTGTTTTCTCAGTTTTATTAAACTAAAACCCTCAACTAAGTACTTTCTACAATTGAGGATTTAATGGGTATCCAGCATCAAATGATGTTCTTGTGGCATAAGATTTTGAAGTTATGTTACCGCTCCTATTTGCTTTCATTCAGTTTAACAATATGCTGATTTTGGCTCTATTTAAGTTTATTCAGATTGCACAAAAGATTTAGCTTTGACAAAATCCCAAATCTAGCTTTTAAAGCAGACTGGAAGGTTTTTTCCAGGACTGCAGGTAATCAAATTTACAGAGGAATAACAACAGATGAAAGCTCAGCTGGGAGGTTCTGTTTTTGTTTGCCTGTCTGCAGGTGTGTTAAAGCAGATGAGACAGAGAGACAGTCTGGAGTACTGTGTACATGTGCACGTGTGTGTGTTTGTTTGTTTGTGTACAGAGTTACTGCAGCGCAATTAACAAACCAGACAGCAAATTTTCCCCATGTTCCTTTGCATCTTCCATTTTCACTCTCGCTGGCTCACTCCCTTTCTCCAATTTGTCTTGTCATATTTGGGATTGTCCAACAAATTGGGGACCATTTCGACATTACCCAAAAGCAGTTACCTAAATAAGAAAAAGTGGGGAACACATGCTAAGAGACAAATATAATAAAGTGTACAGTGCAAAAAATCATTTAAAGTGGTCGTATCTCAGAGTGCTTTCCCACCTGACTCATTTAGTACGGTTGAATCGCACTAGAGTTCGTTTTTCTTCTTGGTGCAGTTCGTTTGGGCAGGTGTGAATGCAGCAATCGCACTCGAGTGCGCACCAAAAGTGGACCAAATAAGCCAGACGTAAAAACCGGACGTTGACCCGGTGAAAGTTGTTGAGATTGCCATCGCCGCTAAAAATGATGCGACTGATGCTAGCACAGCTGGCCCTCAGACAGTTTCTGCATATCTCATCTTAATCTTGAGTACTTGCAGAATAGTATTGCACCTTTCAAATATCCATAGAGTCTTTAGTCTGATCACGTTTATAAAAGACAGATACAGATGTACAATTATTTCCGAAGACATACGACGCGTGCGGGGGGGATGAAGCACGTGCGCACCCATTGCCAACAAAACACAGACATATGACTCAGTTTCACTTCATGCAGTTCATGTCCGGCATCTTTAAGCGCTGCTACCGTGCCATCTATCAGTTTCAAACGATCTCCTAATCCAGCGTTATATCCACCGTTTATATAAAATTTCTCACCGAAATGCCTTGAACAAATAAACACACCTCAACTTCTCTCACTATCGCTAGAGTAATGAGCTGCAGGCCCACAGCGCAGGCAATCTTGATGCAGCGCAGCCAATCTTGATGGTAAGCAGGTCCTCCTATCTCGTCGGTTGATGCGTGGGCGGGCTATTTCTTTTGCTTTTCTGGGAGAATTGCCCATTAAGGGACTAAGAAAAGTTGTACGAAACGGATTTTCATGTATGAAAAAAACGTTCCAAAACCTATACAAAAGCTGAGGGAGTGTATCGAGCACAGAAATACTACATCATACATCCAACTCGTTTTTTGTCAAGTTGACCATGTCAAGCATGAGAAGACAGCACGTTTAACACTGTAAATAAGTCAGAATGCATGAAACACCGATGCACGGCCGCTTTAATAGAAAACTATAACTGTATGTACCTTAACAACACCTTTACAATAATTTCTACATTATAACACCCAAAGCTATAATGGGCCAAACCTTCCTCCTTTATAGTATTTTACACTTTCAAAGATTCTATTACTCCCTGGAGTACTTGGTTTAGATCTTATTTCAGCAAATCTGTGTGTCTGTGGTTATTGAAAAAGCACTTGCTGGACATGGCCTGCAGTTGGGCTTCTGTATTTTAATTTGAATATGTTTGTTAGCCATTATGAAAATGTGCTCTTTATTTGGAGTAATATGCCCGGGATGGTTCTATAATTATAATAGGATTAATGCTAAACAAGCATTTTAAAAGAGCACTGAGTATTGGTTTCACTGGATGACAGTGGCTTGATTTGCCATCAAGATGCTATAAGAGAGAGTTTTCTTCAGATATTTTGGGCCTCTTTGGTTTTGCACTTTGATCTCTTGTTTTTAGTATAATGTCTTAATTTGTCTTCTAAAGTGGATTGTTCAGACTGCCATCTCTGATTGGATGAGCTGTGTTTAAAGCTGTTGTAAAATGCAGATAAATAAACCAATGACTGCACATTTTACAACCACAAAAGGCCTACAGTTAGAATAATGAGCTATAGTACTTTGTGAACAAACAACTTTCAGTTACACTTTGCTGTTATTCATGCTAAACAATGCTCATTTTACAATTTACCTCTAAAATCACTAAACACAGACTTCCATGGTCATCAACATCATGGATAATAATTAACTTAAAATCAACTTAATTACATTCTTAAATACAGTGGCCTACACTATTATTGGCACACTTGGTAAATATGAGCAAAGAAGGCTGTAAAAATAAATCTGCATTGTTTATCGTTTTGATCTTTTATTTAAAAAATCTACAAAATTTCAACATTTCATTCAAGTAAAACAATTTGAAGTAGGGGTAATATCAAAAAATTTCTCTAAAACATCCTGTCCACAATTATTGTCACCCCTAAAAATTCTTATGAGTAAAATATCTCCCAAGTGTATTCCCATTAATATTAAAATTTTCTGAGCACACCGAGGTGACTAGAAACATGATGTTGTTCAGTCATGACTTCTTGTTGCACAGGAGAATAATATTAACTAACACAAAGCCCAAACCCCCTTAATTATTCATCACGATGGGTAAAACCAAAGAATATAGTTCGGATGTGCAGCAAAAGATTGTTGAGCTACACAAAATAGAAAGTGGATTTAAAAGGAAATGGTTGAAAGAATAAAAATTCCCATTTCCCAACATCCGGCCAATAATTAAGAAGTTTTAATGGACTGGAGATATTGCAAATCTGCCTGAAAGAGAATGTGTGCCTATATTGTCTCAATGCACAGCAAAGAGAATATTTTGTGTGGCCAAAGACTTTCCAAAGATCACAGATGGAGAATTGCAGACATTAGATGAATTTTAGTGTCAGAAAAAATACAAATAAAGGAAAACTGCACCTCCATCACCACAAGTTGTTTGGGACACCGTTCAAGAAACAAATATTCTGCTCTCATGCAAAAATAAACTCCACCATATTAATCTGCCATACTGGAACTTCAAACAGGACTGGGGTCTATTGCCATATGAAATGAAAAAGAGTTTCTTTGGCAGCAATAACACAAGATAGGTTTGGTGCACACAGGGATAAAAAGTGCCCCATGTCCACAGTTAAATATACCACCAGATCTTCATTGTTGTGGATCTACTTTTATACCAGAGGTCCTGGACATCTTGTTCAGATACATGGCATCATGTTTTATATCAAATACCAACAGATATAAAAATCAAAACCTGACTTGCTCTTATAGAAATATTATAATGGGTCATGGTTAGATCTTCCATCAGCACATTGGTTCAAAACGAACATCCAAATCAACAAAAAATGTTTTTTTTTTCTCAACAAAAAACACAAAATCAAGAACCTGCCAAAGCCTATAGAAAATGAGTGGGGTGAAATGAAGAAGAGGGAGCACCAACATTTGAAGGATCTGGAGAAATTCTTTATGGAGGATTGGCTTCGGATGACTCTTAATGTATTCTCAAACCTCATCAGACTGAAAAGAAAACACTCAGAGCTGTTTTTCTTATAAATTGAGGTTGCGGAGTGTATTAAATACAAGGGTGCCAATAATTGTGGCCAACATGTATGGAAGAAAAACATTTTTTTACAATGTGATATTCCCCCTACTTCAAATTGTTTTCCGTCAATGAAATGCTGGAATTTTGTAGATTTTTTTAAATAAAAGATCAAAACAAGAAACAATGCAGATTTATTTTTACAGCCTTCTTTGCTCATATTTACAAAGGATGCCAATAATAGTGGAGGGCACTGTATATACTGTATATATTATATTTTTTACTTTCTGTTTAAACACTACTTGTATTGTTTTTATTTTTGCACTTTAATACAAATACATATAAGAGACAAGAAGCAAGTTTCCATCACGCACATAAAGCAGACTTAATTTGAAGAAGTGAAAATGAATTGAGTGAGCGAACAGATGTATCCATCACCTGTTTCTCTCTCACACACACACACGCATACATACAAACACACACAGTTTCTTATGAGTCAGCAGTGACAAGGCCAATCAACAGAACAACATGTTCCTGAACCTAAACAATATGAGACAACAAACCACACTGCCGTAGAAAAACACACTGTCACGGAAGATGACGCAAGAATGCACACGTGGATAAATGCACAGATGAACAGAAGTCTGAATGGACATGAGACGAGAAGATGGCCGGACAACTGAATGTGTGGATGGATAAACTGCTGTGACATTTCTGTGTCTCTGAAAGAGGGGGCTTTTATTAGCACTATATGGGAACTATGCATGTCATGGCACACCTCAAGACACCTCAAACTGAATGCATTGCCAAGTTCCCCATTTGGCAGGTTGTATCGGGCTACCATGATCTGGTATCATTTACAAAAACTGTATCGGCCTTACACTTAAAGTAGCTTTTATGCCAAAAGTCCGCTTGACCACACACATTTCCTTTCTATTTTCCTCTCTCCATCGGCCAGAACATAAGCAGCTGACTGTCAGATGTGTGAAACTGTTTCTCGGCTCTTTGTTAGATTAATATTGGTCCTGCCCCCTTGCACTCATT
Organism: Triplophysa rosa; assembly: GCF_024868665.1. Lineage (NCBI taxonomy): Eukaryota > Metazoa > Chordata > Actinopteri > Cypriniformes > Nemacheilidae > Triplophysa > Triplophysa rosa. The sequence goes on from NC_079890.1 coordinate 31,273,311, forward strand.
AGTAATGGAAAACAGTCAGACATTAACTGCATGCATCTCTATGGCTAGCCACATGCAAAAGTTGCTGTCTTTGCAGAAAATACCCCCCCATCTCTCTCTCCCTCCTTAGTTAATTACTGTAATGGTTCGGCTGTCCTTCGGGGATGCTGAAAGGTCTGAGTTTGGCCCAAAAGAAAGGAAAAGAGAGAATATAGAGGGCCAGAAAGAGATGGTTAGCAGCAAAAAGTGGCATAACATCTCATGTTCATTAGGGAGGAGAAAGCAAGAGAGATCAAATAAATGTCAGGGCCTGTCGCCCTGACAGAGCGAGATTGTAGAGAATTAGTAGCAGTCAGGAGCTGTGGTTGCAGAAATGTGGCCTTCATTAGGAGCCGCTTTTATGTGTATAGAGAAGGAATTATTTACACTTAAATGAATGTATACTGTTAAAACATACATATGCAAACATGATAATTAGACAATACAAATATATTATCCTTTTTATCATTTTATTTAATAACGTATAATATATATTTCATTTTATATATACTACTAATTTTCTTTCACAATTTATAATAATAATAACAATAATTCAATAATAATGACACACGCCTGAATTTATAACTGCCCAGTTCTGTGTCTCTGTGCAGCTCGTGCCTAAGTGTGCCCCAATCGTCGCCGCAGGGCGATGTCATCGTCCATCGCGATGTTTCACTATAGACATCGTCCAATGCCAATTTGGTAGACATCGCCCAACTCTAATAGACTTGGTGCACAACTTTCATTAGCCATGTCGAATTTATGTGGTGAAAAAATTAAAAACACAATAATGGGTTTTGGATGCACACCGTTTGGAAAAAGGTTTTAAAAAGTATAGTTCTTTAAAATGCATCATTTATTCACATTCATATCAGTTAAAATCTGTATATGACTCTTTATTCTGTGGAACACAAAAGATATTTTGAGAAATGTCTCAAATAAGGGTCCAGTGTTGTTTGGTTCCCAACCAAACAGAAAATCATGCATGTTTGAAATGACATGAGGATGAATAAATGACGAAAGAATTAAAATTTTTGGGCAAACTTTCCCTATAAAATTGTGCTCTCATACATATGGATTTAGCCTTGTATACACACATATCTCTCTCTCCGGGCATGTGTGACACTTCCGTCGGTCCGTTGCCTGTTTTCCCCGTTTTTGCCCCAGAATGTCCTTTTGCCACGATCCCTCATCAGTGACTGTCGCCTCTCCCTCCTTGTCTTTCACACCTGCACCCCATCATCCGGACACTATATGTACTCTCATTTGCCCATTGTGTGTTGTCTGGTATTAACGTAACTGTGTTGAATTTTTGCCTGTTCCGTGGATGTAATTTGCCTGTTGGAGTATTATGTTTTCGTTTCTGTGGATGTTTATCTGGTTTTTTTGGATTTCCCTGTTTTTTGTGGATTTTTGACCCTTGTTTGTTTCACCTTTTTATATAAAATCTCCACTTTACACCCCAGTTCCCTTGTGACATTGTCTATCTTCTTCACGACGTTACAGAATGCTGCTAGACATGTAGCCCCATGGTCCAGCCTCACAGCGATTACTCTGCTGACTGCTTTTATTACCACGCCGCTTCCTCAGCCTCTTTTTAATGATCACTTCAAATCTGCAGAAAAGCCGGGGCTTCACTTAATGATTAACTGTGACCAGGGAATTTTTCCTTTATTCTCACATATGGCAAACATTCCTTTTAATGAATTTGATATTGAATGACAATTAGCTTAGTCATTCAAGGCTTCAGTACGCTTACAGAACCATGTGTATTTGACATAGTACTAGTGGGCAGGTCAGAGTGTTCCTGTTTCGCGGGAAGGCGGGGATTGTGCTGATGCATTACACTGTGACGTATCAATGTTACACTCAAAAGATTCAAAAGCCTAACGATTTGTTTGGGCGGTTCGGAGTCGACTCCTTACTTTGGAAGCCAATATCTTAATTTATCATGGACTTATTGGAATAACAACTTTGCAGATCGTCAAAATTGAAGGAAAGCTACGTTACACACTGAAATGCCGGTAATTTTATGAGATTCATGAAACCTGGTCTTTAAATGTATTCTGCATGTTTTACGTTACCGTGTGTGAAAGAGTGGTGAAGTTGCGTGTACTGAACGCATTGTGCTTGTGGAGCTTTCAGCGCCAGCGTTTCACTGCACGAGGACACGAACACATAAACAAACACCATTTGCGGCGATCCGTCAAAATAAACGTCCGGTTGACTTGAACAAGTTATAATACACTCACATTTTACCACACCACCCCCCTTAAATTTTTTATAATTTGACCACAGAGTATATTGTTTACTTTAGTAAACTGAAGTAAATGTGCTAGTAAAATTGATGAAAAAATAGTACTTAAATTTAAGTAGACCTAAAAACAAAAGAAAAAAAGAAAATGTACCAGTAAGATACTGGTTTATTAACATTATTGTACATTATACAGGCATCGGTTATAGGTATCGGTGAGTACCAGAAAAAAAATATCGGTACTCGTACTTGGTCTTTAAAAAATGGTATCGGTGCATCCCTAGTATGCTACTTAAGTGGAGGTAAAAGTAATAGACCTAAGGGACAAACAAACTGTAAGTTATAGTCCTCAAACATGTTATGTTGAATTTTGTCAAGATTAATTCATAGGAACAGCATGGTGACTCTTTAGGAGTTCTGCAAGGTTTAGTAACATACAAAAATATTGTTATTGAAGATTTAATTATTGTTATCATTATTATTTATATGTATTATAGGTATTAATAATATTATTTATAACTAACTATAATAATATATACATATAATATCGAAATTTCATATATAATAATAATAAACAATTGGACTAAACTAGATTCTAATGGTGTTTTCACACCTGTGTATCGATTGCTTTGTTCCGAAACCGGGGGTTAAATCGCTACAATATTGAAATTTATTTTAGTTCGGTTCGCATTCACGAGGCAATATTTCTAAACGGACCAAACTTTGTTAATAAAAGTCACGTGCGAGTATACTCTCCTTCGATTGGTCAGAGTGCATCTGTTTATTTTCCGACCGGTAACGAGAGTGATAATGAGCGTCAGCTGCGCGTTGTCTCGCGTATCTCACGGCGGAGCTCGGGAAGCATAAAAGAAGGTGAAGGACGAGAGAGAACCAGGCCTGGATTTTATGTTATGTTTTTGTTATGTTATGTTATGTTATGGTTTTTTTGTGTGTTTGTGTGGCCGGCAGTCGACTGTGAGGGAGCTGTCAGCACTTTACTTTCGTTTTGTTGTTTGTTTATTTTATTAAAAGTTTGGTTTAACGTTCGCCGGTTCCCGCCTCCTTCCTTCCTTACTTTGAACATTGTTACAGGGAGCCATTAGCAAAACAATCCCTTTTGCGTCATGCAACTTTACATAATTACCCATCATACATTGTGATACACGTCACACGTCACATATGCCTAAACGAATCGAAACAAGAGAGAAAACGCACCAGGTTCCGAAACAAACCCTTATGTGTGAAAACACCCTAAATCAGCTCCACAGTGCTATGGTTTGGTTAGTGGTTACCATGGCATTTCTATATGGTTGCTAAGGTGTTCTGTGGTAGCATGTTGCTATGGGGATTTCAAGGTGTCCTGAATGTGTGGTTACTTAGCAACATCCCCAGGTCCCCATGATATACTGATCCCTAGCTAGCCTATGGCTCCAGATCCTGCAACGCAAGTGCTGTTTCTGTTACATGTGATCCATGATCTGTATCACACAAACTATCCCAGATGCTCCACATTATAGTCAGATTATTAGGGGTCTTAAAAAAGCAATACAATAGATATAGAAGGTAAAATATAAATTTTCTTTTGTAATGTATAGAGGACAAAAATGTATAAACGCATATGGAGGGGGGTGATATAAAGGTAAACTGTAGGATAGTAAGAGAGAAATTGAGCCAGCTCAAGTGGAGGATAGGAGACATGAGTGCATGAGCGTGCAAGACTGAGTCTCATTACTGGAGAGACCCCAGACTCCCGCTGCAAATCACATTTATCAAGTCATCAGAGGAGCACACACACATACAGGCACTATCATGACACAAGATATCAAACTACAGTAACATCTCTCCGCAGTATGCAAACATAGAAATAACACACAAGGACAGTGTGACACACCATTTTCTCCATGTTTTTGTGTGTGCGAGTCTCTGAAAAACCATGCTTCATACTTTCCGAGCTGACGTCCGCTCTTCTCTAATAACCATCCAATGCACGAACTGGCAGTTGTACACACAAAGGCTATAGACAATCAGCTAGTCATTATCGCAAAGTAAACCCTGACAGGGTGATCAGGACCCAAATGCTAAATTAAATGTTCTTATGTAACCCTGAAGAGATTTATTTCGTGATAATGAACGTCTGAGTGTACATTATGCTGCTTGTTACACGGCTGCCTAGCAAATAAATACACAGATATTGATTTGAGATTCTATTGTTAGCTTCTAGACTGCAGATTCACTTAATAGGACTAGGTGTTATAATCCCACTATTTCAGCACAGTTGAATTGCCCAATAGGACATTTCCCATGCCTTATGCATGACAAGGGGAAGCAGTCAAGGAGAGCCCTGCATTTCAGCCGGGCCCAACGGGCCCCGAGTTATTTATGCCCCCCGGGCCGGGCTTCGGGACAATTTTTACGTCATAGCTCACAAGCGGGCCGGGCTTCGGCCTTGTTTTAGGCTTGTCCTCCTTTTTATATATTACACATCCATTCATATTTCTAATATATATTAGAAATTCAGTAAATAAAGAAGCTGATGATGGTCAATTTAAAACACGTTTACATATCACGCTGACACACATTACACATTCTGCTTGCGCACAGTTGCGCCCGCGCGTTCACACAGTTTTCCCTTGTCCATTATTCACCTCACGTGCAATGGAGAACATAAAGAGAAAAATCTCAAATGACGAACTTAAAACACAGAAAAACGAAGAGGAAAGACAAACTTCTGGGCTGTTTTTCTACACAATGTTCTTTAAGAGATTGTTCTTGTGGCTGTACCCGTGTTAGGAGGCTGTCTCGTTTTCTGTTTGGGATTAGACTTTTGTCATTGGTAATTGTTGCCTAAGTGTAAGGTAAGACAATCTGCATGTTGTTGTTATTATTACTATTGTTTTAAATTGTTTCGATTTTACACGTTTTCGTTTGTTTTCAGCATGTTGTTCGCCGTTGCAAGCAGCAGAGCACCTCAGTTTATAAAAAAGTGCACTTTTACTGTTGTGGTGATAATAAACGTTTAAACTAACATTGTGATATGCTTAAATTGTTGAGTTTTTTCTTCATTTAAAAAAAAAATCTTTGGATTTTATTGCAGGCAAGCCAAGTGTTGATTTGATAGACTAAATTGAACAAACGTAGTCAACTCACCATCGGCCGCTAGGTCGTCTATTTAGAAAACAAAAAGTTTAATTTACCAAACAAAAAAATGCTACAAATTTTTTTCTAAATTAACTTAATAAAGGAAAAAATATATATAACTACTTTGCCATTAAAAAATCAAAACGGAACTATTTTAATGGCTGCAACAGTAGTATTGGCTGTGTAATGGGATTACAAAAAAAATCGGGCTCTAGGCGGGCTCGGGCCGAAAATTCTGATAAGCTTGTCGGGCAGGGCCGGGCTCAGGCCTGAGTGTCTCGGGCCAGGGCCGGGCCTGGATTTAAGGCCCATGCAGGGCTCTACCGTATGGCATAACATTACACATTACAGCCCCACTGGCTATGTTAATGCAAGCTCAGTGCCCCCGGTCCTGTATGGCATAACAATACAACACAACACCATTTTATTACGTATAATTCTCAGAATAATTCTCGATGAATGCTGGGCACACTAGAAAAGCGAAGGTCACGTCAAGCACACTGCATGCTAGTTCAATATACCAAATGCACACACAATATGAAAAACAGCAGACTCTAGATCAGTGCATCACATGAACTTCCTCAGGAGACATTTCTGGCCCGTGTTTCATTAAGATTTAAAGCGGCTATTTTTTATATTCTCACAGCGAGAGACTGGCCTAACATTGAATGTTTTTATTGCCTGTATACCTGTGTGTGATGAGGCATTATTTATTTATGCATTTCTTTCATGAGCAGATACACTGACCTTTCTGTCGTTCAGACAGGAGAGACTGCTACAGGGTCACATACAGATCTTAACTGCCATGAGCAGAGAATACAAAATGTGCAATAGGGCGTTAACTCGTGTGTGTGTGTGTGTTCAAGAATTGATATAGAGCTTCCTTGGTATAACCCTGATTTTTTCTATTCCTGGTCTTCTCACTTTCACACACAAACACTGTCACACATTCTGTGACAACCTCGATTCTACAGTATTATTAAAGGGATACTTCGCTCAAAAAATGACAATTCTGTTGACTGAAGCTTTCAAATGTTAAAAAGGATTTGAAGGCTCTAAAAGTCTGTGTGACTCATGACCAAAGCAAATTTGCTTTGTTTGGCCAAACTACAAAACTTAATTTTGGGGTAAGTACCATATTCCTATAGCATCTTCACATCAATAACTCAAGTTCTTATTCAACTTAAACCTTAAAAAGAAAAAAAACTTCTGCATTAGCCAACGATTATGTTTTCTAAGACAGATATCCCTACAAAAAAAAACAATAGTCTGCCCAAAACACAATAGCAAATGTAACACATGTAATGGTTATAATGACAATTGTATTGAATTTAATGGAAACTATAAGGGTGTCTACTGGTATGTGATGGATTCTATTGGTTGAATCTTATCTGGCAGATGGGAACAAATAGAACACTATTAAAGGGGTAGTTCACCAAAAAATGAAAATTTTCTCACCCTCTTGTCATTTCAAACCTGTATGACTTTCTTCTGCAGAACACAAAATATGTTTAAAGAATGTTCGTAACCGAACAACGGCGGTACCCATTGACAATTCTTCAAAATATCTTCTTTTGTGTTCTGCAGAAGAAAATCCTACAGGTTTGAAATGACAAGAGGGTGAGTAAATGATGACAGAATTTTGTAATGGTTTTAATAGAAAAAGCTAATGGTTCATAATCGTATTTTAATGGAAACCATTAGAATTTCTGAGATGGTTTCTCGTTTTTTTTTTTAGCTGTAATGACAAATACGTGATCATAATTTCCCAGGTTATAACATTAGTTGTCCTTATGTGGAACAGGAAATGCTGAGGAAGAATCCAGTTGACAATGTCACAACATGTCTTTGGATAATAACATCTGTTTAATGAAAAATATAATGAAAGACTCTATAATTGTTTAAATAAGTCTGAATGGTGACAAGCATCAACATGTTTTTGGAAAAGCGTGCAACATCTGGTACAATTTATCATTTTGATATACAGTAAAACACCACACAAAAATAGAGATGCAAACACATGCACCCAAAACACATTTTGTACAATGCTACAAAAACAACTGTGAGAAGACATCCCTGGTGTGAAAAACTGAGAAAATTGATGGGATTCTAAACTGTTCCCAGTGTGTGCATCTCATATCTGGCGGTAGAGAAGGGTGTTAGCCCCTAGCACTACTCTGGGAAATAACAGTATGTCTGGCCAGCCAAGGCGTGAATTCCTCATAGACATTTCCAACACGATTCTCCCACCCTGCTGTTTTTCTTTTCCTCACAGCTCAGAATGCCTGAAAGCGCGATGGGCAACAACACACTCATCACTTTGTCTAAACAGATAAGACCGTATCAAATCAATTTGGATAATTTTTTCTTACAAGGTAATCTAGACATGACCTCAATTCCATGGCCTTTTAAAGTGACGGTTGATTTTAACTATTAGCTTGCTTGAATAAACTAATGAATACATTGGCCTAATGTGACATATTGCAACCTGGAAATTTTAGAGCGAACAAACCAGGAGACAATAGAAAAATAATGGCAGCCATGTTTCACCGCAAAGCAATTCCTTTCTCAGCAAAACTGTGATAAGACAAGCTTTTCTGATGAAATTATCAAACAAGTCATCATACACATCAGGCTACTCTTTTACTATTTACAATCTACATTGATCTTGTATTCTCATTGTCTTGTATTTGTGTATCTAAATTAGACTGCCAGTTTCTGCATATCTCATGTTAATCTCGAGTCTTTAGTTTGATCAAACGAAAACGTATGATGGTATGACCCATTGCCAACAAAACACTCAGTTTCACTTACCGTGTGCGGTTCATGTCTGGCATCTTTTAGCGCTAGGACCGCGCCATCTATCAGTTTCAAATAATCTCCAAATCCAGTGTTATATCCACCATTTATATAACATTCATCACCGAAATGCAGTGAACAAACAAACACAGCTGAACTTTGCGAATGCAGTGCTCTCTCTCACTTGCTCCAGCTGGTTGACGTGTGCGCATGCTCATTCTCCCACTCTCCTTGGTTGATGCATGCTCTTTCATCTGGCTCTCACTGGTTGACGCGTGGGCGTACTTTTCCGGGAGAGTTGTCCAATAAGGGACTAAGAACAGTTGTTACGAAACTGATTCTTTTATGTTCGAAAAAAACTTTCCGAAACCTTTACGAACGCTGGGGGAGTGTATCGAGCACAGAAATACTACGTCATACGTCCGACTCATTTTTTGACAAATTGACCATGTCAAGCATAAGACAGCACATTTAACATTGTAAAGAAGTCAGAATGCATGAAAACACCGTTGCACATCCCCTTTAAAGCTGCAATCTGTAACTTTTGTTGGTTAAAAATAAACATATATCGGTTACTGAGCAATGGTAAGCTTATAATAATATATGTTGTACTGTCAGGTTTCGCAGGAAATGTCAGTTTGACGTCATTTGATTTCAACGCACTTGAAGTAACCTGCAATTTTATGTTTCATACAGAGATGGCGATAAAGAGGCGAGTTACCCATTAGAGCCATAATGATAGTTCAACCAAAAATTCACCCTAATGCCTCATACCTGTATCACTTTCTTCTGCAGAACACAAAAGAAGATATTTTGAAGATTGTTATTAACCGGCACCCCTTCACTTATATTGGTGTCGTGTCCATATAATAGATGTGATGATTCTTCAGAATATCCTCTTTTGTGTTCTGCGGAAGAAAGTCATACAGGTTTGAAATGATAAGAGAGTACTATCCCTATAAACTCAATGAATTAAATTTGTCGACATGCCATTAAAGTTGCGCAACTTGACATTCAGTACTTATACACATCTTAATAATTAAAAAGTTGACCAATCAGGCAGTTCGTCAGTTATTTTCCTTACTGAACATCCTATTGAGGGAGTTTCATTTAGCATTGTTTGTATAAACGTGCGTTTGTGTATTTTCAGGCATACGTGTGGCCTTTATCAATAATGCAGAACCTGAGAGAGCTGGCTGTTAGCAGGAAATAAATGACGTCTGTGCACAGTAGGACTTTTTTCCGTGACATTTACATGCATCCCCATTTCCACACATGCCCTGACCACCTACCAGCCCAACGAGTGTCTCTAATGATGCCCCCCGCTGCCACACACACTCCGGATATGCAACATACAATTGTTAGGAGGAGGAACGTTTGTGTGCCAGACTAGCGTGTGGATGAGGGCGCGCACAGGTCGATTCTGTTCTCATGTGTGATTGGGTTTGATTAGTGTGCATGAGAACCTTTAAATATATGTCGAGTGCGTCTGTGTTTAATATGTCATTACTTCCACATCTCTGGGTCCGTTCGGTTCCTCCCTTTCCTGTGCACCCACAGTGGCACCTACTCATTTCTGAAGTTTGACTTCTCCCCTGACACCTGGGCTTCTTATTAATGCCAAGGAAGAAAGGCTGAAACATAGAGGAATGGCCACATTAAAAAATGATGCACAATCTACAGTCAGAGCGAGAAAGAGCGAGAGACTAATGGATAAAGAGACAGCGGGCGAGAGATGGAGAGTTAGTGAGCGAAGCTGAAGATTTGAGTTGAGTTGAAATGTCTTTTTAGGTCTTCAGACCATATTCTATTCTGTTCCCATCTTGATTCATAATTTAAGTCCAGTTATTAAAAGACCCATCCCGTTTCTTATGAAAAATGTGCACCACCAGCATTATAAAACTTTACAACTTTGGCTCATTAGATTTTCTTGAGAATATCTACAGTACTACTAATTTATTGATGCACACATTTATACAGTAGTTTGGAGGCTTTCAAGATGTGACGATTTAATTTGTGATATCGTACTGTAAAACATTTTCTTTGAGATTTTTGTATTAATACAGGCCCCTTTTTTTGGGTGAAAAAAACTTATTGAAAAATATTTAGTAGTCCTCCGCTGACACCAAGAGGGTACAAAGTGGCATTACAGTAATACATCAAATACTGTAATATTTGTAGCTTAATTATATGATTAAATGTTTAAAAATGTATATATTAGAGAAAATGGACACTTAACTACAGCAAATATCATGACTTCATTAAATATCTAATAAATAATTATTATTTGAGAAGCCTTAAGTTATGTCTAGCACAAATGATAACTTTTTTTACTTTTAGGTATATAACACACAACCTTATAACTTTTTGTGTACATTATTGTACCTTTAGGACCTATTGTGTACCAGTTGAATATTAGGGGTACAAATCACTTAACTGCACACAATAGGTAATTAGGGTACAATCATGTACCCAAAAAGGTACAACATTATATTATGTTCTGTATACCTGTAAAGGTACAAAAAACCTTAGGGTAGCACCCCAGCGACAAGAGCACTGGATTAATAGGATCCACTGCAAGAAAGTCAGTATCACAACCCCTTACCAGATGATGCCCTGACCTTTAGAGATTAAGTGACCAGAGCTTTTGGCACAGGTGTGTTCAAGTCATGTTCACAGTGGAAATATTATCAATATAAATCAATGGAGTCAGGCAGCAGAATAGTTATATAATAACAGTTGCTGAGACAACACCCAGATGAAGCCTAACCAACAGCATTGACACAGCATCCCCAGAAACAACCAAAAGCAAGTCTGATACCACCTAATTTTCTATTACCTGACTTAATATATGATATTGGATAGGAAAAGATGACCTAAATGTCAAAATATGCTTTAATGACAATGCACTCTAGCGTTTCTTTGTGCTTTAACACGTGCAACACCTGATGCTCCATGTTATCCCAGCATAATATGAGAACTTTCCAATAAGCATCTTGTGTGCTTCAAAGAAAGAAATTTTTTTGCTTATTTGATTGCTGACCTAGACACAGTGCTCTTAATGTTAATTGAATTGAATGTACTAAGACAGATGTTCAGGTCCTTATTGCTGATTGATCAATGTTTTGGGCATGGTTTATTCACAACTATATATTCACAATAAAGTATAGACAATATATAATTGTCACATGAGGATAAATATGTAGAACGTGAGAAAGAAATCAATTTAAGGCTGTGTGACATAACATGTCTATAAACACTGTAATGTATATTTAAGGTGCTTTTGAGACAGATGGTGCCTTGCAAACAGCAATTGCATTATCTTGCAGCAGTTAAGGCCTGCATTTATGGTGGTGAATATTACACTGCAAGAGACATAATAACATTGAGTTTAGAGAGAGCAAAGTAATCATTTGCCACTTGATTTCAAACTTTGTTATGCAATACAATGAAATCCATCTGTCCATCCAGGGGCGTTGCTAGACCTAAAGCTCTACTGGGGCACAGGCCCCCATTACTTTTTCTATCACTTTTTTTCTTAAAAACCTGCTGTGTGCAAGAAGTACGCAACACAATGCACTATGCAAACTTCCCTTGCTTAACCACTATTCCTACAGTGCAACAATACCGGGGAAGGTAAACATTTTTGTATTTAAAAATATTTAAGTATCGTTAACATACTGAACTTTATTAACATGTTTGCATGCACTGTATGGAAATAATGAAAGCAGAGAGATTTTATCCTTGCACATCTGCATTCATTATGATAATAATGAATAATTAGCCTACATCTTTTCAAGAATTTACAATGACAGTATTTCAAGAAACCAGTCATTTTATGGCTCCAACTAATATAAAGAGCATATTTTATCTAAAAACAGCCAAGTCCAAACAAAGTTGGTTCATTTTTTAACCTATGTACTGCATTAAACTGCACTGCCTACAGCACACTGTTATCTCAGCCATAGGTAATGGCCTAAACTAAAGCTAGTAAAATAAATATTAATTTAATTTCTAAAAGTACAGAACACAAATGTTTTTCTAAGCAACAATACATTTTCCTCTAATGTCTGAGAACTGACTGGCTGGGGATGTAAAGTAGTTTGTTTATCAAGCCTTACCTCCCTCAAACTCATCATCTCTCCTTTCTGCTTCCATTACCCTGCTTTGCAAAAAAACATCTGATGTCCATCTACAGGGGCTATTAATGGTCGAGTCAAAATAAAATGATCGATATTATTTAGAAACGTACTTTTAAGTTATTTCATGAGGCTCTGTTTTTGCCGCTATTATCAATGTAAATGATTACACTGACAAATAAACTAAATTGTTAAAACTTAAACTTGAAATTTATACTGGGGCACAGCAGATTTATTAGTGACGCCCATGTGTCCATCTATGCTAGGGTGTTATTAATAGTTAAGGTGATGCTACCTGCCAAACATATCGTGGATTACGTGTTTGGTGTGTGTTACGGCGGTGAGACCGTGGCCTTTGGAACATCTCAGATGGTTCTTCGTGTGTCTTGGATCATCACTGGTGGATGTTTGACTCAAACAGTTCAGTGCGGCAAAAGTTCTCATTTTAACACCTCTGACAGATCATACTCTCAGTGTTTACATTTGCTGCAATAAAGTGTAAACATTGCCTACTGTTATTCCTTTTCTCTTCTTTCCATTGGATCAAAACTGATATAAAGGAAACCCTTGATAAGCGATGTATGTGATAAGATATGCACACGATCCACGGTGACACAAAAGGCATTTCAACATTTTAGCTTGAATCTAAGGTGTTTTCTCAAACATAGAGATGTGTCATTGAGTTTAGATATATTTAGGTGTATACTCGTGTTTGTTTTCCTTGTCCACCTACATATCAGATTTCCTATAACAACAAAAGACCAGCTGCAATAAAGAAGGACCACCAGATGTTCTAAGCAATCTAGCGCTTTTTTTCTCCCTATTCAAGTGCTCTGTTTTGGGTATTTTTACATTTAGAAAAAAAACAGAATTTCAGTAGAGGATTCCTCCGGTGTGTCCACTGACACTGGATCAATGATCCCTGATCCTGCTGGAAAATTTGCTGCTCTAATCATCAAAGCCTTTAATCAATAACATCTACGTGAACATTTTGTACATACACAATGCATACACTGCAGAGCAGTTTCAGACACACCCACAGCTGTTCTTTATTCTATTCCACACGTAAGCTATTTTAGGTTAGTTTTGATGCAATACCGAGGCAATCATCACATAATAATATGTTTTCTAGGGCAGACGCACTTAAACACTTCTTAGTTTTGCTGTCAAACTTCGCCTGAATGCATTAAATGAACGTGTGATTAAAATGCTTTTTTTTAGATGTGAGGTTTCGAGAAGTCTTTTGTCAGAGGAATACCATCAGAAAACAGCAGAATTCATTAGACAAACTGAAAAACGGCTAAATTAATGAAATACTGTCTCCATGAGGAGGGGTGAAGAATGGTTTCTTCCGAAGTGTTTTTTTCTTCATTCAATAAACCTCTACATGACAACTACAGACAGGAGATAAACAATGTCGTAAAAGCTATTTTCTTCAAAGGTTAAATTAGTTTACCGTCTTATCAGTGTTGGACAACCATTCTTTGCTTTTTCTGCAGAATATAGACTCTCTTTATTGGCAAAGAAGATTATTCGGTTTCATCTATTTCATGTTTTACGCTTAGATACAGTACACCAATAGACACACCATCATTGTTGTTCAATGTTTGTTTAAGTAGAATAGTAAGATAGTATCTCTTATCCCAGTTTAAGTGTCCAGAGTCAACAACAATAGATTTTACATATATCGCTTTCTTACAGTCCAGTGGTTTTCAAGTCCTGGGAACCCACAGTCATGCATATCGTCGCTATCCTTCTGAAACCTCGGATGTCCAAATTCACAGTTTTTCAGAAAATGGGAAAAAACGCTCTACTTTCTAAACGATTAAATACTGTATTGTCAAAGTTGACAAGCACTTTTGAATACGTTTTATTGCCAAGATATTCCCAATAAAGGGTGACTATAATAATGATTTATGGCACAAAATAAAAGTCACGAAGAGTTTGTCAAATATAAGAGACGCACGAAGTGGGATCAGAATAGAGAACCACTGCTACAGATATAGATACTATAATGTTCCTATACTATCCATAACTTGTTCATCATGTTTTCACTCTCCCCCTCCTTCTAAAGCATCTCTCCCTCCCTCTGTCTGCCTTTAAATCCTGCCGCTCTTTACTGGTGGAAACAGACTGCCTGCGGTTGGCCCGTGCGCTTGGGGGTGTGTAAGTATTACGTAATCGGAGCGAGGATGAAAGCTTGGATCCAGTGAGAGAGAAAGATAGAGACAGAGGTTAGAAGTGAGATACACAGAAAGAGATTAACAGGATCAGGCCTTACGGTCTCACAGTCAGAGCAGTTCGGTGTGACAGAAAAACTGTACGCCGTCTCACGTGCTGCTATACAAAGCTCCCATAAATGTGCAATACAGCCTTTGGATCTACTCATTGTTCGACAGGACTGCGGAGGAACTTTCTGGCCCGTTCAATTTGTGCACTGTGACATCTGCCCATCTCGACTAAGCTGGGACTGAATCTGGATTCATCTGGACAAGTGAGTACAGCTGGATGTGTGGTTTAAAGGGACAGTTTACCCCATAATAAATAAAAAAAACTGTCTTTGTTACAGGGACTGACAGCATCAGTCATCATTCACTTCAACAACATGCAAAAAAGATGCAATGCAGGTGAATGGTGACTGAGGCTTTTAGTCCACAGAAAAAAATATAAACGTTTATAAAAGCACGAGGTTGTAAAAATGGCGAAAGAATGTTGGGATAAAACTCCCTGTATTCAGAGATCATGTGCACGTGGTCATGCAAGTATGTCAGTGTTACGATGCGTCTCTTCAGTGCATCTAACATGTGTATACTTTGCTACTCTGATCTGAGCATTCAATTATTATGTGCTTCTGTTTAACAGACAGGATTTGTTCATATATACTATAGACATATGAGATATGTATATGAGTTAGGGGGAGTGTTTGAAAGCACATGGAGTATTGTTTTAGGGAAGACGACAGTGGAATACCCAAACTAAATCTAGGTCTGTGTGTGCACTTCTCCACAATTTATTTGCACATTAACTGTATAACCTTTGGCCAAATGTCTGGCACACAGGCCTGGGCGACATATGCTCACATATTGACCTTGGGGTCAAATTGTCACAATAAGACCTAAATTGTCTAGACCAGTGGTTCCCAAACTTTTTACAATGGCGTACCCCCCAGGGATTTAACATCATTCTGCGTACCCCCTTTCTTACAGTCACAATTGTGGTCTCGAACATTTTTTTATTTGCATTCTAAATACATGTAATTTTCTTTTATCAAACAATAAATGATATATGACTCGTATATAAATAAATGACTCACTGTTTAATGAGATGGATGTGCTTGAAATGACTTGCATAACTCTGTGATGTTTGGTTGTATCGGAGAAAGTCTGAGTCTCAAATCATTCTCTATGCAGAGTCTGTGTCGATATTTGTTCTTTATGTGGGCAAGTGCTGAAAATCCACTCTCGCAAAGATACGTTGTGGAGAAGGGCAGTAATGTTTTCAAAGCGCGATCGGCTAAGGCAGGATACTCTGCATGCAAAGCTATCCAGAAGTCTGTCAGTAATTTTTGTGCGAAGTCAATTCTCAAAGCGCCACTCGTAGAGATTTCAATGAGACTCTCTCGCTCAGAAACAGGAAGGTGCGCTGTGCTGTTTGCAGAGAATGGATTGCCAATCCAGGTGTTTGAATTGTCTGTCTCGGGAAAGTACTTGCGCAACTGCGAAGACAGCTCTGAAAGGTGTTTCATTATGTCACGCTTAACGCTGTTAGTAAGGCTGAGTTCGTTTGCTAGCAAAAAATCATGCAATGATGAAAAGGCTTCGGTGTTGTTCTCGTTAATGCAATTAGTCCAGAGAGCAAACTTTCTGATCATGGCCTCAGTTTTGTCCTGTACATTAAATATGGTTGTGGCAACTCCCTGCAATCAGATGTTCAGCTCATTCAGAAGAGAAAAAACATCACCCAGATAGGCCAATATTGTAAGCCACTCTTCGTCATGTAAGCGGTTACTCAATGCAAAGGGATGGTCGATAAAAAAAGCTTTAAGTTCATCCTTCAATTCAAATAATCGTGTGATAACCTTGCCCCTGGACAGCCATCGTACATCTATATGTAGTAACAATGTGACGTGGTCGCTGCCCATTTCATTACACAATGCAGAAAACAAACGAGAATTCAAAGGCCTTGCTTTAATAAAGTTTACAATTTTTACAGCATCTTGCAAAACTTCCCTAAGACGTTCAGGCATTCCTTTGGTGGCCAGCGCTTCTCTGTGGATGCTGCAATGTACCCAAACCGCACAGGGCGCAACTGCTTGCACACGTGTTACCAGTCCACTCAGCCTGCCTGTCATGGCTTTCGCTCCATCAGTACAAATGCCCACACAATTTAACCACTGAAGTCCATGTGATGTTACAAAGCCATCTAAAAACTTTGAAAATCTCCTCTCCAGTTGCTCTACTTCCAACGGTTTGCAAAAAAGTATATCTTCCCGTTTTAGCCACTCTGTAACTCACCATGTAGGATGCTTCCAGTCCTTTCTTATTAAGGTTTTCTGACGCTGTTATAAGGGCCTTACTACTCCCGGGTTGTCTTAATTGTCTTTCGAAAAACTCTCGCGGTTTATTTTTCGAAGTCGCATGGTTTGTTTCTAAATGCCTGCACAAAAACGCTGGCTTCATGCAGTTATGAGAGAGTACTTTTGCAGATATAACGCACTGTGGTTTGAGATTTTCGTCACTGCCAATGCAAGTAAATCCATATGAAATGTATTTCTCATCATATTTACGCCTTTTTGATCGTCTTTCTGTGAACTGCTGAACCTGAGTTGACGCTGTAGTCTCCGATGCATCGCTATCTGTGTCGGTGTCAACCGGAGCGGGTGGTTGATTTACACCTGCAGCCGAAGTGCTGTTGGAGGGACCCGGGGGTGTGGTCAGAGGACTGTGGATCATCTGAGCTGCTGGGAGTCGATTTTCTTTCTGTGGCTGCGGGCCTAAATCTTTGCAACCACTTATCCATTTTAATTTAACAAGCAGTTGTTGCTTCGTTCCAAGCCGCGTGCAGTCGAATTACATGCGGTACGTAAAGACGTGCGCTTACGCATGAGTGGACGCATATTTTTTGATTGGATGTCATGAATTTGACCTTTTATGGCACTACGTGACTATTTTGCTGTGTGTACACTAGAGGGAGCACGTCTTTATATTTAGCTTGTGAGAAAAACATGACTGGTTGATTGTCAGGTGCGTTATAATTAAGTAAACAGTAGATTTCAGGATTTTGTTCACGTACCCCCTCCGTCACCTGGCATACCCCCGGGGGTACGCGTACCCCAGTTTGGAAACCACTGGTCTAGACTATGCAGCTAAATTTAAGCTTCAAAACATGAAATAGCAAATAGCAAGAACAAGGTAACCAAATCAATGTTTTATACAACATACGACATACTGTATAATGCATGTGACATACATGCCCCAAGTTGTCTAAAAACAGATACTAAAATCACATTTAAGCTTAAAATATTATATTTGACACTTGCCTGAATGGCGGTTTCATTTGATGTTTTTTTCCAGCTACAATATAACAAAACTTTCTGACGTCTTTGTTTGGAGGACATAATTCATTAAAAAAATGTTTAAGACCAAAGTGTTTCAAAGAAACAAATAAACACAACTGGACTTTCGACTCCAAATGTTTATTTACTCATAGTCCAACAGTGACAGCTAGCCCCGGTCTGTCTTCATAATGTTCAATCAAAGCCAAACTATCACCAATAAAAAGGTGACCATTGTGCATACTTATTTGATGTGTGGTCCTTCTACCTAAACGATCAAAACAAAATGCCTCATATGTGATTGCGTATCTGATTGCATATCTACAATAGAATGGTATTCAAATAACTTGGCTAATCAAATCTGTTTTGTTATCATTAACTCAGTCATCATTCAACATCCGATGGCATAAAAACTCTGTACAGAGTTCAGTCTGCTGTTGTTTAATGATTACAAAAACACTCCAGAGAAACAAACAAAGGAAAAGACCACAATATTTGAACACAGTGTCCACTTAAAGCTCATAAAAGGTGGATTTGACTGAAAGATAACAGCATAAACGGATATATATAAAAAAATCAGCTTATGCATGTAAACACGTGAAAACAGGTTTCTTTTATATCAATAAACCAGCTACACAGAAAATCGCGTTTACATGGAAGCTTGAGACTTGCCAGGTTTCTCACGTGCAGTGACGTCATCATCGATAGTCTGTCTAGTAATTAAAAACACTGCGGGAAATCAGTCTTTCACAGTGCAAACAGTGTCTAAAAAATAGAATTTCACTTTTGCCATCAAGCATCAAACAAAATCACATTTTTCTTAATAAATCAAATATTCTGAAACAAAATTTCTGCATACATTTTAGGATGAAGCAATATGAAAACTTAAGTCAACCACTTTTATTGCATTTCCTGTCTATATTTACTTTCCAAATGAATGCTAAAATGTTAGCTCAGATTGTAAATTCATAAAGTTTTATTTGAATTTGTGCTTGCGCTGCTTGAGCGGGTTTTCTTTACTCTAATGGAGGAACATTTGCGTTGCTGAGAACGTAAAGGCGCATCTCGCTGTGAGATCTCTAATGGACAAACAAGGCAGGAAGTACCATTCAGGTGGAAAAAGAGGTGAGAGTCGAAAGAGAAGAGAACCGAGCAACAAATAGTGGCAAAAAAGTGCAGTCGATGCAGGGCTCCATTTAGATTGTGTGGTTAAAAGTGTTGATTTTACCTATCTTGGCCTTTTAGGGCAGCGTTCAGAGTCATTTAACGGTAACTGAGCAATTTTGGAAGGCACCAATTGGCTGATTATATTATTTTCTTGATAATTGCCCCTTGTGGAGCTCTTAGTGGGTGCAGAGGTCAGCCACGGCCATCTAAATTATGGTATAAACTTCAGCTGTAAGGGAGCGGAGGCTGTGCTATATTATAAATAAAGTGAGCATAGCTGTTAGGCACGATCCATATACCAAAAGTATATTTACAATGTGGCGCAGCCTCAAGGATATGAACCATTTATTTTATAATAAAGAATATATTGTTCCTTTTTGAGACAGAAGAGATGATATGCTCAACTCTAAACTGCCCACTAATTTCACTGGATTTTGTCATTGATGTAGTCGTCAACATGGAAATGAATTAGGTTGTTCATTGGATTTTCCCACATGATCGAAGTTCATGTTGACACAAAAGTCTTGATGAAAGGACATCTAATCACCCACTAACTCGGTAGTTCAAAGTATTGCTATGTTTATGAGCTTCAAACCCTCTGATCCATCCACTGATGTCTATGACATTTAACCTACAAAGAGCCACTCAAGAAGTTACCATTTACTTACCAAAGGCAGGTAAATATCTTTTGCAAATATCTATAGGCACTACCTCTGTGTGTTGTGTGCATTATAAGACAAACAAGCATTGCTAAAAACTAATATTAATTTAGCATTAAACGTGGGGGGGGGGTTAACTGTACCTAGTAATTAAGTTTAGTCAAACAGACAATAAAACAGGCATAACGACTCATGTATGTACTCAAGGAGACAATAAAGCCTTATGCTGAATATTTCTAGGGAGGTCTCCTGTGATTTAGGATGGTAAACAACCCAAAACACACTAGTGTAACCAGTCCTACTTACTGTAAACCCACAGATAGATCTATTTCTAACATATTTTAAAAAATAATTCTTGCACATACAATAAAAATTAGCGTCTTCAAAGTAGGGCTGTGCCGATAAACGATATCATATCGAATCGCGATAGAATGTATTTCAAAAACGATGATAAGCTATTGGCATTTTGACTCGATATGGATTAATCTTACAGTCTAACAGAACGCAGAAATAAACGCAACAACAGTCAGTCCGCGTGCAGCTTTTATCATGCGCGTCAAAGTACATTTCATACTGCACTTGGCAAAGAAAACTCGACATGAGGAGGAAAACATTACTGGAAGCGGAAACAAAGGTGAAACTAACCTCGAGTTGTCATCACGCGGTTTATCAAGTGTCTTGTTTTTTCGCAATCGCCGGTTAAACGAAACAAACTTGAGGCGCAATTGCAAGCGAGTTACTTCGCACAAACATTTTTATATCCATCGTTAACATATCTGCTAACATGAGCTGGTGCATATGAAACAAACCAGCGCTGCCCTGTACAGATTAGAGATGTAATGAAGTGAGTTTGTGTGCACATTAAAATATTGAACCTTGTATGTAAGATGCTTGCATGATTAAAGAAATGTACTACAGTTTATGTGAGATGTCTTTAAGGTTCACTGAATGCATTGAATAAAACCCACTACTCGAGGGAGACATTATTGCAGCGGTATGTATGTGCGCAGGTGCTGAGCCAATAGCGTTCGAATGTACACAGTAACGGAGCCCATTCATTGGTTGAATGTAGTGAATGAACACTCCCTTTACTTAACGAGTCAATTGAGTCAAAATGAGACTGAATGAACTGGTACACGTTGTTTGTGGCCTTATATCCTCTGTGTTGCAACAGTGCATTTCATTTAATTGAATTTTAACTTGTTAAAGGTCAACTTTTGTTAATAAACTGTATTTAAAATAGATTATTTAAATACAGTTTTTTAATTAAATATATATCGAAATAAATATCGTTATCTATCAATATAGAAAAAAACTATCGAGTTTACTTTTTTTGCCATATCGCCCAGCCCTACTTCAAAGTTTCTCTGTTCGCCTGAAGCCAAACAAAGAAAAATGCAACATGTTAAGCTATATAATATAATTCTATGTGAAAGGTTGGCATACTCTGAATAGGCAGGTGGGTGAGAAAATACATTTAAATATGTCTGCCATCTGTGAGACTGAGTAGGTGAGAGACAGACAAAATGAAAGTAAAACAGTGAGATAAGAGCGTTCCTCAGCATGATTCATAGTTTGCTTCCCACATACACACCTACAGTAATATGTAACGCAATGATTTTCATAAAACACCTAGTCACATGAGGGGAGGCAGTGACTCTAAATGACCTCAAATATACCTGAAAGGAAAATTTAATTATAATAATTAGCAGTTACATTATGAGTCTTCTATCATAATTACACTTACTGTTAAACCATGAGCAACAACAAAGGTTGTGAGGACTTTCTTCTACTTTAAAGGTCTGACACATAACTTACCACATTGATCCTGTCATTTTCATTCAAAAGCTCTGTGATAAACCTTTCTCTTGATATACTCAAGTCACACGCATGCCATGCTTACGCAAACAAACATGCTCCGAGATAGGTACAGGTACAGACTGTTTGTACAGATAATTGCGAAAATGTCAAACAGAAAATGCTGGCAATCTTGAACTTTTTGCTAAGATCAGCACATTCGTTATAAAAACAGACGAAGACATAAAGACTTTAGAGTTTCGATTAAGCAATACAAATTAACCAGTAGAGAAAAATGTGAAACTTTCCGAGTCATACGAAGGTCCCATTTATACGATACAAAAGGGAAACTTTGTGTTTGTGTGTGCCTATCTATCAATGGACTTATTGACAGTTAACAGTATGCCACTGCTTACCTCACAAAAAAACGTCATTCGGCCATCTCATCCCCTTTCTAATATACATGAATTCATTACGTAGTCCAGGTAGTGAGAAATTTCGAACCAGCATTGCGTAACTTCAAGCTCTCCATTACACCTAAGCAAATCACAAGGACTGTAAATTCACTTAAGACCTCAAGGTGGCAGCAGTCACTCATTAATAAAAGCAGATTCAAAATAATCAAAGCATGTGATTTGTAAAAATCAGTTGCAGCCAAACTGGGGTAAATTGAGTGACGATAGCGCAGGCAAACCTTTTGTTATATAGCGCATGTCAGACTGAAATATGTTTGTGTCAATGTAAATAAATGCTCCAATCAAATAAGCCTATCAATATTTGGCGGTCGTGCGTGATTGCGTCATAATACGACAAAGTGGAGACTGGAGAGTCCTCAATGGACCTCACGAAAGAACTGAGGTGCGGAGTATCCATCCTGCTTTGGCAAATCATCCTTTAAAGTTTAAAGACATCATTTATCCGACTATGTACTGTACCTTTGTTAAGGTAATTCTCGACTCGAACGTTCTCCAAAACATACAGCACAACATTTCAAAATTACGCGAGTCACTTCATTCACTTTTTAACACTAAGCTACAAACAGGATGTTTGGACTGGTACGCCATTGTAATGAGTTTGAAAACACTATTATACTGCAGCCAGGGGTGCCAAAATGAGGTATAAAATATGTATATGGACGCCACCGCTAATATGACTGAATTGCTGATGGAGTGCTAAACCAGCAGGAGGTGAAGCTACCGGGTTGCCATGTTGATATGCGTAACCCCCAGTGGATGCCAATACTTTAACTTTTAAAACGACTAGGATTTAACAGGGTTCATTTCACAATAGCATATCAGGGGTTTACTAATATAATAATTAAGATTTTTAGAAATTGAACTAGTTACAACAAATACTAAAATACCTTTAATATTACAATGCAGAGTTGAATTTTTTGTTGAATTCATATTCATTTTGATTACATACCCCACAACAAATGAGCAGTGTCTATCAAGTGAAAAATAAAAGAAGAAAATGTAAAAATACAATTCGTTGGTTGCTGTAGATACCAAGGATCTGTCTGTATATTTAGAAGTGGGTCATTTTTTTCAGCTCCACTGACTGGCCAGTTTATTTTTTTCATAGGCCAGTTTATGAGGGATTATTACAGACGGTAGAATTGTTCATCCTTCAGTTTGTCTTTTCTAGGATGCTCCTGCGTTTAGGAGGGTCCAGAGCGATCCTGCTCTTCAGGAGGAGGGTGGGCATATCCTCTCGTTTTGCCCATTTGGCTCCCCTAAGCACGGAGTATCGACCAATCAAAAAGGTCATGGTGGCAAACAGAGGTAAGGCTCGTAATTTTTTGATCAGATATTTTGCGAACTGTGAAAAGACTGAAAATAAAAGTTTGACTCCAGGATTAGTGCTCTAATGGTTTACATAAATGTAGGCCAAGGCTAATGAGATTGCAAATGTACTGTAGTTTAAGTGCTACAAGCAGTAATGAAAAATGTAAATTCTCAAATTTTTGACTCACCCTCATTCCAAACATAAAACACAATCTGTGCAGTTCTTCTGAAGCCATACAATCACTTTATGTGAGAAGCAGAGTCAAATTTAAGAAAATGTCAGGTTTGACGTCAGTGTTGCTTCTGACACGTCTTGGTATTACACGTCAGTATTAGTTGATGATTTAAATTCAGCTTGATGTGATGAGAAAAAAGACAGCATATATATTTTAAATGTTAAACAGATGACAACATTTTCACCCTAGTTATCATATGGCTTTGACTGTTGGACAGTGCAGATGTTTTTATTGCTTTTTGATGATTGTTTTTTTTTGTAGTGTTTGACAGACATGGTCACTAACTTGTTGTATTGAAAGAGCAGTGTAACGATTTCTCAAGTTCTTCTTTTGTGTGTGTTTCACAGGATTGTCATTTTGGGGGTGATTTCTTATTCTTATACTTTTCTTATTCACCCATCAGGTGAAATAGCCATCCGGGTGTTCCGGGCATGCACAGAACTTGGCATCCGAACAGTGGCTGTATATTCAGAGCAGGACACCGGACAGATGCACAGACAGAAGGCTGATGAAGCTTACCTGATCGGGAAAGGCCTGCCCCCTGTTGGAGCCTACCTGCATATCCCTGACATCATCAAAGTAGCTAAAGTGAGCGATATGTTCATTTCTAAGGCCATTCACCTTTCTGAACACTACTATTATTCAAAACAGAATACTTCTTGTCTATATGATTGAAAAATACATTTATTCTCGTTATTTTTTTGGACTGGCATCAGAAATGCCAACCAGATTCAGATCCTTTGGTTCTGTCTCATTATGCTACGGGCAGCTCATTTCTCAAGCCAGCAGCTTAGCCACAACAATACACTAATAATGCACAAACACTAGGAAGTACACACACAGATACCACACCATAATGAAACTGAACACGCAGCCAACACTATATCGTCTCTAACCTCAGCAGACAGCCTCCGAATAATTAGGCTTTCTCCAATGCATTTACCATGTTGCACACAGTCAGCCAACAGACAGAGGCGGCTTTCAAGTTCTGTCTGATTGGGATTTTAATGAAATTAGTATTTTCCAGCATCAGAATAATTAGGGCCGACTGCTGTGTAGCATACACATCCCTGGCTATGGCTAATGATGTTTTTATTCCACTCTTATTTCTCTTTTTCTGTCCCTGCCTCTCCATTTTTCCTCTTTCTGCCTGTCAGGAAAATAACGTAGATGCCATCCACCCTGGTTATGGGTTTTTATCCGAGCGAGCAGACTTTGCCCAGGCCTGTGCTGATGCTGGGGTGAGATTCATTGGTCCTTCCCCAGACGTTGTGCTCAAGATGGGGGATAAAGTGGAAGCTCGTGCCCTTGCCATGAAAGCAGGTGTGTTTCTACACAGATCATGCTTTTACCTCTGAGATCACAGTCTTCATTCCACATTCTTCATTTTGCTTTTGTTGTGAACTACTGTATGTAAATCTAGCTATTACAGTATTAAGTTGAAAATATATTCTCCTGTTCCAGCATAATATGAAGTTAGCTATTTGTAAGTTGATTTCCTTTAAAAAGTGTGAACACCTGGGGAATGCACTATGAATATAATGTGCCTGCTGATAATATTGTTTATTTGCACATGTTGTTTGCATTGTTTTGTGTTGTCTGGGTTGTGCTTCTATTTATTAACTGTAGTAATTAAGACAATGTTATGTTTATACAAACTCAAACACTCAGGTTTTGGAAATTAGTACAGTGACTCCACTGTATGTGTAGAGTAGAACAGTGTATAAATAATTGAATCTGTTTGTCTGTGTAAAGGTGTTCCAGTGGTTCCCGGGACAAACGCTCCAATCTCCTCTCTGCAGGAGGCTCAGGAATTTGCTAAAACATACGACTTTCCCATCATCTTTAAAGCTGCGTATGGAGGAGGGGGCCGTGGCATGAGGGTGGTCAGAGGATATGAGGTCTGTGTATTTCTTTTTGCTCTGTAAAGGTATGCAATTGTTTTTTGACTACTTTGATGATCAAAGTAGTTTAGCCTTCTAAATAACAACAAACCTCCTCATGAATAAACAGCAATAAAACAGATATTAGAACCATGCAAGTGGAAATGAACCACCCAGTCAAGTTAACATTATTTATTAAATAGGTTTCCACTTCAATCAAAAATGATATAGTAAACCAGATTACTGTGACCAGTTAAAAGAAAAAAGGATGCCTTTGTATAGATTTTGTAGTAAGGGTGCCGCCATCTTGCAGTACCGCTGACGTTGACGTCATCGGGGTTGGTTGGCTTCCAGTAATAACAGTAATGATGTTGACTTGACTGGATGGTTCATTTCCACTTTAAAAGTACAAAGTTATGTAATTTACTAAATTTACTAAAATGTCTCTTATGCTGAAATGTCTGATTAAATCAAAGATTTACTTTTAAATGCTTAAAGGGATATTTCACCCCAAAATTAAAAGTCTTCCATCATTTAAGCACCTTCATGTCAATCCAAACGTGTAGGACTTTCTTCTGTGGAACACAAAAGAAGATATTTTGAGAAATGTCTCGAGGGGTTTTATGTCCATATAGTGGGAGTCGAAGGAGGCCAATTTTGAACGTTTTTCAAAATATATTCTATATAACTAAAGTAATGCAGGTTTGGAATTACATAAGGATGAGTAAATGATGAAAGAATTTTACTTTTTGTTCGGTGAACTATCCCTTTAAGCACAATAAATAATTCTGTAAAATTAAATTAAACTTTTTTACTTTCTCTCAGGTTGTTCTTGACTAGATACCTTTTCGACCCCAAACTGTTAAGAACTCTTGCTTCAACTTATACTGTATATAATTTTTGTGTACTGTTTTACCTCTGGCACAGTGGAAAAAAGTGATTTGTTTGAGGTTAAAGAAACATATTCAGTTGAACAGCACAAGATGCTCCTTTGGCACCTTAACTTGTCCTAAAAAACTAAAAGCCAAACAATACTGTACCTTCAGTTCCAGAGGAGACTCCTAAAAGCTGGCACGAGCACTCCCAGCTTCATCAACATAAACAAATGTTTTTTGGAGAGTTTCCCAGTAACATTACTGATTCAGTAACTGCTTGGCCACTGACATGAAGGTTAAACCACTGTGTTGAACACTGCATATTGCAGCACAGCAACCCTTGTCTCTAAAAATGCACATGGATTCTTGACTTCCATTGGCACCATAAGTTGAGGACAAAACTGACACATTGGAGCACAGATCAGATTTATTTTTGGTCTATAGCCTTTATTTGTTTAGGACAGTAGGAGAGCAGATAGGAAGTGAAGTGGGAGTTAGAAGGGGATCAGGAAAGGACCACGATCCTGACTCAAACTCTGGTTGCCTGAAGTGCAATCGCAGCACATACTGTATGTCAGAGCACTGCCCACAAGGCCAAGTGCTCTGACTCAGATCAATGTTTTAAAAGCACTACAGAATGTTTACCGTACAACCTTTGGGAGCTCAGCCTATATATTTTATAATATGTTGTAAGTATTTTTAGCATAAAAAAAATTGCCAGCAAAACCTTTAAGGAGTAGCCCACCTTTCCTCTGACCTGTTTTCCCCAGTTCCCCTCGAGGGCTCAAAAGTAATTTTTCGCTAGATTCACACGACTCAAGAACCGCTTTTTCTCGTTGGATATTAGGCTGTTGAACAGCAGAAGACATCATGACCAAAAGTGCTCTGCACACTTAGTCTGATAGATGCAATATATTACAAGGCTAGTCCACTAAACCTCATCCACCCTCCCAGTGGAGATCATGTCTGTTAAAGGGATAGTTCACCAAAACAATAAAATTCTGTCATCATTTACTCACCCTCTTTTTATTTGAAACCTGTATGACTATCTTTCTTCTGCAGAACACAAAAGAAGATATTTTGAAGAATGTTGGTAACCAAGCAATGGTGGTACCCACTGACTTCTGTGTTATGGACACAAAACCAATGCAAGTCAATGTACCACCATTGTTTGGTTACCAACATTCTTCAGAGTATCTTTTTTGTGTTCTGCAAAAGAAAGTCATACAGGTTTGAAATGACATGAGGGCCAGGTATGGATTATGACTTTGATGTGCCCTGGGCACGGACGTTTCAAACCTCCTGGCATCACATATTTTACAAGAACAGTGTTGCACCTATGCCCAAATACACAGGAGTGGTTCGCAAAGAACGCATCTTTGCGTCCAAAAACGCATGACACAGCGCTCAGGAATGGTTTGAAAAAGCGCAGCGCAAACCGCGAGGGTCTCGTGGCACTCTTTTGATAACAGAAATTGCCATATGCCAAGTTGCTATTATAAACAAAATCTTACGACACGGGGTCTTCTGATTGGTCAACTGCTGTGGAACGGACATTGATGAGCTGCGCTGAGTGTAAAAATGTAAATAATTTCAATTTGACACAGCGTATTAAAACCCTGGCGCTTATGTGAGAGACGCCTCGTACGGCGCGAGACGATATAACAGTTAAACACGTCCGTCTAGAGCATGTTTACATAGAACTATATAAAAGTAGTTCACCAGAATAGAAAAACATCTGTGTAAAATGCACAAAAAAACAACACAAATTGGTTTATTTATATTTCGCTGTACTCGACACCTAAAAAAGCTTCTGACCTCTCCTATTATGTGGGAATAGGTTTAGCCTATGCCTTGAATAAGTTAAATTTCTACATTAAGAAGACAAGCATTTAACGTTATCTTAATAAAAAAGTTGGTTGGTTTCTCAGAGAAAACTCTTCCATAACGAAATCCAAATCCAGCTCTCACAAGACTGCATTCAATGGCCATTAAAGACAGCGAACTGAGATGTCTTTGACACATTTCTGTGGTTTTAAACTAATTTTGTTATTTTGCCTTCTATTGTCTTCTACACGTGACTTCTGCACGCTTATATTACACAGTGTTTTTTTACTCTCCTCTAGATGTCCCTCTCAACAGTGCGGCAATGCATTAGGATTATTTATTTAATTTATTCGCTACAGTTAATACTTGACAACTGCAAAAATAATCATTTTATTCCACAGTATTCAGCACTTCTTTATTGAGAAAATGAAATAAATGAAAAATGTACACGTATCAAATTTGCCAGGGCCCCCTGCTGGTCTAGTGCCCTAGGCACTTACATTAATCCCTCCCTGATGAGGGTGAGTAAATAATGACAGAATTTTCATTTTTGGGTGAACAATCCCTCTAATGAACCTCGAATTCTGCTTATGTATATACTGTTTTATTTCATGTGTCGAGATACTGCATGCTTATACGTTGTATTACAGTACGATAGATGTTCACTGTCCTCTGCATGACCCGTGGGCATGCGCATGAGATGATAACTACACAATACAACACTTTACCACTTTGACACGTTAGCTAGATATAAAAAGTACATTTTATGTATTTATTGCCACTTGTGGAAACAGTTTAGTATTGCCAGTGTCTACTAGGCTTATTGAGACAACAAGCTTAGTCTTATAAAGAGTGTTAAATGTCCTGCTCCGAGGTTTCTAGAGACACTTCGTTTGGTTTCTTCACGTATTCTGTAGGAGAGATACCAAAATAAACAGATTTCAACCTTTGCATGCCACAACGCACTAGAGAGACTCTGTTCCTCTGAGAAATGTTTTTTTATTCTCTGCGATTCTGGATTTCATTTCAGTTTAACAGGCGCGTACCCCAAAATACTTGTAGGCTTAAAAGGGTCGTAAAGTTTTACTTTATCTTTTGAGATAAAAGAACTTGTTATGAAAACAAACTGTAGCATTCAGAAAACATAACGTGTCCAGAAACATAATAAGATAAACTAAGACTAAAAAACACCAAACTTCTTTAACTTTGTGACATCAGATGAATGTCTTGACAAAATGTGGCTTCTAAACTAAAACTTGTTTAATGTTTATTTAATAGTGTTTGTTATATTAATAGCTCTTTATTTATGGCCATAATTTTGATTGTAATACTTAACAAATGTTGTGTTTGTTTGCAGGAACTAGAAGAGAACTATCACAGAGCATATTCAGAGGCTCTCGCTGCGTTCGGTAACGGTGCTCTGTTTGTTGAAAAGTTCATCGAGAAACCACGACACATTGAAGTGCAAATTCTTGGTGAGTATATTGAGGCACATGTGGCACATTTTTGTGTGGGGGTTTATTGGCAGAAGTTTTACTTGTAGGAAGTCTCTAGGATGTGTGTACACATTTGTTTTCTGTGATCTGTTAGTTTCTCTCTGGTGGTGTATTTCAAGCATTATATCAGAGTATATTTGGCTCATTAGGTGTGATTTGCTTGTCTGGAACAGAGCTCATAGTCGATAACATACAGCTGGAATTAAATTGGGCTTGTTAACAGAGAAGGGCTCTGTGTGTGTCCAGGGAACACCATTCTGCCTGTCGCTCTCTAAAATACACAACTTTTGTCAGTCTCCTCAATGAATCTAATATCGAATCCATGTAGAGATGCTAACAAGCTGAGATATTGTCAGTGCAATTACATATAAATGAAAGGAGAGGATCAGAAAACACTGTATTTTCACTAGCTGCCTCAAGTAGTTAGATTTAGATTTGTGTGTGTTATGATGGTTGAAAGCAGGCTCTGGTCAAGCACTTAAACGTTATTAATTTTAATTTGATTATTTACACAATGGTAAGAAAATGAATATGATGCTTAAGGGGGGCTAAAGTTGCTAAGTAGGGGAAGAATAAAGGTCCATTCACCACAAGGATGATATTTATAACTAGGGATGCACGATAAATTATCGGCCATATCGTTATCGTAAAATACAATTTAGGCCGATATATTATGGCCGATAAATCATAAATTGCTCACAGTTAAAATACAGTACAGTACTATCTTTCTGTCGTGATCATTCACTTACTGCTATTAGCAAAACATTGTTGATGTAGGTTAGGGCTGTCACTATAAACCGACGATAAATATCACGTGATTTATGCACAGCTTTTGAGTGAAGTACGGGAAAACGCTGCTGCATCCGAAAGCCAGAGGACGCTCTCGTGCAGAAACTCCAAATACGCACTGCAGAAGAAGACCATAACACGTTCTAGAATCTAGGAAATGCCTATGGACATCTTTTTATCACTGTTACTCAAGCCTCATCAGGTATTTTTATGATAATAAAGTATATTTATAATGATCATGTTTGACGGGTGTTGCTTTCTCAAATGCACATTATAAGCGACTCAAACTCGCACTGTTTTTGATCGAGCAGCATTTCCTACTGATCCCTGAGCCGTGCTTCACGGACAAGCTACGCATTCAAAAAATATCGACACATTGCATATCGCAGCCAGCTCGATTACAATAGGATTTAGTGGTATCGCGATAAATTGTCGTGCAGCCCTGATGTAGGTACGGTATGTAGATACAGTATTTATTAATGTTTTAATTATAATAACAAAAGCATATTGTTTGAATCCGACTGCTGTCAGAATGCTCTCTGTCTTGAGACCTGTTAGACATGTGGCTATTAAGAACATTTTACTTGGTTGCTCTGGAAGAACATCTATAATTTGTTTATTAAATAAAAAATATACCAGAAAAGTTAGAAATTTATAGAGTACATTACTAGGGATTTTTAAGGTCCTACTTTGGTTTATGGAGTGTCCAACAACAAGTTTATGTACATAGAAGGTGTAAAAACACTATTATTTCGTAATAATAGGCAGTTATTCTTACCTTACTTCTTGACTGACTCTCAAATGATTCGTTCCGCGATCTATCTGTCTAATCCCCTCCTTTCCGCTAACCTAGTCGGCTGTGATTGGTCTACCGCGAATGAGGCTCACAGCTACAGTGTTTGGGGGAGAAGAGTGAAGTTTTCGCGTGCAGTCCTAGCAAAACGTAGGCAGGGACTATATGTAGTGACGTAAATCCGCTGCCGTTCGCTAATCGGACAAGGGACGACTCGTTTGCGTGATTCAGAGTCGACTCCCTTTTTCCAAGCCAATAACTTTGTTATTCATTCACCTTCGGATTTACAACTTGACAGACTGCTACCTTTCAAACACGGCAACATTACACACTGCATGAAATGTAATTTTCATGATCTCATGTTATGTACTCTTTAAAGAATCGTTAACTAGTGTAAAGTAGGCTTGGGACATGATTTTCAGGGGAAAAAAGAGAACTAACTCAAAGATATTAATATTAACAAGATGCGCCACTGCCGTTGCAATGGATGGCGAGGAATGCGGCGCTCAATATGGCCGCTCTAGCGAAGGAAGTCCCGCCTTCCAGTAAAACGAGCCAATCGTCAATCAATAATGACTGATGATTCTCTGGGGCGGGGCTCTCGTGAGGCGCTTGCCAGCCTGTGCGCAGGCGCAGTAGGTGAGGCAACTGTTTAATTGTGATTTTTGCTAGCTATTTTAGAAATATCTGCCTTACACCATTCAA
This sequence comes from Triplophysa rosa, assembly GCF_024868665.1. Taxonomy (NCBI): domain Eukaryota; kingdom Metazoa; phylum Chordata; class Actinopteri; order Cypriniformes; family Nemacheilidae; genus Triplophysa; species Triplophysa rosa. The sequence goes on from NC_079890.1 coordinate 31,305,227, forward strand.
GTAGATAGGACTGTGGACTTGCTATGACGTAAATAGCTGCTCAGAGGTGTTGCAAACATGGCCGCCAAGTGGAACGACTTCCGTAAACGGACTTTGCTAATGGTTACCTTGTTTTCTGCCGTCAATGTTTTCAAATAAAAGCCATTGTCCACTTTTTGCCTTTTGTTTCAGTCTTAGGGAATTTTATATTAATATTTAGACACTATATATCGGCCAATACTGTACATCGGTTATCGGATTCCAATGTTAAAGAATTATTGGTTATCGTTATCAGCCAAAATTTACATATCGGTGCATCCTTATTTATAACTATAAAGCTTATTAAAATGAAGAGAATATGGAAGGCTACACTACAACCAATGGAATTGTACTTTATTTACAGGGCTTTGCAAATATAAAATGTGACATTGAAGTTAAATAAACTCAAGCTAAATCAACATAATTTCATTCATTGTCCGCTGGTGTGGATGCTAGTTATATAGTTTTCATTATCTGTATAGTTATTGTTCTTAGATTTTTTTAATTGAAACATGATGCAGTGTTTTGGATTATAGGGGTCATATGACACGGCTAAAACGAATATTATCGTTTGTTTTAGATGTTATGCAATGTGTATACACGATTGAAGGTTCAAAAACGCTGTATTTTCCACATACCGTGCATGTTTGTATCTCCTCTTTGCCCCGCCTCTCTGAAATGCGTGAATATTTTACAAAGCTCATCGCTCTGAAAAGCGAGGTGTGCTATGATTGGCCAGTTAACCAGTGCGTAGTGATTGGTCAAATACTGCAAGCGGAAACGGAAATGTAACACCTCTTACCATATTCGGAACATCAGGTTCCAGAGCAATTGTACTGACAGGTACGCCCACCTTACTTGCATATACATTTGGGGGTCTTAGTCAAATCATACCACGAACTGACGTAGATTTGTGGGGGTGTGGTTACACGAGGTGTTTCAGGCAGGTCTGGGTGAGCATTCGCTTTTAGATAGAATGCATCTTTTGTTCCGACACTTTAATTTTGCAATTTTACGTGTCTAATACATGCATGGGCAACTTATAACACACCAAAGACACAGAAAAACACGTATTCGCGCCATATGACCCCTTTAAGACAAACCAACTAATGTCATAAAATCCATATGTTTGTGTTGTTGTTTTGCCACCAATGATGTCATTAGAACAGGATAAAAGTGATTTTGGGGATTCAAAACCTAAAACATACTCTCTCCTTTCTCTCCAAATGTGTTTTTCACTCTCACAGGTGATAAATATGGAAATGTTATTCATCTGTATGAGAGGGATTGTTCCATCCAGAGAAGACATCAGAAAGTGGTGGAGATCGCACCTGCTGCCCAGCTGGATCCTCACCTTCGAGACAGACTCACCTCAGACTCTGTCAGCCTGGCTAGACAGGTACGTACGTTTGACTGGAGCAGGCTCACTCACATATGCACGGTTTTCACTTAACAACACTTAGCATGCCCTCTTATCTCAAAGACCCCGGGTTATATACATTCGCTTATCTCATTATGGCTGGTCACACACACGCACCCTTAAGGAATGTGCTCCGGTCCCAAATTTCTCTGACTTCATAGTATGTGTGCACTGAATGATTAACACATGCTGATGCTCAGTGCTGCTCTAAGATATTCAGTCACAGAGGCGGGGTGTTATTTATGTGATATGTGTTGCACAGCCTGCATTATTCATCTCTCTTTTCTCATTGTGTCTCATATGTGCCTTTATATAGCAAACTGTAAAATTACACCAAACAAAATATATGCTAAAACTCAAAAAAGAATACATTTGTACCATTTTGTTATATACTGTAACTACAGATGAACAAACATAGGGGATACTAAAATTGAGCTTGCCAGTTACATAATACGTCGTGACATTTGGGAGAAAATGAGAACACTGACATGACTGAGCATGATGTGGCGATATATTGACCGTAGGAGTTCTTTGATGTCAGAAGGTTCCCCTGGAAAGTCGGTAGTCTGTGACATTTTGCTTTTTAAGAAAGAAAAAATGTGGAAACAATCATGGTGCATTCTGGGAGTGTGTATTTGTAGGGATTAATCTGCGTTGACCTGCATGCTCTGTGAAAACTTGAGTACAAGGTCTTTCTTATATACACAGACACAAACACACTTCTGGATATCTCTAGATATCTCTGACCTTAGAGTTAGTGACAGAAGGATTATGGATTTGGAGAGATAGAGTCGCCACCCAGTGATTACAAGGTGTGTGTGTGTGTGTTCATGTTTGTATATCCCGGTGGGGACCTAAACCTGAATACACACCAACACATGGGGACTCGTGTCACCGTGGGGACCAAAATTGAGGTCCCCAGGGACAAAAAAGCTAATAAATTGTACAGAACAATATTTTTTACAAATCTAAAAATGCAAAAAGTGTTCTATGATCTTTAGGTTTAGGGATAGGGTTAGGGATAGGGGATAGAATATACAGTTTGTACAGTATAAAAACATTACGCCTATGGACTGTCCCCACGGATAGTCAACCAAAGCCTGTGTGGTGTGTGTGTGTGTGTGTGTGTGTGTGTGTGTGTGTGTGTGTGTGTGTGTGTGTGTGTGTGTGTGTGTGTGTGTGTGTGTGTGTGTTTGTGCATGCACACCACACACACCGTTACCAATTCCCATCAGTTGATAAACCAGATGCTGTCAGGTTTGATAAGTCACTTGCCCCCGTAAGAGTCAAATTTGTATGTATCATTCTTTGAAATGTTATTAGTGATGCTGGCAGAAGCAGAGAAAAGGTGAAGGGAGAGTTGGGAAGAGAGACCATGCAATCAGGAGAGAGAGAAAGAAAGAGAGCAAGGAATGACAGAAAAAGATGGAGAGACAGGATAAATCAATATCGGGCAGGTGCAGCAGAGAGGATGGATTTATTGTTCTATTTTTTGGCTTGATGAAAGTTGGTTGCATGTCTGTAGTCCCTATATCGCTTTCACCTACAAATTGCAGTTTTAATACATTTACAATAGGTGGCGGTGTTTCACTCTGACACGCTGATTTCAGACCATCCGGTTACTTAAAAAACTGAAATCTGTCCACCTTAAATGACCTTTTAATTACTTTGAATGCTTGTGTTCTCCATAGCAATTAGAATAGGCATTTTATCAGCGTGAGGTAATAGGCCTGCATTAGCCTTTGATTGTTTTCACTTTAACAGGCAACTTTAATTGCGCCCGTCGTGTCTCCTGTCATCATATTGCAGTATAAGCACGCTGCGCATGTGGTAACGTGATGTACTTCCGCATTACTATACACTACATATTTGGAAGTACATACTGTAAAAACTTGAGTGCGTCATGTAGGTTTGGCATTGTTAATAATCTACCACATATTTTAATGGAAACATGATCACTGATGTATATTTCCAAGGCCTTTGGGATATTTTTGGTAGTGACATCCATAATAAGTAAAACAGGTTTTGTTGCAACTTACTGTGATTAGAAAAACAGATTAGTTTCACAGTTTCAGATTGGTGAATGATGGATATTCGTGCCTTTGAACAACATGGGTTTTAATGGCTGATGCATATAATCAAACAGCAGGGGGGCTGATAGCTCGTATAATGTTGATATATACATTAATACGCTTTAAGCAAATTGGATCTATACAGAGTTGTTAAATTCAAATGAATGCTTATTTGACACGATTTGCTTAAAAATGACAAGCAGAGGAAAAAGCTAAAACCAGTTCATTAGGCTGACACATTGAGGCTTGTCTGCCAGTCTGTGGCATAGTTGGCATATCGTATAGATCAATCTCTCTCTGGTACCATCCTCCCATTAATAATGGACACTGCCAGGAAGCGATTTAGAGCCCCGAGTCTTTTTATTGCAACGCTTTGAACACTCTGAAATTCTATCATGTGTTTCTTGAGCAGCGGCATTACCCTGTCTATCCGGTACAGTGGTCGACCGCCATGGGCTTTTAATGGCCAAATTGTATTTAAATACAATTGAGATGTATTTAAACGAACACAATACAGTTTTTACCCAAAATTCATTAAAACATTGACTACGTTTACATGCGCATCAATAATGCGATTATTTCCAATTATCAGAGTAAGGACTTAATCGCATGCAGTAACATGTTTACATGTCATGAGAACACCTCTTTGCTCCCATTTACATGAACGTTTTATTAGTCAGATTATTTGCTATAATACAGAGCACAAACGATGCTCTCGGGTACAGTAGGTGCATGTTACTGGCTATCGTTTTAATATATTCGCGTCAAATGCTAAACGCCTTCATCCGGATGTGTTTTTATAGTTATTCGGCGGTATGATAAGTATAGAAATATGATGAAAATGCCTTTGTTTGTGTACGCTGTCATTGCGTTCTCTCTGTATCTGTATAAAGATAAGAAGGAGAGACTGCTGACAGCAAGTTGTGTTGATGGTAAAACTTTAGACTGTCATGTTTACTATGACTTTGTGCTTAAGATTTATGACAGAAGCACATGCGCACCTTGTTCAGAGCACCATTAATGCGATTAAAGTGTTTCCATGCCTTCTTATTGCGATTAAAATCGGCGTACGCCGCATATGTTACTTCGATTATGCTTATTGCGATTATGAGCTTAATCGCATTATTTAGATCGAATGATTGCGTTTACAAGTGTAATCGCAATATTGCCAAAATCCTATTATAATCGCATTATGAGGGTGCATGTAAACGTAGTCATTGGCACAGGTAATGCTTTCAGTAAAAGTTTGGCAGTGGTATTTTTTTATTTGTTAAAACCCTCGAATCCCAATATAGAATCACTACAGAATCAATTCCTGGCAGGTGGTGTTGATTTTTGGTGCTCAACAACTCTATTACATTCTCTGTGTTGGACTGAAGCCCTATCAGCAGCTCTTTTTATTCTTCTGGTCTCTATGACATGAATTATCTTTGGAAAGCTTCTTTCCACATCCAGTACTGACTGACACAGCTGTTGAAATCCATCTCAGTTCAGTTTTAGCACAATATGGCTCAAGAAGATCAGTCAACATTTACATTAAGCAGTCGTTGTGTTCCCTGGGAAAGGACCCCTATGACCTTGCCATTGTTAACACTGGGCTGTACCAGTCGAGTTGTACAAACATCATACAAACAGTCTGTGTTGTTCCAAGCGAACCTCCTGGGATTTGATGAAGCCCTCTCCCCCTGTATAATGGTTAACATCACCTGAGCAGCCTCGCTGGCTCAACCGCCTTGACAAAGTGTCCTGGAGGCAAAAGACAGTGTTCTTGACATGGTAGAGAATGGTTGTCTGACACCTTTTCTGTCTCCGGGCATAAAGTTGAGATTCAACCTAAAATTCATTCGTACTCACCAGGCTGGAATGTCAGCCATCCTTTCGATCTTTCTGGTAACAAGGGCTACATTCTTTCACCTATCTGTGGGTCTTCATTTGTCACTGTCCGTGGTTCTGAAATCCATCCACTTGAAATTCTGTATAGAATTGTCTAGTGTTAGTGACACTGGTAGGAGAAAGAGTTCACCCCCAAAATTTTTATTTTAACGGTTGATCCATTTTCACAAATCCGATCTGAATGATTTATTCACAAATCTGACTGATTTGGTTTTTAAGCTAAACTGACTGACTCATTGATCCACTGGGAATGTGGCACATCTTTATATGAGACTTTTATGGTGCTTTTTGTAATTTTTGAGCTTGACAGCCTTGGTCCCCACTCACTATCATTATATGGTAAAACTGGCTAGTTTCCCCCAAAAATATGACAATTTGTTTTTAATAGAAGAGGAAAAATCTTACACTTTTGGATTGAATTTTGGGTGAACTTAAAATATCTACTCAGCAGTGCATCTAAGTTCTGAGGATATGGTTGAGTTTTTCCTACAAACTTTTTTTATGAAAGTAGGAACTTAATGAATTCCAGATGAAAAGGTCTAGTCAAGTATGTAGTGAAGTAAAAGTGATCTATTGGACAGAAAGAAAGGACAGAATTAATAAAAGAATAAACGCTGGCAGAGATAGAAATGTTCTCTACTGTACTGTGAAAGACACTCACTTCAAAATCAACACACATTTTCTGACATGAGCCCATCACACGCACACACAGGCCCGGGGCTCCCACAGTTTGCCATGTAGAGTTGAGCTGTGCTGTTGATGGACAGAGCTGTTGAATTGATTTATTACTTCTGGCTGCTGTTGTTGACATGGCTGAAATCTAACTGGCTACAGCCGGCTTGCAATGTAAGCACTTTAAAGGGCACCGTAAGTCATTTATACTCTCACTCAGTAGCTCTTTTTCAATAAAATTTCCCATTCACCAGTCTTTCAGTCTGTGTGGAAAACAACTGCATTTTGAGTTTCAGCTCGAGGTATTAGAATCTCTTTTGTGTTTGGAAGAAGAATCTTTTCTATCACCCTGTTTCCCTTTCTCTTTCCTTCCTGTTTTTCATTTGCTTTTCCACTTCACCCTGCAACACACCAAACCCCCCAACGCTAAATAAAATGCTAAATGCACTTAACCTTTAATAAACAGCAAAAGCTAAGGGATAAACAATAGAATAGCCGCCAGCTTGCCATTCTCAGCAGTCTGAATGGCTCAGTGTGTCTGCATGATGTCCCTGTCGTCTTTTCATCAGCGGTTTAAATGTAGCTTGGAGGATCCTAACAGAAGTGTTTTTGAGAGGAACTGGGAGCCAAGAAGCAATATCATGAAAATTTAGCTGACACATGCACAGAGCAGTGGCCATATGTTGGTTGGTGTATTGAATTTCCTGTACATTTACCTCATGAAGCAATGCCAAGTAATGAAATAAATTCCCAGGGATTGCACCTTTTAATAAAATGAATAGCGTTGGTTTTTATCCGTCATTAGAATATTGTCACAATCCTTGTCTGGTGATCTGCGTCTAAAAAGGTAAGAACGTAAATATTTTAGTATTTAGCTTGGATTAACGTGTTAGTAGCAAAAACAGTTTTAGAGTTGGTTATTGCTTATTCGTTTTTTTAGGTCAATGTGTACGGTGACCGTTTAATTAAAATGATGGTTCTTGTAATAAAAATCTCTCTTGTTAGCCATTTGAGTATGAATATTCAGATATACTGTATGGGATATCATCAAAAGGCTGAAAATGTCAAGATTTATGTTTTCATCTCCATCGCCCAGGCATAGTAGACATAGACGGAAGATTTGTAATTAAATTTCAGCTATTTGCATACACTTAGCAGGTTTAAAGCCCTGCTTATCTGATGTGTCAGAGTGATCGCTGATTCTGCAAATGTGATCAAAAACATGTCCTCCCTCTCTTGTGCTCTGTATCGCTCTCTTACTCCCCCTCTCTGATTTGAAATGCAAATGGTTATTGGACCACAATGAATATGTAGCTAAAAGCCATTAAGTCATTGGTTATTGGCTAAAACAAACCAAATTTGGGAATTTATCTTCAAGGCAGGTTTTAAAGGGGTGCTGCAACGGTGTGTCATGCATTCTGACTTCTTTACAATGTTAAATGTGACAAAAAACGAGTTGGGCGTATTACGTAGTATTTCTGTGCTCAATACACTCCCCCAGCGATCGTACAGGTTTCGGAAAGTTTTTTTTCGAACATATTAAACTGTTTCGTAACAATTTTTCTTAGTCCCTTATTGGACAATTCTCCCGGAAAAGCATGCGGCACGCCCATGCGGCAGCAAGGAGAGCAGGAGAAGGAGCATGCGCAGACGTCACTTTCACTTGTGTGCAGGAGAGAGAGAGCATACGTTTGTGAAGTTCAGGTGTTTGTTTGTTCACTGCATTTGGGTGATGAATGTTATATAAACGGTGGATATAACACTGGATTTGGAGATCGTTTGAAACTGATATATGGAGCCGTCCCAGCGCTAAAAGATGCCGGACATGAACCGCATACGGTGAGTGAAACTGATGTCTGTGTTTTGTTGGCAATGGGTGCGCACGTGCTTTAGTTCAGCCTACCCCTCCCCCCGCACGTGCCGTATGCTTTCGGAAAAAATCGTACAGCTGGATCTATCTTTTATAAATGTGATCAAACTAGATACTCTTCGAAGATACGAAGTATGCAATACTACTCTATAGGTACTCAAGATTAATATGAGATCGGCAGAAACCGCATGTGTTAGGGCCTCTTTAACATATAACCTGTTCATTAAATAACACAGTCCGAGAGGTAAACCGATACTGTCGTTTTCGCCTCACCTCTCATCTCCCCACAGACTAGCACAAACCATTCTCCAGCATACTACAGTCTCACACTTCCCTAAGGCTGTGTGGAGTGCTACAAAGTGGCCGTTGTGCACATGACTGCCAAATCTCTGTAGAACAGATGGGCCCCTGGTGTTATAAACGCTTGTCCTGCAGCAGCCCTGACCTTGTGCTAAGAGTTAGCAGTTGACCCATACTTCAACAAACACATACTGGATCAACTGTCCAACGGGGACCATTTCAGTTTTATTTGAGTTAAAGGAGCACATTAGTTCACCCCAAAATAAATTTGAAACCATAATTTACTCGCTTTCATGCCACCCTAGGGGTATATTACTTTATTTAATCAGCCGGACAAAATTTGAGTAATATTGGAAAATACCCTTGCTTATCCTAGCTATGTATTGCATTCAATAGTGCACCTGTTTGGAACCTCCAAAAAAAGTGCATATATCCATCATAATAGTAATCCGTGTTTTCTGAAGCAAAACAATACTTTTGTGAGTAAAGTAATATATTTTGAGCTTATTTAGTGGGCTGTTGAATCCAGAATAAAAGTTGTAATAATTGAGATACCATTACAAATTTTCGTTTAATCAGCATTTCTAGATGTATTGTGGCCATTCCGGTCCAGTGTTTGTTGAATTTGAACAAAATCAAATCTCAGGAGTGACAAAGTCATCCAACATGACAAGACACATGAAAACTGCGAGAAAAACTGAGGTTATCACATAAAAAATATATTTTTAACCTTTCCCTAAAATAGTACTTGTACAAATATTACTGTTGTATTGCTTAAAAGTGAATATGAACTTGTTTTCTTTGCAGTATTTGAGGTCTGGAAAAAATACAGAGCATCTTTTCTGTTATTTTGACCGTTTTTTCCAGTTTTCATTTTCTGCAAATAAATGGAAATAGCAACAAAACAAACTGATAACCAAACAGATCTCATCCCCCATAGACTCCCGTGGTATTTATTTTCCCTACTGTGGCAGTAAATGGGGGATGAGATCTGTTTAGGTACTGACATTCTTCCAAATATCTTCCTTTGTGTTCAGCAGAACAAAGACATTTATACAGGTTTTATACAGAATTTTCATTTTTGGGGGAACTCTCCCTTTAATTGAGTAGCTCAGATCTAGAGTGCTCCTTGTGTAAATATTCCTACCCACACAGACATCAAACCTTAAACTGGCTTATACACAGTTCACTGGATTGAATGATTTGGGGTAAACTTTGCGTAGATTTTATCCTTAGAGGGACACATGCACAAACGGAAGATTTTGCATACGCACAAAAGTTTTCAGATTTATAAAACCACGCGTACGCTAGAACCTGCGCATAATTGGCTTTATTAATCCCTGACAGGAGAAGACTGTGCGTACGTGTATCTCCACCCCATCTCCTCCCCGACATAACCGTATATGGCGCTTACAACGCCTAGTTTAACTATGCATAATGTAATCTGCATATCATTTCCATATGCATATTTCCATTCACATGACGGTACGAGACATATGGAAGATATGAGCCGATGGACTGCCCCACAACCGGATCCTACATACCATAATATCACATAAATATCACAATAATATCAAAGTGCATACCATTAATCATTGTTCTCACTAGAAATGTTTTTATTATTATGTTTTTTAGAACACCAGTTCTGCAATTTAGTTTAAGAGGAATTATAATGCACCTTGCACTCTTCACTGTTATTAAAACATTAAAACGTGCAACATGACACAGAAGCAGTGCATGAACTAGAAATGTATGTATATATTTTTTGTTTAACTTTTAGATGTAACTTTAGTGCTTAACTCCACTAATAAGTGCGAAATTTGTGTGTAAAAGAGAAAACAGAGTTTGAAATTATTCTGCCTGATTACTTCACTCACAGCAGGAAAGGCGGCATACAGTAGGCAAAGCATGGTCCCGTAGTGGATTTAAGATTTTGATTGAATTGTGATTTAAGATTTGAGTTAGGTTTTACAAGAAGGTGTTTATAAAACGCTTATCACTCAATACAAGCGCAAATAACACTGCTGGATTTAATTTTCATGATAACGTGGATCTAACGTATGATATGGAGATGAAGTTAAATGTGTTGAGGCATTAATCGTTCTTCTAACATTTACTCTCTTTAATGACTTGAGTTCACAAAATGATGTTTAATTAACAAAGTTCGGGAGGAGCCGGAGCATATAATCAGCTCGGCTGGTCTGCCATCAGCAATCGCATCTACCCTATCGGCCCAAACGAGCTCTCTTATAAATAGACAAACCACCTTACCTGCTTCATCTCTTCAGATTAGCATCCCTCCTCCACCCGGCTCCTCTCACAAAGCTCATTCTCCCGCAAGACCCGGGGGGGGGGGCTGGGGGTGCTCTGGGGGCCAGTTCCGAGCTCGGCGCACTTGCACCAGGGTAGAGTGGTCAGCCCGCTCCCCGGACAGCACGCCAAATACGCATAACCTTCATACCCACGCTCTATTATTATCCTCTCACCATTGCTGTTATCTGCTCAGGTGAACTAGCCATTTGTGTCGCCAATTCCTCTTGTCTCAAGAATGTGCGTACGCATGGGTCAGAGTTTGCGTACAGGTGCGCAAATTTTCCCATCAAGTTTGTTTTTACAAATCCCATCTTTTGCGTAGGAAGTGGCGTACGCATCTTTCAGGGGATGTTTTGTGCATACGCAACAGTTATAAATGAGGCCTCTGATCATCTCCTCCTGTGTATATCTATACATTTTCATGCCTGAAAGTATGCACACACACACACTTAATAAATAAATCCACCCTATGAGCTCTAAAGCTCTTGTGTGTGTTACCTGATGCGAGCCGCATGCCCAATCAAACACGTTTCCAGAAACACACACGAGCGAACTTTCATCCTCTTTCCTCAAACCATTTTAATTGAGCTATTTAAGCAGAAACCTTCTGAGGGCTCTCATATTTAATGCAGCGTACGGACAGAATGAGAGATGTGAGGGGAGACAGGCAGAAATCATCTTCTGCAGAATGTCATGCTGGTGTTAACAAGCTTCAGTACTGCACTTATCTGCTGGCTCTTATTTTAGATTCTGACTTGGAACACCAATCTTAAGGAAGTCATCATGGGTGTGTGCATGTGCTCGCGCGCTTGTTCTGGGGTTCATTTACCTTTATCTTGCATACTGACCTAGTGGTGTGAATGTTCCATAGTGATGTGAGTTCTGTTAACATTTTGAGCCATAGTCATAGACCGTATCAGGATGTCAAATAAAGATGAAGAAAATGAAATAAATGTGAAGTTAAATCATTTTTAAAAATGCTTGGTTTTGGTCAACAAAAAGTGGGTAAAAGAAATTTTAAGTGAACTATTCCATTATTATCCGCAGAGATACAGAGCCTGCTTATGCTGTATTATAGTAATAGAGTATACTGTAAGATACTTAAAGACAGTTTTAGCGGCAGCTACATGAAAAAAAGTTATGTGGCCCAAACTTAACTTACAGTAGACCCCCGCAATAAATCAATAACTGTTGAGTTGTTTTATTTTAATTTAATGCAATTGATATACAATGAAATGATGTACGTTTATTAAAAATAAATTGTCATATTATAACCAGATACAGACCGAAAGTGAACTTTGGGCCAGGCGTGTGCGTCTGAAGAAACCGTCTTTAGGAAGAATTTTATTGTCCATGTGGCCAATATTTATATTCACTATAGGGTCTTACAGAGTATTACGGGGCATTTGAAATGGAGTTTATTGGGCCAGTTCAATGGATTCAGCAGAAAGTTAGACTAAAGTGTTTGCAAGGCGAAAGAAGAGAGAAGAGAAGAGACTGTACAAAAACAATTTTTGTTAATTGAAAGATACAGTGATAAACAAAGATAAACAGGGTGTAGAGGTGTATAGACATAGACAAGGATTCGATTTTCAGAATTTCCTTTATACTGAAATTTGCCTGCTTTGTACTTGCATTATGAGAGAGAGAGAGAGAGAGAGAGAGAGAGAGAGAGAGGGGGTATTTTTCCTCTATTAGGGTGATGGACTTCAGTCTCAGGGTCCAAGATTCCCAAAGTGTTTTGGAAAATAGTTACGATTTAGTCACTCAGTTTATTTTTCACTGCTCCAAAAAGGATGTAATGCATTTTAAAAGCAGTCCATTCGGCAAAAGTTTTCTAAAGCGGTATTATAGTTTTATGTGAAAACCAGACCGTAATTCAACTTATAAACTTTCTGAAGTGCAAGTCTAGTCTTTTTTGTAGATTCAAAGAATTTTTAGATTCAGAAATGGTGCTCACTCACTGACCGATTGACTAACTCGCTCACTTGTTTACTCCTTTGCTACCTCGCAGCTGCTTTTAATACTCAGAATCGCTGCTCTTAGAAGCACTCTACCCTATTTTCTTTCCCTCGTTCTCTCTTTCTGGAGTTATGCTGGTTAATTGGCAGGAGTGGAAGACACCCAGGCCCCAGTGGTTTTTCACGATATCACATTTTTGCACACTGCACGAGCAGAACGCATGCTGCGGCGCGTGAAATGCACCGATTGTGTGAATGCCTCTCTAATGTATTCCAAACAGACATTCTGCCATCTGCTTTATTGTCTGAAACACAGCGATATAAAATCTATAAACAGTAAATTAGACGCTCACGATAAGGTTTTATTTGAACTCATTTTGTTTATCATACGTCGCCACACTAGTTTCATTGGTTTATAACATAAAGCATTGGTTTGATGTCGCTAGCATTGAGGGATAGTTTTCATAAACTTCAGCACATCTGTAGCTCTGATGTATTGGCGGTAATGATGTAATAATGATGTCATGTTAATGCTTATCCTCTATCTTTAAACTCCGCCTTTGTCAATGTCTATCCTAGGTCATATCTATAGGTGAGCGGTCGCCATAGAAGCTGCTTTTCTTTTAAAAGGAGAGACGATTTTAATCATGCATGACACCACAAATAGAAAAAACACAGATTACACCCCCCGCTCTGCTCTTTACCATCTGCTGTTTCTTTCAGCCTCTCCTTATGTTACTGTCTCTGATTATATGCAAGGTTCGGTCATAAAGGAAAACAAATATGAAAGCCTGTCAACAGAAAGTGAATAGAGTAGAGTTTAACAGAATGTGGTAAAATGAGCGAGGATGTACAACATAAATGATGGGAGAGAGTGTCTTTCATTTTATACAGAGAGAGAGAGAGAGATTATCAATTACCCTTTTTAAAGAAATAACCACTTAAACCATATTAAACCAGCATGGCCAATCTGAGAGACCAGCTAAACCAGTTTAGGACTAGCAAACCCCTCCAGACTGTCAGGGTATTATACGATGATAAAAACTGCTTAAACCCCAGCCTAAGATATTTTGCTAGTTTAATTTGGATATTCGGCCGGTCACCCAGCTTTGCCAAATTGGTGTTGAGGTAGTCAGCCAGCTGGTCTCCCAGCTTGACCAGCTGACAGCTGCCCAAAACCAGCAAAACACACCGGCCTAATGAGCTTGGCTGGAAGAGCAGCCAACCACCTTAGGCTAGTTCAAGCTTTTTCGTCAGCTGGGTGGAAGGAACAAATCACTGGCAAGCTAAAATAAACCTCAGATGATCACAAGAAGGGGATCCTAGCAACTGGACATGCAAGAATACCTCAGACATTCTGTTGCCAAGTTGTTCCCTGTAAGGATGCTACTGTACATGAAAGTACTGGACATATACATGTCCCTAGTGAAAATGGAGTCTTTTGGAGATGGGACAGGGGGACATGATCGATGAAGAATTGAATGCAGTGAAGGGTTTGGGCTTTGGCAGCGGTGTAAAAGAAAAAGAATGTCTCAAAATGAATTTAAATAGGAACTGGCAGCTAGTGATGAGACATGAGCAAAGGTGTGACAAGAGAGAATTTATGGAGATTAAAAATAGGCAGAGTAGCATTATTTGGGTTGCGCCAAAGATATTAATATTAACAAGATGCGCTACTGCCGTTACAATGAATGGAGAGGAATGCAATGCTCAGTATGGCTGCTTTAGCGAAGGAAGTCCCGCCTTCCAGTAAACATGCCAATCGACAATCCATAAAGACTGACGATTCTCTGGGGCGGAGCTCTCGTGAGGCGCTTGTCAGCCTGTGCGCAGGCGCAGTAGATGAGGCGACATTAAGCTTAGCAAACCAAAGTTATGATACAGTTCATGTCATGTTTAATTATTGAACAGAAATATGCTGTTTAATTGTGATTTTTGCCAGCAATTTTAGAAATATCTGCCTTCCCCCATTTAAGTAGATAGGACTGAGGACTTGCTATGATGTAAATAACTACCCCGAGGTGTTGCAAACATGGCCGCCGAGTGGCACGACTTCTGTAAACGGACTTTGGTTGCGCTCAAGAGAATTATGGAGGATGCAAGTGGACCAGTAGTGAGGAATTGGGTGATGACCATTAGAAATGATGTTGTCTTATTTTCTGGCACATGAAAGAGAAGTGTGAATTATAATGTATGTATATAACGTAAGAGATAGATCACCCAAAATATGAAAATACCATTATACAATCATGTCATTCCAAACCTGTATGAATTTCTACTGCAAAACACAAAAGAAGATATTTTAAAGTACGTTGGTAACCAAACCACACTGGCCCCATTGAAAAAAGACATTTCTCAAAATATATTTTTTGTGTTCCTAAAAAAAGAGTTGTATATAATGGAATAGATGTTAAATAAACGATGACAGAATTTTTTATTTTTGGGTGAACTATTCCTTTAATTTATGGTTTTGGATGGTTTTATGATATGCTAGGCTTTGGTCTTTTTAGTTTGTTTTTGAGTTTTGTAAGAATGTTTTGTCTCTGATGCCAAATTAGGGGTTTTAATTTGCTTGTGCATGTGCAATTGTTTGTGCTGTGTGGGTGTGTTGCTTAGTGTCTGAAGTATAACTTTTTATCGTCGCTGTCCTTCCATAACCTTGGATGTCCAGATTCGCTGTTTTTCAGGAAAATGAAAATGCTGTACTTTTAAAATGATTGTCAAAGTTGACGGGCACTTTTTAATACTTTGTATTGATTTGATATTTGCAAAACCCAGTGACAAACATAAAGGGTAACTAACAATAATGATTTATGGCACAAAATAAAAAGCATGAAACATGGCGATACAAGGTTTTAGGAAAGCAGCGTTATGTATTTAAAGAACAAATGTTTTAATTCTTGCATTGAGAAAGTGATTGGAATAGCAGAGGCAATCATGAGACGTTTCACAAGTTCAGAACAGATAGAAAGATAGTTCACATAGATAGATCACCTAGTGCTTTATTAGACTATTTACAAATTTAGGCCATTACACCATAGATTTATTTTGCAAAGATGCTCACATGAAGTTATTTCATATCACATTATTGCGTGTCAGCAATCCAGCAGCCACAAAGACACCAGCCAGCGGGCAACGAGTGAATTAGATCAATAACTGCCTTCCTGTGGTATCAATTTGTACATTCAGTAACTATGACTAAAATGACTTTCAGGCTTGATAAATTAGTTTGTGTATACAGTTTAATCTATTTGCATTGACATCACTCTGTGTTTATGTGAGAGCATGGAGACCCACCTCACATTTTATTTTCATAACTCACAAGACATGAGACACTAGACACTATTTTGTGTATCTGAAAAACTCAATCCTCAGTAGACTTTATTTCTTCTGCAGAACAGAAAATATATTTTAAAGAATGTTGGTAACAGAAAACCGAAGGTACCCATTGACTTGCATTCATTTTGTGTCCAGACAATAAATGTCAATGGGTACCATCGGATTTTGGTTACCAACGTTTTTCAAAATATTTTTTGTGTTCTGCAGAAGAAAGAAAGTCATACAGGTTTGAAATGATAAGAGGGTGAGCATTTTTGGGTGTTATTTTATTTGTTTGTTGATTCATTCATTTTTCTTTCATTCATTCATTTATTTTGACCTCTCTTCTGGTTTAACTGGCATCAGCCTGAACTCTGTCATCCAGGTCATGTTTGTCAGAGTTAAGATTATAATGGATCAAATCCTCCTGGCATGATTGACGTGGGCTGTAGAGGGATAAAGGGATAGAGGTAGATGAGAAGTACAAGAATGAATGAATTTTGTCAATTCACTGTCACAGTAGTGTTATTTAAAGGTCTATGAGGAGATCTAAAATTGTGTGTTTTTTTGTTAGCCATTTAGCAAATATTGTCAAATCAAGTCAACTTGGTCTCACATATTTTGTGCGTGTATATTTGTGTTTGTGTGGATGAGTGTCTGCATTTGGCAAGATCGTTGCAGTGTGGGATTAGTAGGCTGCGCTGAATTGTGGAGAGAAATTGGATCAGATTACAGTAAATTTTGGCACCGGATTATCCTCAATCCCTTCTGTGTATCCAAGTAGCCTGAATGACAGAGAGTGTGTGAGAGCAAGTAAGAGAAAAGCGAGTTCGAGGATTTGAAAGAAATTGGTTTATGAATCATCATCTCCATTTTATCTCTGTTTTTCTCTTGTGTTTTGTACCTATAGCTTTCCTGATGCTTAACTAGTAAGGCATGGCCATAGCAACACCAATGTCATGGGTTCTTTTACCAGGAAACACACATACTGAATAAATGTCAAAACCTAAATGCACCTTCAGTAGAAGCTTTGGGGGAAAAAGTGTCTGCCAGTTGCATTCATTGAAATGTACATTTTAATATTCTGCCGAATCTCTCTTGCTCCGTGGGTTGTGTTTGGGCTGGTGTCAATACCAGTAGTCCTGGTGATCTCACAGCTTTCACCAGAAGCT
This sequence comes from Triplophysa rosa, assembly GCF_024868665.1. NCBI lineage: Eukaryota > Metazoa > Chordata > Actinopteri > Cypriniformes > Nemacheilidae > Triplophysa > Triplophysa rosa. The sequence goes on from NC_079890.1 coordinate 31,322,236, forward strand.
TCTTTATTTCTTTCTACCGGCATCATGCTGTTCAGCAGAATTAGCCAATCGCCTCGGGAGGTTTTCTTTCTACAGGCTTGAGAGACTTACAGGAAAAAAGTTTGGGCTTTTTGAACTAAATCTCTGCTTGTCGTGCTGGCAGCTGTCATTCTTTTGTGAGCTAAAGAAGCCTCTAGAGATTTGATACATGTAAATAAAGTTCTCTAGGCATACTTGTTTTTTTTTACCAAGTTTGTATACCAAAACATCTAACATTGTTTCTTCTGTTGATGAATTTTGATCAGACAGCATCATATTATTGTACTGTCTAGTGCATTGTGTGAAGTTTATGTTTTTGTATCCAATCTTACTAGACTATGGTACATTTTACTAGATTCATTCCTAAGCGCACAACCACTTAAATTAGAGGCTTATTAAAGGAACAGTTCATCCAAAAATCATCATTTACTCACCTTACAAATCTGTATAAATTTCTTTGTTCTGATGAACACAGAGAAAGATATTTGGAAGAACGCATGTAACCCATCAGTTCTTGGCCACCATTGACTACCATTGTCATTTTTCCTACTATGATAGTCAATGGTGGGAAAGAACTGTTTGGTTACAAGCATTCTCCCAAATATCTTTCTCTGTGTTCATCAGAACAAATAAATTTGGAATAACTCAAGGGTGAGTAAATGATGACAGAATTGTTATTTTTGGGTGAACTAAATACAGATAATCAACTATTACGACTCGGATTGCTAAATATTAGATCTCTCTCTAATAAAGCACTTTTTGTTAATGATATGATAACAGATCATAAAATAGACATGCTCTGTTTGACAGAAACATGGCTAAAACCAGATGATTATATTACTTTAAATGAATCTGTCCCCCAAGATTATTATTATAAACACGAGCCTCATCTAAAAGGCAGA